>NC_045454.1:32107785-32137586 GCF_002776525.5 Piliocolobus tephrosceles | reverse complement strand
CTGGGACTACAGGCGCCGCCACCTTGTCCGGCTAGTTTTTTGTATTATTTTTAGTAGAGACGGAGTTTCACCATGTTAGCCAGGATGGTCTCGATCTCCTGACCTCGTGATCCGCCCGTCTCGGCCTCCCAAAGTGCTGGGATTACAGGCTTGAGCCACCGTGCCCGGCCATCGCTTTCTTTTTAAATCCCCTGCATCGGATCACCGGCGTGCCCCACCATGTCAGACGCAGCCGTAGACAGCAGCTCCGAAATCACCACCAAGGACTTAAAGGAGAAGAAGGAAGTTGTGGAAGAGGCAGAAAATGGAAGAGACGCCCCTGCTAACGGGAGTGCTAATGAGGAAAACGGGGAGCAGGAGGCTGACAATGAGGTAACGAAGAAGAGGAAAAAGGTGGGGAGGAAGAGGAGGAGGAAGAAGAAGGTGATGGTGAGGAAGAGGATGGAGATGAAGCTGAGGAAGCTGAGTCAGCTACGGGCAAGCGGGCAGCTGAAGATGATGAGGATGACGATGTTGATACCAAGAAGCAGAAGACCGACGAGGATGACTAGACAGCAAAAAAGGAAAAGTTAAACTAAAAAAAAGGCCGCCGTGACCTAGTCACCCTCCACTTCCCGTCTCAGAATCTAAACGTGGTCACCTTCGAGTAGAGAGGCCCGCCCGCCCGCCCACCCTGGGCAGTGCCACCCGCAGATGACACGCGCTCTCCACCACCCAACCCAAACCATGAGAATTTGCAACAGGGGAGGAAAAAAGAACCAAAACTTCCAAGGCCCTGCTTTTTTTCTTAAAAGTACTTTAGAAAGGAAATTTGTTTGTATTTTTTATTTACATTTTATATTTTTGTACATATTGTTAGGGTCAGCCATTTTTAATGATCTCGGATGACCAAACCAGCCTTCGGAGCGTTCTCTGTCCTACTTGTGACTTTACTTGTGGTGTGACCATGTTCATTATAATCTCAAAGGAGAAAAAAAACCTTGTAAAAAAAGCAAAAACGACAACAGAAAAACAATCTTATTCTGAGCATTCCAGTAACTTTTTTGTGATGTACTTAGCTGTACTATAAGTAGTTGGTTTGTATGAGATGGTTAAAAAGGCCAAAGATAAAAGGTTTCTTTTTTTTCCTTTTTTGTCTATGAAGTTGCTGTTTATTTTTTTTGGCCTGTTTGATGTATGTGTGAAACAATGTTGTCCAACAATAAACAGGAATTTTATTTTGCTGAGTTGTTCTAACAACAACAACAAAAAATTAATATCCATGTAGGGTTTTTTCTACCCTGATGTACTTGATTCAATCTATTCAAGATATTGAATATATGTCACTGAAGATGCATAATATGAATAAGCTACTTGAAATCATAGAAATGGTGTTTGCTGGAATTATCACATTAAAGAAAAATGTCAAGTTTTTTTTGATAGAACTTTAGGAAGCAATTTCAAAATTCCTGGTAAAATAAAAGTTGCACCTACTCTTGAATTCAGCAATTCCTCTTCTAGATATATTCTCTGCAGGAACCCCTACCAAATGCAGGAGGAGACATGAGCTATTCATTTTAGTGTTGTTTATGACAGAAGAAAACAAAGAGCCTAAATGTCCATCAACAGGCAAATGAATGAATGAATGAACTGTAATAAATTTTTACTAAATGAACTTAAGCCTACAAGTATCAATATGGATAAATTCCCAAAAATTCATGTTGAGGGGGAAAGTTACACAACCATATTAGAGTATCATACTACTTATAGCATATTTTAAAACATTAGAATAACCTGAATATCATCTGTCCATCATATATATGCAGCAATGTTATTAAAACAGTAAATAATAAACATCTCAAAAAAATTAGGTGGATGCAGTGATACACAACCGTAATCCCAGCTACTCAAGAGACTGAGGCAGGACAATGGCTTGAATCCCGGAAGTGGAAGTTGCACAGAGCCGAGATCACACAAAGCGAGACTCTGTAGGAAAAAAAAAAAAAAAAAAAATTTAATATTCTAATTAATATATAGAATTGAAACAACTAGATACAAGAGAAACAATTCTGTACGTAAAATGTATAAGAAAATTAGGATATGTTTTTGGTAAGAAAAGTTACTAGCAGACGTGAGAATATGGGTCTTGTTTAAGGAAAAGTAACTTTACCTAGTCTAGAGGTTTTTTTTTTTTTTTTTTTTTTTTTTGAGACGGAGTCTTGCTCTGTCGCCCAGGCTAGAGTGCAGTGGCCGGATCTCAGCTCACCGCAACCTCTGCCTCCTGGGTTCACGCCATTCTCCTGCCTCAGCCTCCCGAGTGGCTGGGACCACAGGCGCCCACCACCTCGCCCGGCTAATTTTTTTTGTATTTTTAGTAGAGACGGGGTTTCACCGTGTTAGCCAGGAGGGTCTCGATCTCCTCACCTCGTGATCCGCCCGTCTCGGCCTCCCAAAGTGCTGGGATTACAGGCTTGAGCCACCGCGCCCGGCCAAGAGGTTTTTAAGGACTATTTTAACTTGGGGGATAGAAATAATAGGTAAATCTGAATGGATGTACAAACTTGGAAAAGACAAAAAAAATCATAAGATGTTATAAATGTGTACGGAAATCTTACTTTGCAGTCAAAACTGTTTGACATTGAATAGATTTGTTTATACGATTTTCTTAAAATTAGGTATAATATTAAAAATACACTAATACAAAACTAAAAATTTTGAAATTTCGATTAAATGAAGCTTTTCTTGAAGTATTGATTTGCTCTCAATGAGATTTCAAGAAACATTAACTTTTAATTTTGAAATCTGCTTCTTTTTTTAATTCTCAGATTTATGTCTCAGAATTTCAACTTTTCCTGTATCTTGATACATGTATGATTTGAAAATCACATCATTGACTTCTGTTCCTTTTTCCCTTGAAAAGATATATCTTTTTGCTAGGCTGCGATGATACCTCTTTCCTTCAACTTTGAAGTTCATTCAACTTTTTCTTCAGCTCCTATAACATTTTCCCCCTAGTTCTAATTCTCCTGTTATGGCATAACACTGTAATGTTTATCTTAAAAGCAGTATTTTCCTCAAATGTAACATGATTTTGTACTTGTGACTTTTTGATATGAATTGTTTCATGTAGCCAGGGAACTTCCCACTTTGTTATTAGGAGTCATGTGTCTCCCTGCTCAAGGTACTAGTTTTCTTGTTCACCTTTTTCTATAATGCAACATTCTCACAAGACCCTGGACACATTCTTCCTGTGTGTAATGAAATGCAAGTACCCTTTTTATCAGGTTTGACTTCCAAGTTATCTAAATGAACATTCTATAAAAAGAAGCAATCACACTATAGGAGGTTTTCCTTTACCTTTTTGACGACTGGCCTAAAAGTAAAAATTTTACATTTTATCAAGATAATCCTGTGTTGTCTTTATTGGTTTTTCTGGTTGCTTGGGAAAACCGAGCAGTAACAGTGTTAAGGTTTTTATATTGGTGGAACTTTCTGTATTGCTTTCGAGGTCTTATGGTTATCACTCTAGCTAAATGAATAACTATTATTTTGAAATGACCTGTGATTCTGTTTTTGATTAAGTGTTTTGAACCTTTGACATCTTCAGGAAGACATTTGGAAAACGGTAGGCGGGCATTATCAAATCATAAATAACACTGATCTTCTTTTGTTTATATATATGGATATGTTATTGATATAAAATTTCCAAAAATTATAAAGATTTATAAAAATCTAATGTGATATTGGTCACACTTTGTGTTAAATCTTTTCTAAAGTTATATCTGTATAGATATATTATTAGTCTAAGTATCCCAAGGATTTCATACAATTTGCAAAATTCTACTCGTCCTAATGTGATGCTATCAGTCATAATTCTATATGCTTCATATAATTAAAAAATTAAATTTCTTGCCAATTGAATTCTTTCATCAGATTTTAATCATGGCTATTCTAAGTTTTTTTTTTTTTTTAATACTTTAAGTTCTAGGGTACATGTGCATAACGTGCAGGTTTGTTACATATGTATACTTGTGCCATGTTGGTGTGCTGTACCCATCAACTCGTCAGCACCCATCAATTCGTCATTTATATCAGGTATAACTCCCAATGCAATCCCTCCCCCCTCCCCCCTCCCCATGATAGGCCCCGATGTGTGATGTTCCCCTTCCCGAGTCCAAGTGATGTCATTGTTCAGTTCCCACCTATGAGTAAGAACATGCAGTGTTTGGTTTTCTGTTCTTGTGATAGTTTGCTAAGAATGACACATGCACACGTATGTTTATTGCGGCACTATTCACAATAGCAAAGACTTGGAATCAACCCAAATGTCCATCTGTGACAGACTGGATTAAGAAAATGTGGCACATATACACCATGGAATATTATGCAGCCATAAAAAAGGATGAGTTTGCATCCTTTGTAGGGACATGGATGCAGCTGGAAACCATCATTCTTATTCTAAGTTTTTATCATCCGAGTTACTCTTTTGAATTCTTTTCTAAAAGCAATTGCAATCATCTATAATTAAAATTACTTTTCATGAAAAGGATTTTGACAGGTACTCTTAAATACAACTCTGATAACTTCAGAGATTATACCATTGGACTAAAAAAAACTTTCCAGGACTCTATGGTAAAAAGCTGCATGAGGATTGCTGACCCGATATTCAGCAGAAAGGAAGAAGCAATAAAAGAAATGAGCTTTTCATGTGAAGCTTATTTTGCACACAAATTTATCATACTATGATTTGTCTTTGGTAAAAATGGGGAATCTGAGACAGAGAAATTACATTTCGAAAGAAAACTATAATACACCTATCTCTGCTACCATTAAACCAAATATGTAACTTTCAGAATGTGTCAGGAACTTTATGTGCATCTCCTGCACATACATTTGTTTGTCAATATATCAACCACCCATGGGCTTGGGAATGTGTTGACAGCTGGCACATGAGAGATATTTGTCTATTAGGTTATCTGGCTACTCCCGTGTCTATTTATATTTCCAGTGTTACTCAGCACTGATCCAGTTTCTTAGAATTATTTTCCAGGACTAGACAAACCCTACCCAAAAACCAAGAAGACAGACTTTGGCCTATGTTTGGCAGATATCTATCACCATGGTGGGGAGTGGTCCCTTTTGAACATAGGGTTAGAAATCTGTCACTCACTCTAGATAACTTAGGGAATGAGGCAACTGAAGCCTTAGCTACCCAACACAAATTTTAGACTTTTAAGGCAGGGTAGTTCAGGATAACAGAATATCCTTAGACCACATATTGGTGGAGCAGAGAGGAGTTTGATGTTATTATAGCTAACACAGCATGTTGTGTT
The DNA here is from genome assembly GCF_002776525.5 of Piliocolobus tephrosceles. Classification (NCBI taxonomy): domain Eukaryota; kingdom Metazoa; phylum Chordata; class Mammalia; order Primates; family Cercopithecidae; genus Piliocolobus; species Piliocolobus tephrosceles. The sequence goes on along the minus strand of NC_045454.1, from coordinate 32,132,274 downwards.
TACATCAATACATCTTCTGAAGGTAAAAGACGTTTAGAAATAATAAGACAAACTTATTGGCTACCACAAATTCTTAGAGAAGAAGGAGGTACCAGATGGTTCTCAGATTTATTTTCCCTGACCCCCACACAGAATTTGATCTATGCTCCAGGGCATAGTAAAATTAGAACTTTATCTACTGTTAATATTCACTGTTGTATATCTGGTAATCTGGTAATGCCGCTTCCAATGTTACGTCAAAACTGTTTTTCAAAAGCAATGCACTAGTGATGCAAAATGTCAATGTTGAACCAGACATTAGAGAATATCTTCAACTTAATATGAAACAATTTGATTCCTCACATTGAGACCTGCACCCCTAGTCAGAAGGAAGAAGCTAGAGTGGACATTTTCCCTAATTCCTCATGATGGAAGAATGCACGTAGGACAAGGGGGATTAAATTTATTGTCCAAGGAATTAAAAAAAAAAACTAATGATGTTACAGCCTAAATTTCCATGGCATATTTCATACTACTTTCCCCTAATATGCACATGCAACATGAGTCAGCATATAGAGATAACTGCTCATGACCAAGGACCTTCCAGACTTCCCCTTTCCCTCCACCAATAACCTACTCATCTCAGAATACACCCTCTGTACCTTTTCTAATACAAACACTGCCTTGAAGCCAGAATGGGGAGGCAGACTTGAGCTTGACACCTGACTCCTTAGGAGTGAACTTGCAGTATAAAGCTTTTCTTTTCTCAAAAACCCAGTGTCACATTACTGGCTTCTAGTGTATCAGACAGCAAGCCCCTTTTGCTTCATAACATGATTTATCTAACTTCTATGAAGTTGGAGAACTGGACAAACTGACGTATGTTAATAAAAGTCAAAACAGGCTGCATGAGCTGGGATGGGTGAATATTAGCTGAAAAGTTACAAGGGAGTATTTTAAGTGTTAATTGATTTGTTTTTTCTAAGACCAGCCCAGCGGGCATAAAAGAACCAGCGGGTAGGCAAGTGTAGGAGCAAAACTGCAAGTTTATTTTGGTAACCTAAGGTGTGGGGGAGAAGTCTGTCGGCCTCCAGCGAAGGAGGCCGGCAGAGTCCCCCCGTGGGGCTCTCGGACAGAGTTCCCACAGTCCCGACATCCCGACAGGAGTGGGGCTGTGAGAAGGCTGTGTGGCTCACTGGCCAAGAGTGGCTTTTCTAGGAGTGGGAGGGCAATAGGCGGGGCACGGGCGTGTCGGGGGGCGTTTCGCAGGTGCAACCAGGTAAATCTTGGTCTCTTCGGATTGACGTCACCTGGCGCATGCCCAGTTGATCTGCACCTTCCCGGGCCGGCTGCATTTTCCCGCTGGCGGGAAAAGTTGGGGGGGGATGAAGAACCCGGAAGTGCACCATCTTGCCTCTGTTCGTCCAAACATTAATGAACATGATCTATATATTGATAGGACTTGTCAGATACTTTAAGTGATATAAAGTTTTAAAAATCTGTAAAGCTGCCAGGTGTGGTGGCTCATGCCTGTAATTCCAGCATTTTGGGAGGCCGAGGCAGGTGGATCATGAGTTCAGGAGATCAAGACCATCCTGGCTAACACCTGTCTCTATTAAAACCTGTGAAACCTGTCTCTACTAAAAATACCCTGCCTCTACTAAAAATACAAAAAATTAGCCAGGCGCGGTGGTTGGGTGCCTGTAGTCCCAGCTACTCGGGAGGCTGAGGCAGAAGAATGGTGTGAACCCAGGAGGCGGAGCTTGCAGTGAGTCCAGATCCTGCCACTGCACTCCAGCCTGGGGGACAGAGCAAAACTCCATCTCAAAAAAAAAAAAAAATCTGTAAAGCCATTCACTTTACACCTTCAGATTTTACTACATTTTAATTTTATAATAATATAAAATAACAAAAAAGAGGTAAAGAATAATCATTAAACAGTAATAGAGATAAGCATCTTTTACTTACAAATATCCCCCTGTCACTAAGCATATAACTGACCAACCCAAGATGTCAGTTGCTGGTTGGGTTCCAAGCAGAATGTTGGGGCATTCTCTGGGGTTTGTTATGGCTTCAGAATCCATGGTTACTAGGCAGAGCCCTGTGGTGGCTGCAGTGCCATGGAGCAGCTGCCATCCTCTGAGGGGTCGGGCCCTGGGCTGATCCTTGGGAAGCTGGGCAAAATGGTGGTGGAGCTGCTGTTCCCTGACCTGAGTCCACGCCTCACCTTCTGCCGTCTCCAGGAAAAGACACTGGTGTGTCCGTCTCTCATCGGCTTATTGGTGAGTCTGTTCCTTAGGAGTTAACTTTGTGGAAAACATAAAAGGCAGCTTGTGGGCCAGGCGCGGTGGCTCAAGCCTGTAATCCCAGCACTTTGGGAGGCTGAGACGGGCGGATCACGAGGTCAGGAGATCGAGACCATCCTGGCTAACACAGTGAAACCCCGTCTCTACTAAAAAAATACAAAAAACTAGCCGGACGAGGTGGTGGGTGCCTGTATTCCCAGCTACTCGGGAGGCTGAGGCAGGAGAATGGTGTGAACCCGGGAGGCGGAGTTTGCAGTGAGCTGAGATCCGGCCACTGTACTCCAGCCTGGGTGACAGAGCAAGACTCCGTCTCAAAAAAAAAAAAAAAAAAAAGCAGCTTGTGGAAACACTGGATTCACAGGTATAGAAGGAATGCCAACTCAATGACAAGTTTAGTACTGCCAAAGAGGAGTATGCAGAGGTCAAGTCATCTTTACAGAATGTCAGGGTAGAAAAAGTCTTTTTAGATACACCCAGCCTTATAGATGCTTACAAAATATTAAGAATACCAAGTCAGGGCTATTGGGCGGTGAGAGTGGTGAGTGTGAGGATTAGGCAGTGGTCAGAGTGGCCTAACTCGGTGAAAAAATGGCCAGAGAGGATGTGGGAAGGGGTGAAGGCCACCATGGGTCTGATGATGCATGGAGCCATTGCTATAATAGAGTCTAATTTTAATATAAAATGTCAGAGGCTGCCATGTGAGAAATAGGGCAAAGTAGGGAGACTGGGTGGGAGAATGTGACAGTGATTGAGGCTGAGGATGGCGATGACTGGACCCAGGGAAGCAGTGGAGGTGGAGATGGAGAGATGGGGTTGGGCTCATGATCTGTGCTGCAGGCAGAGGCCATGGGACTTGCTGATGCCTCTGGGTGCAGAGAAGAGGGGAGTCAGGATGAGGACAAGGTGTCCTGTGTGAGCATCTGACTGACGGGGTGTCCTTCACTGCAACAGAGAGAGATGGCAGAGCAGTGCATCTGGATGATAGTTGTTTTGGAGAAGACTGAAAACTTTTTTTTTGAGACGGAGTCTCGCTCTGTTGCCCAGGCTGGAGTGCTGTGGCCGGATCTCAACTCACTGCAAGCTCCGCCTCCGGGGTTTACGCCATTCTCCTGCCTCAGCCTCCCGAGTAGCTGGGACTACAGGCGCCCGCCACCTCGCCCGGCTAGTTCTTTGTATTTTTTAGTAGAGACGGGGTTTCACCGTGTTAGCCAGGATGGTCTCGATCTCCTGACCTCGTGATCCGCCCCTCTCGGCCTCCCAAAGTGCTGGGATTACAGGCTTGTGCCACCGCGCCCGGCCAAGACTGAAAACTTTTGACGCCAGAGTAGAAATACAAAGTGCTCCAAGGAATATAATGTATAAGATTCAGAGGAACTATCATGCGGACAGCTATCAATGTGATGGGTCATGAGAGAGTGAAGTTACTACAGCAAAGAAGACATTCAAGATCACCAATATATTCCACAGGATAAATCCAATGGTCCTGTTGTTGGTCAGAGCCCTTCTTAGGTTTTCCAGTATCAACAATACCATAGAGTCTCAAGAGTGACCCACCCAAGTCTGTTCCTGCAAGCTGGGGCTTGAGTTTTGCAGAATCTCCATAGCTCAGCCTCCACCACATACGTGTGTATCCATGTCCACATGCCATATACATACATGTGCATATTGATGAAGATGAAGATTCTCTCTTTGACCAGGCTTTAGACAGGCATTCCTGAGTTCTTTTCTAAACTTAGGGCTCAACCTTCCCCCAGGAAATGTAGACTCATCACAAATTATTGAGTCCACCTCTTCCCTTGTATTTAAAGGCTTAAACAAACATTCACATAGTTCTATCACCTCAAGGCTGTAGTTTTGTACCTATTAACAAACCCATCTCCTTTCCCTTGTGCCCTCCCCTCCCTATCCTCTCACAACCACTATTCTACTATATATTTCCATGAGAACAAGTTTATCAATTGCATGCATGAGTGGGATCAAGTGGTACTTGTCTTTTTCTGCCTGTCTTATTTCACCTAACATAACATACATAGGAGTGTGGATATCTCTTGGACATACTGATCTTATTTCTTTTGGCTAATATACCCAATGCTGGGATTGCAGGATCATATGACACTTATTTTTAAATTTTTTTGAGAAACGTTTATATTATTTTCTATAACTGTTTATAAGTGCTCCCTTTTCTCCATATGCTTATGAATACTTGCTGTCTTTTTAGTTTTTGAGGAGAGACATTCTGACTGAAGTGACACATTACCACAGAGTTGTTATTTTGATGTGCATTGTCTTTGTTTTTTCCTTAAATAGGAATCTTTTTATTAATTTTACTGATTTTATAAGTAGCACATTCTCATAGTAAGAAATTTAAACAATTTAGAGATGAGTATTGAATTTAAACAATTCAAAACTCCCATAAACATGTTCCTCAAAAAAATCACTGTTGAAAATTTGATGCATATTTTTGATTTTGTATTGTATTTTTAATTCCAGAATACATGTGCAGGATGTGCAGGTTTGCTACATAGGTAAACGTGTGCCTTGGTGGTTTGCTGCACAGACTATCCCATTGCCTAAACATTAAGCCCAGCATCCATTAACTATTCTTCCTGATTCTCTCCCTCCTCCAATCCCCCCACCCTCTGACATGCCCAAGTTTATGTTATTGCCCTTTCATGTGTCTGCATGTTCTCATAATTCGGCTCCCACTGATAAGTGAAAATATGCAGTGTTGGGTTTTCTGTTCCTGCATTAGTTTGCTGAGAATAATGGCCTCTAGCTCCATCCATGTCCCTGCAAAGGACACAATCTCATTTCTTTTTATGGCTGCATAGTATTCCACAGTGTATATCTACCACATTTTCCTTATCCAGTCTCTCATTGATGAACATTTGGGTTGATTCCATGTCTTTGCTATTGTGAATAGCACTGCAATGAACATACTTGTACATGTATATTTATAATAGAATGATTTATATTTTTGGGGTGTATATCTAGTAATGGGATTGCTAGGTTAAATGGTAGATCTTTGAGGAATTACCACATTGTTTCTAGATCTTTGAGGAATTACCACACTGTCTTCCACAATGGTTGAACTAATTTGCATTCCCACCAACAGTGTAAAAATGTTCCTATTTCTCCACAGCCTCTCCAGCATCTGTTGTTTCTTGACTTTTTAATAATCGCCATTCTGACTGGTGTGAGATGGTATTTCATTGTGGTTTTGATTTGTATTTCTCTAATAAACAATCATGTTGAGCTTTTTTCATGTTTATCGGCTTGAGGTGCATTTTCCTGATGATTAGTGATATTGAGCATTTTCTCATATATCTGTTAGTCATTTGCATGTCTTCTTTTGAGAAATGTCTATCCAAGTCTTTGGCTTCTTTGGAAATCAAGGTTTTTGGGCTTGTTGTTGTTTGTGAGTTGTTTGAGCTCCCTATGTATTTTGGGTATTAGCTCTGTATCAGCATTATCATTTGCAAATATACTCTCTCACCCTGTAGGTTGTCTTTTTGCTCTGTTACTTATTTGAGTAGTATGAACATTTTAGCAATATTAGTTTTTCTAATGCGTGAACATGAGGTTTCTTTCTATTTATGTGTGTTTATTTCTATAATCAGTATTTTGCAGTTTTGATTATAGAAATATTTCACTTTGGTTAAATTTATTTCTAGGTGTTTTACTCTTTTGGAGCTATTATAAATGATGTTATTTTGTTTTTTCAGAAAATGTGCTATTGGTGTGTAGAAACACTCTTGATATCTGTATATTGATTTTTTATCATGCAATTTTACTGAATTTCTAGAACACAAAAGAGTTTACTCTTTATAAATAACTCTAAGAGAAATAAATGAAAGACAGACTTCCAAAGCATCTCATTACCTTGTTGACATTAACGTTCTCACAATGAGGAGATCCCCAAATATTGGGAACCAGCCCCCAATATTTCAATGTAGGTTCTTTTCTATTTTCCCTAAGTGTCTGCCAGTCTGAGAAGTAAAGAGAAAGAGTACAAAAGAAATAAATTTTACAGCTGGGTCTCCATGGATGACACCACATGTTGGCAGGTTCCATGATGCCCACCTGAGCTGCAAAACCAGCAAGTTTTTATTAGCGATTTTCAAAGGGGAGGGAGTGTACAAATAGGGTGTGGGTCTCAGAGATCACATGCTTCAAAGGCAATAAAATATCACAAAGCAAATGGGAGCAGAGCAAGATCACAAGGCCAGGATGAAATTAGAATTACTAATGAGGTTCCATGTCCCACTGTGCACGCACTGTCATTGATAAACATCTTAACAGGAAACAGGGTTCAAGACCAGGGAACCAGTCTCACTAGAATTCACCAGGCTGGAATTTTCTAGTCCTAGCAAGCTTGGGGGCACTGCAGGAGATCAGGGCATATTTTATCCCTTATCTTGAACTGCCTAAGACAGACACTCACAGAGCGGCCATTTTAGAGGCTTCCCCCTGGGAATGCATTCTTTTCCCAGGGCTGTTCCTTGCTGAGAAAAAGAATTCAGTGATATTTCTCCTATTCACTTTTGCAAGAAGAGAAATATGACTGTGTTCTGCCCAGCCACACAGGCAGTCAGGCCTTATGGTTATCTCCCTTACTCCCTGAAAATCACTGTTATCCTGTTCTTTTAGGATGCTCAGATTTCATATTGTTCAAACACCCATGTTTTACAAACAATTTGTACAGATAATGCGATCATCACAGGGTCGTAAGGAGACATACATCCTCAGTTTACGAAGATGACAAGATTAAGAGATAAGTAAAGACAGGCATAGGAAATTATAAGAATATAAGAATATTGATTGAGGAAGTGATAAATGTCCATGAAATCTTCACAATTTATGTTCTTCTGCCAGCTTCAGCTGGTCCCTCCATTTGGGGTCCCTGACTTCCCACAACACCCTGGCCCAGAGTCAATGTGGAAAAGCCTTCTTGTAGAGCTCACATCAGAAAACTCAGGTATATTATTCAAGTATTAATCAAAGGAAAGCAGAAGTGGCTAACCTAAGATCATATAATGTAGACTTCAAAGAAAAGAAAATTACCAGAGACTTAAAAGAATATGATATAATGATAAAAGAATCAATCTATCTAGAAGACATAATCTAAAATATTTATGCACCGAACAACACAGCTGCAGAATTAGGAAAGTGAAAAAGTGATAGGACGGAAAAGAGAATTAGATAAATACTATTCAACAATAAAGAGAAATGTATTTGAGGCACAAAAACAACTCGGAAAAATCTTCAAGAAATTATGCTGAGTGGGGAAAAAAAGTCAATCACAAAACTTTCTATATTTTCCTGGGAAGGTAAATTTATGAAAATAGAGAAGAAATTAGTGGTGGCAAAATATTAGGTCTAAAGTAAGTATGGTAGGCAACAGGGGAGTGGGTTTGGTTGTAAAAGGACAAGAGGAGATATTCTAGTGCTGGAACTGCTTACTATCTGAGTAACATCTACAGGATGGCAGAGAGGGAAACTCTGGACCATCCTTCCTCTGAAACACACACCAATTAGCAAAAATTAGCCCTCAAATTCTATTACTGAGAATTATAAATTAATTGAAATACTGCTGTACTGTGGGAGAACGAATATAGCTTTTGTGGAGTCCTTTGGGTTTCTTCATATAAGCTGATGATGTCTGCAGACAAGAACAATTTTGACCTCTTTTTTAAAATCAGTTTGGATGCTCTGAATTTGTTGATGTGAATATATTCTTTATCATGTTGAAATATGTTCTATCTATATCTAATTTGGTGTTTAACTAATTTGTTAGCTGTGGTTTTGTTATATATCTTCTTTATTGTGTTGAAATATGCTCTTTCTATACCTAATTTGTTGTTATTGTGTTGAAATGTGTTCCTCCTCTACCAATTTGTTGAGGGAAGTTGATACGTTAAATTTTATCAAGTATTTTTTCTACATCTATCGAGATGATCATATGTTTTCATCTTTCATTCTGTTTACATGATGTATCTCTTTTATTGGCTTGCATATTGGGAAGTATCTTTTCATCTCTTAGATGAATTCCTGGATATCCTAGCCCTTGCAAAGGTGCTTTTGCATATGGATCCTTGCAAACTTGATGTTTCTATGGGAAGATGGTCACTGGACAGTTGTATTTTGCAAGTTGGTTCACCCCTTTCTCTCTTAAAGATTATTTCCAAAGATGCCCTTCTAATTTTTCTAGAACTGATTCTCAAGTCTCTGACATTGAGGGCTTTTAATGTTAAATATTTGTGTTCCAATGGATTTATGTTTTGGAAGATAAATTTCTCTTAGACAAGGGAAAAGAAACAACTGTGGTGTTCATATAGAGGAGATGGGGAGGACAGCCCTTCCACTGTTCTCAGGAGTCCAGGGCCAAATTTCCTTACCCTGAGCTCAGCTCACCCCACTCACACCTACTGGGAAGTGGACAAAGAGGAAGGAGCCGGGGATGTTCATCATTTGGAAGTCATGGGGTGTTCTCAAGAGAGCAGAGGACCTTCAGGGAGACTCAGCTCTGCTCAACAAACCAGGAAGCATTTGCGCCACATGAGTGCTGACACAGCAGTTTTCAAGGTGTTTTCTGAGCATGAATTCCCCAAGATGCACAAATGAAACACTGCCCAAACCTCCTGGAAAACTGTGACCTCTCATCCTCTTCACAATAACACAATGGACATTTGCATTTTCTGAAACAATGTGACCTTGGGACTAACTTAGACAGTGCGATTTATTAATATCCAAGCAACCTGCATTTATAGAACATCTGGAAAGCACTGTGTTTATGCATCTCAAATCTTAATTATAGTCCATGTTGCTTGCAACTCAGAAAAGTGGGTGAAGCATGTTTTCTGTCTCTGTCAGACCCCACCAACCAGAAATGTATTGCCGCCTCTCTATCTTTCCAGGTGAAAGGAGTGCTGTATTTGCTACATACTCAGTGCCATGCTCACTTCTGAAATGTACATTCTGCTGTCTTTCTCAGTGTCAAGTCTCTGAAGGCCTGCCCTAAACTCTTTCTTTCCTATACAGCTAACTTTACCACTCAGTTAATCAATTCCTTTATGAGGTCTTTTTCACTCCACATCCTGCCAACCTAGCCTCCCTCCTCCCCAGCCTGAATTGAGTGCCCTCCTCTATACTTATCTCTACCATTCAACAAATAAAAGTAAAGAGGTGCTTCTTTATCACTTGCTTGGTTCTAGGCACTTAAAAGTGCTCAATAAATACTTGGGAGAGAATCTGCAACTAGTATGTTTGCTCTGTGAACAAGAGTATTTTATTTTACTCATAGTTACAGCTCTAGCACCATGTAAGCAACTGCCAATAAATACATTTGTTTGACAAATAAGTATATGTATTATGTACACATAAAACTCCTAATATTCTCATAAATCAAAATACTAGCTAGTTAAATTAATTAATTAGTACATTAATAGACATGATTGGGATAGGGAAAGGGGCTGTTTTGAGTCTAGTCCATACTTGAAGATTCACAAATATGGCGGAAACTAAACAACATACTTCCTTTAAATGCCTACAGTAAAAAGAAGAAAGACCTCCAGTCAATAACCTAACTTTATACCTGGAGTAATTAGAAAAAGAGTAACTAAACCAAAAGCTGATAGAAGAAAGGACATAATAATGATTAGAAATAAAATACAGATAGAAATAAAATAATGAAGACTAAAATAAAGGAGAGAACAGAAAAACAATAGACAGAATTAAAAAACCAAATGTTGACTCATTGAAACAATTGGAAAAATTGACAAATATTTAGCCACACTGGCAACAACAAAAAGGGAGACGACAGAAATAACTAAAGAGAAATAAAAATGCAGATATTATTTACAATCCTTAAAGGAACAAAAAGAATTAAAAGATAATACTATGAACAATTATAAGTCAACAAATTAGATAACCCTGATGAAACAAACAAATTTCCAGAAACATAAAAATTGTCTACACTGACTCGGGAAAAACTGGAAAATCTCAAAATATGTATAATAAGTAAGAGAGTGAGTCATTCATCAAAAGCTGCCAACAGAAAAAGTCAGTGAAGGCAGACCTTCATAGGTGAATTCTACCTAGAATTTAAAGAAGAATTGAAACCAATACTTCTCAAATTCTTCCCAAACATAGAAGAGGAGGGAATATCTTCTATGGTATTCTAATATGCCAGCATTATTTTCCTGAATATATTAGCCAAATAAAGACATGACAAGAAAAAATTACAGAGTAGTATCCCCTAAAGATAGAGATACAAAACTACACATATGGATACACACATGCAAATAAAAATACAAGAAAGATGTATCTATTAGTACGTTAAGAGGATTGTACATCATGGCCAAATGGGGCTTATCTTAGAAATTCTAGCCTGGGTCAACATAAGAAAATCAAGTAAAATACCACATTAATAAAGTAAAGGGAAAAAATGCAGTATAATCTAAATTGCTGCAGAAAAGGTATTTGAAAAAATCCAACTTCCACTTATGATAACAAAGGAAACAAGCAATACAGTTTCCTCAACATGAAAAGAGCATTAGTGAAGAATCCACAGCTTACATTATAGTCACTTATGAAAGAAAGTTTTCCTCTGAACATCAGGAAGAAGACAAAGATACCCACTTTCACCAGTGCTATTTAACATTGTATTGGACATTCTACCCAAGCAATTAAACAAGAAACAGAAATAAAGACATCCATTGTAAAGGAAGAAGTAAAACTATATATACTTACAGGTGAGATAGTCCTAAAGATAGAATATCATAAAGAATTAACAAGAAAGATACTATAGCTAATAAACATTCAGTAAAGTTTTTGGGTACAAGCTCAACACACAAAAATCATTTCTGTTTCACACTTGCATAGACAATCTGAAGAGGAAGTTAAGAAAACAATTCTATTTATGGTAGCATCTAAAAGAATAAAATACCTAGAAATAAATTTAACCAAGAAAGTGTAATACTTGTGAAAGTGAAAACTACAAAACATTGCTGAGAGGTACTAAAGAAGGCATAAATAAATGAAATAGAATCTCACGCTCATGGTTTGGAAGATTTCAGATTGTTAAGATGACAATACCATTCAAAATAACCTACAGATTAAACACAATTCCTACAAAAACTCATCAACATTTTTGCAGAAATAAAAAACTGATCCTCAAAGTCATATGGAATTATAACGGGCCCTTATATCTTGGGTAGCCAAGATAATTTTTAAAAAGAAAAACAGAGGACTCACAATTTCCAATCTCAAAACTACTAAGTTTCTAATTAGAAAGCTACAGTTATCAAAACAATGTGGTCGTAGCGTACGTATAGACATATAAACGAATGGAATACAACTGACATCCCTAAAATAAACTACCCATGGCCAACTGATTTTTGACAAAGTTGTCAAATCCATTCACTGGGAGAAAAAAAAAAGTCTCCAACAAATGATGCTGGGTCAACTGAATTTCCACATGAAAAAAATGAATTTATAGACTACCTTAAACCACATACAAAAATTAATTCAAAATGGCTGAAATATTGCAGGATTGATAAGGAATCAGAGAGACCAACGAGATTGAGGAGGATATTTATTATTTAGGTGCACTGACCCAGTCGGATTAACATCCAAATGACTGAGCCCTGAACAAAGAGTCAAGTTACCTTTTAAGTATTTCGTGGGTGGGGGGAGATTTGTGCTGGGGGAAGCATATTACAGAAGCAAGAAACAAAGACAATTATTTAATTAAGACATGCATTACATCATTTCTTACTTTTCAAGGAAAAACATGTTTTATGACTTGAGTTTATCTGTCTAGTGACCTTGCAGCTACACAGCTAGAGAAACAGGGTCTTCATAATGCCTAGGAAAGGGAGAGATAAGGCTCACTAGCCACAGAAAAACAGGCAGTTAATTTTCAAAGGACTCCAGCTCTTTCTCTTTCTCAGGGGGAATTGGATTTTCTTACATACAACTGAGCTTCTGCTTACACATTCTTTAATTTCTTTTAATTCTTGTTTCATAATAACCTAAATATAAGAGCTAAAACAGTAAACTGTTTAGAAGAAAACATAAGGTAAACCTTTGATTTGGTACTGGATTCTCAGATATGACGTGAAATGCATGAGCAACAGAAGAAAAAATAAATTAAAAATAGTTCAGCGGTACACCAAAAAGCTAAAAAAAAAATTACCCCTTGATGCAACAATTCAACTCATATGTATATACCCAAAAGAATTGAAAATAGGGAACTGAACATATAATAATATGCTAATATTCACCAAAGCATTATTCATGATGGCCAAAAGATATACATGAACAGATGAATGAATAAACAAAATACAGTACTCACTACAGTGAAATATTATTCAGTCAGGAAAGAAAAAGTTCTGACACTTCCTACATATAGGTGAAACTTGAAAGCACTATGCTAAGTAAAATAAGGTAGACACAAAAGAGCAAATACTGTCATAATGCTACTGACATGAAATACTTACAAAAGTCATATTCATAGAGAAAAAGTAGATCAGAGGTTACCACAGGCTGGTGAGAGGGGGAAATGAATAGTTATTGCTTAATGGTTTTAGACTTTCTGTTTGGAGTTAGGAAAACGTTTTGGAAATAGAAAGTGAAGATGGTTGCACAACATTGTAAGTGCAATTAATGCCACTGAATTGCACAGATAAAAGTGGTTAAAATAGTAAATTTCATGTTATGTGTATTTTACCACAATAGAAAAAAAGATATTGTTAAAATGTTTCAGCATAATTTGTTGAATTCCTGCAATTAATTTCTTTTTTTTTTCATTTTAAACAAGAAGTTTGTTTAAACAACAAGATGCTTGACTTGAAGGGAAAACTATCTAGGATTCTTTTTTGTTTTAGAGTACTTTATCCCTACTTAAAGACAGATTGCCCTACATGTAACAGCTACGTACAAAAAAGTTAAAAAATTATCCTTGGCTTTACAATGATAAATGAAAAACAGTAAAATTCCTCAATTGAACAAGGTATGCAAGGATTTTTATGTTGTTGTGTTTTTGTTAAAACAGTGAGAGCAAAATGACTTACTGGAATATAAAGATAAGAGCTGAATGAGCATGCCACTAATGGAGAAGGGGGGTATTTTCACAGAATCAGTATTTTTCCACATCCCATCTCCACGTGATGTCAATCAAAACACACCATTGGCTGTTTAGTTTTTTAAAAATGCAATATGCTTGTGCACATATACCAGTTACTTTATGTACAATAAAGGAATGGGGAAGGGGGAAATGAAAGAATAGAGAAAACTATACGGTAGTAGTCAGGATGTGGTGGAACCAAATTGCAGTTTTCTCATTGAAAATATAATCTTGGTCTTTAAAGAACAGAGTTCTGGAGTAAAGAAGCAGGTTCCCTTTTCAGTAGACACCTCCCATCTGCTGTTGGAACACATCAATTATATCTTCATCCTCCATTTCCAACTGTGCAGGTGTGTCTGTTTCATTGATTGATTGCCCGTCGGAATCAATCTGCCTCATTGACAATCCCTGTCTTTCACATTAGGCTTTCATTAGTTTACTAAGTGGTGTATGCCTCTTAATCTTAAACTGCACCACAGAACCACCCTGTCCCGCCACCTTCAAATGAATATGATCGTTGTTCTCAGTCTTGACTCCTTCCTTGGGCTTTTCGTCGGCCATGGCGAGCGCCTGAGTCTCCTCAGCTGCAGCTTCACAAAAAAGGTACCACGTCCGCACCAAACGAGCACACAAGCAGCACCAGGAGCGGCAGAAGAAGGAGGCGGCAGCGGTGGACAAAGGAGAGCCTGAGAGGTTTTTTTGTTTTTGTTTTTGTTTTTGTTTTTTTGATTCGGAGTCTCACTCTGTCGCTCAGGCTGGAGGGCAGTGGCATGATCTTGGCTCACTGTAACCTCCACCTCCTGTGTTCAAGTGATCCTCCCACCTCAGCCTCCCCAATAGCTGGGACCATAGGCACACACCACCACACTCAGCTAATTTTTTGTGTTTTTTAGTAGAGATGGCGTTTCGCCATAATCTCAAGCTATGTGCGCACCTCAGCCTCCCCAAATGCTGGGATTACAGGTGTGAACCACCAAGCCTGGCCCTGCATAGAATTTCTTCTGCATTTTTATCAGCAATCTGCAGGAGCCAGAGAGCTTAAGGTGTAAATACAAATGAATGTAGAGTAGTTTATCTAACTAACTTGTTTACGCATGTGGTTTTAAGACTGACCTTTGTTTTACGCAGGTGCTTAATTGCTTTCTACTCAGGAGTCCACAATGTCAATTACCCTCTAGTGTTTACTCACGACCTTTGTCAATTAATATTTACTGAATAAATGCAAATCTGCTAACTGAGTGAGGCTGTGGCTGCTACTAAGTGGCCCAAATGCTCACCTGGACTGGCAAAGCAGAATATCTGTGTGTCAGTGTACTTTTTTCATCCGTTGTTGGGTCAGGGTCTGTGGGACGGACCTCTACACTGTTCTTTTTTTTTTTTTTTGAGACGGAGTCTCCCTCTGTTGCCCAGGCTGGAGTGCTGTGGCCAGATCTCAGCTCACTGCAAGCTCCGTCTCCCGGGTTCAGGCCATTCTCCTGCCTCAGCCTCCAGGGTAGCTGGGACTACAGGCGTCACCACCTCGCCCAGCTAGTTTTTTGTAGTTTTTAGTAGAGACGGGGTTTCACTGTGTTAGCCAGGATGGTCTCAATCTCCTGACCTCGTGATCTGCCCGTCTTGGCCTCCCAAAGTGCTGGGATTACAGGCTTGAGCCACCGCGCCCGGCCACACTGTTCTCTTATTGCAACTTTATACAGTAGTCCACGCTTATCCAAAGGAGATGCATTCCAAGACCCCCAGTGGATGCCTGAAACCTTGGATAATATTGAGCCCTGTAAATACTGTGTGTGTGTGTGTATATATACATATAAATACGATAAAGTTTAATTTATGAAATAGGCATGGTAACAGATTAACAGCAATAACTCATCAGAAAACAGAAAAATTATAACAATATGCCAGCATCACTACACTTGCACTTTAGGGCCATCATTAAGTAAAACAAAGGATACTTGAACACAAGCACTGCAAAACCATAACAGTGGATCTGATAGCCAAGACAGCTACTAAGTGACTAGCAGGTGGGTAGCATATACAGCCTGGGTGTGCTGGACACAGGTTGATTCGTGTCCCTGGAGTGATGGCATAGGGCTGTGCAAAATGTCACCATACTACTCAGAATAGCATCCAATTTAAAACTTATGAATTTTTTATTTCTGGAATTTCCCATTTAATAGTTTTGAACTGCAGTCAAACTTAGGTAACTGAAACTGTGGAAAGCAAAGCCTCAGGTGAGGAGTGACCTGTTATAAGCCTTCACACTGGCTTACACCATACGATGAGTCCTCATACTATACTTTCTTTTAACATTTTTTCAGATATGTCTAGTTCCTTTGCCTGTTTATTCAAATTTTTCAATAAGGTTATTTAGGACTAAAACACCTCATTGGGATTTTGACAGGAATGCCAATAAAACTATAAATTACTCCGATGAAAACTAACATACTTACTATGTTGAGTCTTTCAATCAATCAAGAAACCATATATCTTCAATTATTTCAGTATGATTTTCTTTCTTTCATCAGCATTTTGTAATTTTCAGCACAAAAGTCTAATATATATTTTGTTCAATTTATACCAAAATATTTCATTTTCTATGGAATGATTATTAGTGGTGTTTTTTCTGATTTTTTAAAAATTATACTTTAAGTTCTGGGGTACATGTGCAGAATGTTCAGTTTTGTTATATAGGTATACACATGCCATGGTGGTTTGCTGTACCCATCAACCCCTCCCCCACATTAGGTATTTATCCTAATGCTATTCCTCCCCTAGCTCCCTTCCCCTCAGCAGGCCCTTGTTGTGTGATGTTCCCCTCCCTGCGTCCATGTGTTCTCATTGTTCAACTCCCACTTATGAGTGAGAACATGTGGTGTTTGGTTTCCTGTTCTTGTGTTTACTGAGAATAATGGTTTCCAGCTTCATCCATGTACCTGCAAAGGACATGAACTCATCCTTTTTTATGGCTGCGTAGTATACCATGAGTATATGTACCAAATTTTCTTCATCCAGTCTATCATTGATGGACATTTGAGTTGGTTCCAAGTCTTTGCTATTGTGATACTGCTGTAATAAACATACATATGCATTTATAGTAAAGTGATTTATAATCCTTTGGGTATATACCCAGTAATGGGATTGCTTGGTCAAATGGTATTTCTAGTTCTAGTTTCTTTTTTGTTTTTGTTTTTTTTTTGAGACAGAGTCTCGCTCTGTCACCCAGGCTGGAGTGCAGTGACACAATCTCAGCTCGCTGCAACCTCTGCCTCCCAGGCTCACGCCATTCTCCTGCCTCAGCCTCCCAAGCAGCTGGGACTACAGGTGCCTGCCACCACGCCCAGCTAAATTTTTTTGTATTTTTAGTAGAGACGGGGTTTCACTGAATTCGCCAGGATGGTCTCGATCTCCTGACCTCGTGATCCACCCGCCTCGGCCTCCCAAAGTGCTGGGATTACAGGCGTGAGCCACCACGCCTGGCCTCTAGTTCTAGATTCTTGAGGAATTGCCACACTGTCTTCCACAATGTTTGAATTAACTTACACTCCCACCAACAGTGTAAAAGTATTCCCATTTCTCTGTATCCACTCCAGCATCTGTTGTTTCCTAACTTTTTAATGATCACTATTCTAACTGGTGTGACATGGTATCTTACTGTGGTTTTGATTTGCATTTCTCTAATGAGCAGTGATGATGAGCATTTTTTCATAGGTTTGTTGGCTGCATAAATGTCTTGACTTGACAAGTGGCTATTCATATCCTTTGTCCACCTTTTGATGGGGTTGTTTGTTTTTTTCTTCTAAATTTGTTTAAATTATTTGCAGATTCTAGATATTTGGCCTTTGTCAGATGGACAGATTGCAAAATTTTTTCCCATTCTGTAGGTTTCCTGTTCACTCTGATGAGAGTTTCTTTTGCTGTGCAGAAGCTCTTTAGTTTAATTAGATCCCATTTGTCAATTTTGACTTTTGTGGCCATTGCTTTTGGTGTTTCAAAAGAAATGTTTCAAACATTTCATTTAGTGTTTCAAATGAAGTATTTGCTCATACTTGTGTCCTGAATGGTATTGCCTAGGTTTTCTTCTAGGATTTTTATGGTTTTAAGTCTTACATTTAATTCTATAATCCATCTTGAGCTAATTTTTGTATAAGGTGTAAGGAAGGGAACCAGTTTCAGTTTTCTGCATATGGCTAGTCAGCTTTTCCAACACCGTTTATTTTTATTTATTTATTTATTTATTTATTTATTTATTTTTCAGATGGAGTTTCACTCTTGTTGCCCAGGCTGGAGTGCAATGGCATGATCTCGACTCACTGCAAACTCTGCCTCCCAGTTTCAGGTGATTCTCCTGCCTCAGCCTCCTGAGTGGCTGGGATTACAGGCATGTGCCACCATGCCTGGCTATTTTTGTACTTTTAGTAGACATGGAGTTTCTCCATGTTGGTCAGGCTGGTCTCGAACTCCTGACCTCAGGTGATCTGCCTGCCTTGGCCTCCCAAAGTGCTCAGATTACAAGCATGAGCCACTGCGCCCAGCCTCCAACACCATTTATTAAATAGAGAATCCTTTTCCCATTGCTCGTATCAGGTTTGTCAAAGATCAGATGGTTGTAGATGTGTGGTGTTATTTCTGAGGCTTCTCTTCTGTTCCATTGGTCTATATATGTGTTTTGAATTTTGAGTTTCCACTTTACAAATCTCATAGTTCTGCTATTTCACAGTAGGATTTGACACTAAATAAGTACATTTTTGATGGTTACAGAGTGATATCAATGTCTAAAAGTTTGGTCTATCAAAATTGAGAAGGTAACAAAAAGAAAGAAATTGTTGAATTAATTTTACCCTCAAGCTGCACACTTTGACTTTTAATTTTGGTCCATAGGTATTTTTCTGAAATACTAAACTGAAAACAAACTGAACATATAAGTAGACTGTACCTATTCTTGTACTAATCACTGTGTTTTGGCCAATAACAACTGTTGAAACCATGTTCAAATAAGGCAAATCTCAAACTATAACAATCTAGCTGTTTCTGTACCTTACTTCCATTGTCTGCATGTTGTTTTGCTTTTTCTGTCCATAAATCTTTTACCACTATGTGGCTATGCTGGAGTCTCTCTGACCCTACTCTGGATTCACAGGCTACCCAATTTGCAAATTACACTTTGCTCAACTAAGCTCTGTTAAATTTAATTTCTCTAAAGTTTTTTTCTTTCAAAAGTTTTCAAATTTTTTCTATGATCAAAAGTAAATCATGTGTTTTGGAGCTTTGATTTTCTTTCTTTCTTTTTTCTTTTTTTCTTTTTTGAGATGGAGTCTCGGTCCATTGCCTGGGCTGGAATGCAATGGCACGATCTTGGCTCATTGCAATCTCCAACTCCCAGGTTCAATCGATTCTTCTGCCTTAGTCTCCAAGTAGCCGGGATTACAGGCACCTGCCATCATGCCTGGATAACTTTTGTATTTTTGTAGAGAGGGGGTTTCACCATGTGGACAAGGCTGGTCTTAAACTCCTAATCTCAGATGATCTGCCCGCCTTGGCTTCCCAAAATGCTGGGATTACAGGCATGAACTACCACACCCGGCCTGGACTTTGATTTTCTAAGCTCACCCTTCAGCTATTTTCTTAAATTATTCCATGCTCGGTTAAAATGCTTCTGTAGGTTTTTGTTTTGTTTTGTTTTTACAGTGTCTTATTCTGTCACGCCAGCCGTAATGTAGTGGCGTGACCAATCATTGCTCACTGTTGCCTTAACCTTCCAGGCTCAAGCAATCCTCCTGCCTCAACCACCTGAGCAGCTGGGACTACAGGCATGCAATATCATGCCTGGCTAATTTTTAAAATTTTATGTTCATGTTCACAAGATAATACTATGTTGCCCAGTGTTGGGGAACAGGCCCCCAAATCTGACCATAAACTGGCCCCAAAACTGGCCCTAAGCAAAATCTCTGCAGCACTGTGACATGTTCGTGATGTCCATCATGCCCACGCTGCAAGATTGTGGGTTTACTGGAATGAGGGCAAGGAACACATGGCCCATCCAGGGTGGGAAACCGCTTAAAGGCATTCTTAAACCACAAACATTAGCATGAGCGATTTGAGCCTTAAGGACATGCTCCTGCTGCAGATAACCAGCCCAACTCATCCCTTTATTTTGACCCATCCCTTTATTCCCCGTAAGGAATATTTTTAGTTAATCTATAATCTATAGAAACAATGCTTATCACTGGCTTGCTGTCAATAAATATGTGTGTAAATCTCTGTTTGAGGCTTTCAGCTCTGAAGGCTGTGAGACCCCTGATTTCCCAGTCCACATGCTCTGTATTTCTGTGTGTATGTCTTTAATTTCTCTTGCGCCGCTGGATTAGGGTCTCCACCACTGAGCTGGTCTCAGCAGCCCAGGCTGCACTTGAACTCTTAAACTCAAGTACTTTTTTCATTTCAGCCTCTTAAAGTGGTAGGATTACAGGTGTAAGCCACTGTGTGCCTCAGCAATTTCTTGAGAGGATTATTCCCATGTGTTATATGGGCACAAATCTAAAAGAAATCTGGCTTCTATTGTAAAAGTGTCTTTCTCCAGGATTTCAATGATCTGTGACAGTCAATAGTTTGATCTGTGGAGGTGCATGAGCTTTGGAGTTGGACTGAGTTGATCCTGAGTCTCAGCCCAGCCATTTGAATGTTTTTGTTTTTATTTTGAAATGCTGCCATCTCCCTGAATAAAACCCATGTTAGCCTGCTGGAGGATAAGATACTATGAGGAGGAGAAGCAAGGTGCTCCTGTTGACATCCCCAGAAGCAGAAGCTCACCACCATAAGCACAGGTGCCTAGTCCTCAAGTAGCTGATTATACATGTCTGAAGGAACTCTACTGAGACCAGAAGAATGGCCCCACAGCCCAGCCTAAATTGCTGACCATTCCAATTTTGAGCTAATAAGTTTTGGATGGTTTGTCATGCTGCAATAGCTAACTAATACATGCACTCAGTGCAGATAAGATTCCAGTATTCAAGGACAGGTTGATTACTAGTTACAGTCTAATAGTGGGAACCCAAAAGGTATTGACTTTTTTTCCTGGATTTTAAGTAGTATGAGTTGCAACAGAATGTTCAGTAATGCAGAAATACATGTAGACATGCATGCATGTAATTGGTCCTTATACTCACACAGCCCCACACATCTGTGAGAAAACAGATGACCACAGCCTGAAAATTAGGGCCAATGCCAAATAGCAAGGTAAGTTTGTCTTTAGCCAGGCACGGTGGCTCACGCCTGTCATCCCAGCACTTTGGGAGGCTGAGGCGGGCGGACCACAAGGTCAGGAGATCGAGACCATCCTGGCTAATACGCTGAAATCCCGTCTCTACTAAAAAAAAAATAATAATAATAATACAAAAAATTAGTCGGGCGTGGTGGCGGGCGTCTATAGTCCCAGCTACTTGGGAGGTTGAGGCAGGAGAATGGGGTGAACCCGGGAGGCAGAGCTTGCAGTGAGCCGAGATCACGCCACAGCATTCCAGCCTGGGCACAGAGTGAGACTCCGTCTCAAAAAAAAAAAAAAGTTTGCCTTTAATCTATTTTCTTCAGGTCTAAACATTAAAGGTCAAGACTGTGGAGAGATTTGAAGATATGGAGTTTTCTTTTCATGTAGCCCTATCATTCCTTTGTTCTGTTTTGTTTTAAGACAGAGTCTCACTCTGTTGCCCAGGCTGGAGTGTAGTGGTGTGATCTTGGCTCACTGCAACCTCCGCCTCCCAGATTTTAGTGATTCTCCTGCCTCAGCCTCCTGAGTAGCTTGGGATTAAAGTCACCCGCCACCATGCCTGGCTAATTTTTGCATTTTTAGTAGAGACAGGGTTTCACCATATTGACCAGGCTAGTCTCGAACTCCCGACCTTGTGATCCGCCCACCTCAGCCTCCCAAACTGCCGGAATTACAAGCGAGCTACCGTGCCCAGGCTTTTTATTTTTATTTTGTTTTATTTTATTTTTTTTAGATGGAGTCCTGCTCTGTCGCCCAGACTAGAGTACAGTGGCAACATCTGGGCTCACTGGAAATTCTGCCTCCCAGGTTTAAGTGATTCTCCTGCTTCAGCCTCCTGAGTAGTTGGGATTACAGGTGTACACCACCACGCCCAGCCAATTTATATATGTTTAGTAGAGATGGGGTTTCGCCATGTTGGCCATGCTGGTCTCAAACTCCTGGCCTCAAGTGATTTGCCCACTTCGGTCTCCCAAAGTCCTTCCTTCCTTCCTTCTTTCCTTCCTTCCTTCCTTCCTTCCTCCCTTCCTTCCTTCCTTCCTTCTTTCTTTCTCTCTCTCTTTCACTCTTTCTTTCTCTATCTCTCTTTCTCTCTTCTTTTTTACTTGAGATGGAGTTTCGCTCTTGTTGACCAGGCTGGAGTGTGCAGTAGGGCGATCTCGGCTAACTGCAACCTCTGCCTCCCTCCGCCTCCTGGGTTCAAGTGATTCTCTTGCCTCAGCCTCCCAAGTAGCTGGGATTACAGGCACCCGCCACCATGCCTGGCTAATTTTTTGTATTTTTAGTACAACCATCATGTTGGCCAGACTGGTCTCAAACTCCTGACCTCAGGTGATCCACCCGCCTCGGCCTCCCAAAGTTCTGGGATTACAGGCTTAAGCCACCGCGCCTGGCCCTTCTTTATTTTTCAAGTCTGGCTACTAGAAAATTTAAAATTCACATGTGGTTCACTTCTTATTTCAGAAGATTGGCTCCTTTTAAAAATCTCAGGCTGCTAGTTTAAAGGACTAGGAGCCAGGAAGGTCATAAAATCTGAAATTTTAAAATAATTATTTTTTAAAATTTGTGAATAGCCATATATTATTTATAACTGCTTACGACCTCATACACAAGGTTAGGGAAAAATACCGTCTAAGGTGGGCTTGGCTCAGCTCAGGGAGGAAGCCCTGCCTAAAAAGGCTGCAGCCTGGGCAGTCACTCTTTCTTCACTTCGCCCAGCATTTGGTCATATCTTCTGTCACTCAGGGCCTGAAGGGGCGGGTCCTTAAATCTTATCCAATCAGAGGCACTGAGCTAGGAACCGTCCAATCAGGCACACAGTTGGAGCGGAAAGGACGGCTTCCGGGATGTGGCTGGGCCATTGTTTCTCGCTGCTGCCGAGCTCTATGTCTCTCCACTGTTCTGTGTCCTCAGCGTGTGTGGCTTCATGACCTGAAGGTATTGGGAGATCCATAGCTAAGATGCCAGGACCCCCTGAAAGCCTAGAAATGGTGAGAGTGCCGGGTCCGACATCACGAGAGAGGGCAAGGGGTTGTTTGGAACCGGTGGGAAGTGGCTGTGGCGTGACTCAGGCCTCCTCGCAGTCAGCTCCACAATCTGCGCCCGAGTTTTTCTTGCCCAGCTCAGCCTCAGTCTCCTTCAGCCTTAAGTTGGCGGCTACGCCGACAGCCGGGGCCTCGGGCGTCTTGTCTCTCCCCTGCACTGTGACTGTGCGCTGCCTGGAGCCCTCTCTGGCAGCTCTGCACCCGCAGCACCGCGTCTCAGATTGTGCAGGGACCACGGGAGGGTCGTCAGGGGAGAATCCTGAGTTGGGTTGCGGGTTCATGAATGGGAAGAGCTTTGGTCCGTGGGGTTCCCAGTTGCTATTTTCTCCTATTAAAAATTTATGGAGTCGCTGCAAAAATATTAAAGATTTAATCAGAGTGGTTCTAGAATTGTGGAGCACCCAGCTATGTTTTGTAGTTTGTGGTCTGTGGGAGAGGCTTGAAGGAAAGTCTTTTATAAAATGCATGGTGAAGAAACCAAATTTAGTAATTGGTTAGGTGCAGTTACGTGGTTTCTTAATTTGTGCATTAAAGGTGAAAATTTCCTGGTTATGTAATCAGAGCTTAATTGGCAGTTTATAGTTGCTGAAGCCTGAATTTTGTTTCTCTGAATGTAGTAATTAAAAATAATGCACCTGAGTTAGATTTAGATTTTTTTTTCATTTAAAGTAAGAATCCAGGGACTAGAGATACCTCAGTCTAATTGCCTGCCACTTATTTATTTTCACACTCCACAGGGAACTGATTTTCTGCTGTATTTTTCACCTGGGTCCCAAGCAGCGTCTTGGAACCCATCCCCCATTTCTCCAGCCTCACTCTGGCTTGCAGTAAGATAATTTCCAGTTTCTTCTGACGTTCCCAAATGCCAGCTTTTCCTCCCTAATTCATATTATTGCCTTTTTGTCTTTTAGTGTACTTTTTAATACCGTGTTTTAATTTTTTTTGGCAAAGCATTAAATGGTTAAATGGTGCGTTTAAGGAGATTTGTTATCTGTAAATATTTCCCATGAAAAGAAAGCAAATAATAATACCCTGACACTATACTGTCGTAAATCTCTGTGTCTCTTTTGCTTTTATCTTGTCTAGATGTTACCGGAATGTTTTTGGGTCAAAGTTCTCCTTTGGAAAATTTATGGGGTAATGTGTCCTCAGCCACCCTTTGGCTTTTTTTCCTGGTCATGGGTTTCAGTACTATCTGGGGATAAACAAAGGTAACTGCCATGGTTATGTTAGCTAGAGTGTCCATTGGATTTCAGCTTCTGGTGTATTTTCTCCCATAAAATGACCTGAGGTATGGAGTGTATCCTCTCTAGGGAGCAAGTGGATATTCTGGGGCTGAGGGGAATCTGCCGGTGGACTCTTATTTTGAAACGGTAACCCCTTGAAATGTTAAAATTGCCTTCACCCAACCAGGCTTCCATTTCTTGGAGACAAATTGCTCCAGAAATTCCATTTCTTGGAGACAAATTGCCAATCAGATGCTGGTAATGAGGGGAAAACACAGAAATAATTTCTGTCCCCTGGATTCTCTAAGGGGAGCAGAAAAATAGTGAAATAAATATAGTAAAAGAAAGAGAGTAAAAAAAAGTGAAAATTTTGTGACCAAAAAAATAGTATCCCAAAAGACAAACAAGAACAAAAACAAAACTGACTCCAGTGAGATGGTGTAAGAGCTTGCCAAGTAGGCCGGGCGCGGTGGCTCAAGCCTGTAATCCCAGCACTTTGGGAGGCCGAGACGGGTGGATCACGAGGTCAGGAGATCGAGACCATCCTGGC
>NC_045454.1:32063362-32107685 GCF_002776525.5 Piliocolobus tephrosceles | reverse complement strand
AAAAAAAAAAAAAAAAAAAAAGAGCCTGCCAAGTAAAATGCAAGTGGGACAGTCACCGAGAAATAGTGCAGTGTCTTCTGGATGGGTGGTTCTTGAGCACACAAGTGAGCAGGAGTGGGTGGAAGAATCTCTCAAGTGATTGAATGGCCTTATTTGAAACATGAGTCAGACACATCTGTTATTTGTTTATTATTTATTTTATTTTATTTTTTTGGGGGGGACATAGTCTCACTGTCGCCCAGGCTGGAGTGCTGTGGCCTGATGTCGGCTCACTGCAAGCTCCACCTCCCAGGTTCAAGCCATTCTCCTGCCTCAGCCTCCCGAGTCGCTGGGACGACAGGCGCCCACCACCACGTCCGGCTAATTTTTTGTAATTTTAGTAGAGAGGGTTTCACTGTGTTAGCCAGACTGGTCTCAATCTCCTGACTTCCATCCGCCTTGGCTTCCCAAAGTGCTGGGTGGCATGAGCCACCGCACCCGACCCACATCTGTTATTTAACCAGCACTTCCACTCATGGATTTGTCACCTTGAAGGGATTTGTTCACTTATTTTAACCTGAGTTTTTATAGTAGGGCTTGAAAGGTAGAAAAATATTTACAAAAGACATGAAAGATGTGGGTTTCAAAAAATTAGTATCTAATCATATATATCATTTGTTAAAAATTCTCACATACCTTTTCCTTTCCCAGAGTGAGTTTACGAATTTTCTCAGGTGTGTTTTTTTTATAACTGGGTAATTTCAAACAGAATTTCAAGGCTTAGCTTTTAGAATGCTGCCAAGAAAAAGAAGAGGAAAAAATCTCTATTTCATTTTTGCTGTAGAAAATGAATACATTTCCATGATAAATTGTGGTAGATAATTGATTGGTTACATAGATTCATAAAAACATCAGTTCCTTTTTTTTGCAAGGTAAATTTTTGACAGTGAATATCTCTGTTCAAATCCTGTTTTCTTGATTTGTGAGTTTCATGCTAAGTATGAGACGAAACTTGGTACTGCCTAGAAGTGTTTTCATATGACTCATTGTTTACTGCATGATTTTTAATGGAATTAATAGAATAAGACATTTATTTTCCAAAAGAAATAGGTACTTTTGCTTTTCTTTCTTTTCTTTTTTTTTTTTTTTTGAGACGGAGCCTTGCTCTGTCGCTCAGGCTGGAGTGCAGTGGCTGGATCTCAGCTCACTGCAAGCTCCGCCTCTGGGGTTTACGCCATTCTCCTGCCTCAGCCTCCCAAGTAGCTGGGACTACAGGCGCCCGCCACTTCGCCCGGCTAGTTTTTTGTGTTTTTTAGTAGAGACGGCGTTTCACCGTGTTAGTCAGGATGGTCTCGATCTCCTGACCTTGTGATCCACCCGTCTCGGCCTCCCAAAGTGCTGGGATTACAGGCTTGAGCCACCGCTCCCGGCCTTTTCTTATTAAGGTATACAGTATAAGCACCTTAGCGGGGCGCAGTGGCTAACGCCTGTAATCACAGCACTTTGGGAGGCCCAGGCAAGTACATCACGAAGTCAAGAGATCAAGACCATCCTGACCAACATGGTGAAACCCCGTGTCTACTAAAAATACAAAAATTAGCTGGGCATGGTGGCATGCACCTGTAGTGCTACTCGGGAGGCTGAGACCTGAACCTAAGAGGTTGAGGTTGTAGTGAGCCAAGATCGCACCACTGTACTCCAGCGTGGCGACAGAAAAAAAAAAAAAAAAAAAAAAAAAAAAAAAAAGTAAGCACTTTAGAAATTTTTTTCCCTTATATGAACACTGTGTTTCAGTAATTTTGCTGAATTTTTTTAAATACTTAATTTCAAAAACCAAGTGAGTAACTCTAACATGAAAATTAAAGTTTGAGCCCAGTGACTCAGAGCTAAGGCTAATATTGAGCCTGCAAAAGGAGTTTATGAAAGGCCTAGTTAGTTTTTTTTCCTGGAGAGCCTCCCCTGCAGAAATTCCAGCCTGCTCACTCCAGTCATAGAAGAATCCTTTCTGCTGACAGAAGCTACAGAGTCCTGGAAAGCTACAGGCAGATGCAGTTAAGGCTAAGATAAAAGGGGACAGGGAGGGTCATACTAGCCATGTAGTTGTTACTGTACATCAGGGATGCTACTGATTTAGTATCCTGAAACTTTGCTGAAGTTGTTTATCAGTTTAAATAACTTTTCTGCTGAGACTGTAGGATTTTGAAGATACAGAATCTTGTCATCTGCACACAGGAATAGTTTGACTTCCTCTCTTCCTGTTTGAATGCCTTTTATTTCTGTCTCTTCCCTGATTATTCTGGCCAAGACTTTCAATTCTGTGTTGAATAAGAGTTTTGAGAAAAAGCATTCTTGTCTTGTGCCAGTTTTCATGAAGGAATGCTTCCAGCTTGTGTTCATTTTCTATGTTGACTGTAAGTTTGTCATACTTAGATGACTCATTATTTTGATGTAGGTACCTCCAATGCCTAGTTTTTTGAAAGTTTTAAACATGAAGGATGGTAAATTTTATTGCAAACTTTTTTAACATCTACTGAAATAACCTTGTGGTTTTTGTCTTTAGTTCTGTTTACTTGAAGAGTAACATTTATTAATTGTATGTTGAACCAACCTTTTATTTCAGAGATACAGCCAAGTTGATCACAGTGGATTAGCTTTTTGATGTTCTCCTGGATTTGGTTTGCCAGTATTTTGTTGAGGATATTTTCATCAATGTTCATGAAAAATATTGGCCTCAAGTTTTCTATTTTTTTGTTTTATATTTGCCAAATTTTCATATCAGAATAATGCTATTTTTATATAATGAGTTGGAAAGAAGTCCCTTTTTCTCAGTATTTTGAAATAATATTAGTAGAAGTGGTACGGGCTCTTATTTTACATCTGGTAGAATTCAGCTGTAAATTTGTCTGGTTCTTTGTTTTATTTTTGGTGGGTAGGCTATTTATGTATTTATTTAATTTTGTTTTATTTTACTTTTTGAGACAGAGTCTCACTCTGTTGCCCAGGCTGGAGTGCAGTGGCACAATCTCAGTTCACTGCAGCCTCCACCTCCCGAGTTCAAGCAATTCTCTGCTTCAGCCACCTGAGTAGCTGGGATTATAAGTGTGGACCACCACACCCAGCTAATTTTTGTATTTTTAGTAGAGATGAGGTTTCACCATGTTGACCAGGCTGTTCGCTACTCTTG
This sequence comes from Piliocolobus tephrosceles, assembly GCF_002776525.5. Classification (NCBI taxonomy): domain Eukaryota; kingdom Metazoa; phylum Chordata; class Mammalia; order Primates; family Cercopithecidae; genus Piliocolobus; species Piliocolobus tephrosceles. The sequence continues at coordinate 32,104,522 of NC_045454.1, read as the reverse complement.
AACTTCTGACCTCGTGATCTACTCGCCTCGGCCTCCCAAAGTGCTGGGATTACAGGCTGAGCCACCATGCCCCGCCAGCTATTTATTTATTTATTTATTTTTTGAGATGGAGTCTCACTCTGTCGCCCAGGCTACAGTGCAGTGCCACAATCTCAGCTCACTGCAACCTCTGCCTTATGGATTCATCCCATTCTCCTGCCTCAGCCTCCCGAGTAGCTGGGACTACAGGCGCCCGCCTTCATGCCCGGCTAGTTTTTTGTGTTTTCAGTAGAGATGGGGTTTCACCGTGTTAGCCAGGATGGTCTCAATCTGACCTCATGAGCCACCGCACCCGGCCCTGACCGGCTATTTGTTACTAATTCAGTTTTGGAGCTTGTTATTGGTCTCTTCAGGGATTCAATTTCTTATTTGTTCAGTCTTTGGAGGATGTATCATTGCTCCAAGGTTACAATCCTCAAGCTTGGCCCAGCGAACTTTCTAATTCATATTTCCTCAGTTTTTTTTCCTTTTAGATAGACATATTACTTAGAATGTGCTAGAGGAACCTCTATGAAGGGATCTCTCCTTTGATTGTACTCTGCTTGCTGTAACACCCAAGGATGCAGAGTCAGGTTAATCCCACCTAGAATCTGCACATAGGGTCAGGCCTCTGCCTGGGATTTACAAGACAGGGCCAGACTTTCGATTGAGAATGTAATGAAAACCAACAAAATATATTTTCTGCATTGTGAGATGTCAGTGTAGAAATCTTAAATTCCCCCTTTGAGAGTGTGGCTCTTTAAGCTTTTTAGATCTTGTTTGGTGACCTGCTACAGTTATGTGAGAGGCTCAGGTGTAAATAGAATCTCATGACAGAATCTATAAGTGTAAACAAGCATCTTAGGAGTGAGAGATCAAGGCTACAAAGTATCCAGAGCCATGACCACAACTATACCTACCTGTAAATTGTAATTATGGAGTAGAGTATTCTTGTCCTTCTTACCCAAAAGCTAGCAAATCAGGATAGGTTGTCCAGATTCTGGAGCTCCACCAAAGCAGTTCCATTTTCTATTTAGAATCAGCCTGAGTTTCTCCAGTTCGGCTTATCACTGGGCCATCAGCCTTGAGTCATTGGGAATCCTCTCACAATCACCTAGGTTTCTTTAAGACATTTGAGGATGTCAGGGACAGAATTGTGTCAGGCTGACAAGAGTGATTAATTCTGCTTGTGTCTCAGTGTAAGAGAAAGGAGTCATTCTGTGTTTTTTTCTCCCTCATAAGAGATAACTTTGGTTGGTGCCCAAATTAAAGTTTATCAAGTTTTCTGGTAGTTGGGTGAAAGACAGAGGAGGTCTGGCAACTCAAATAAACTAATTGCTTCCATTTCATATTATCATTCAAAAAATAGATGAAGCAGTCATGGTCCCTACCATCCAGGAACTTTTAGTCTAGACTAGCAACTGAATACATGGTTGAATTAGCATTATATGGTTGGTAGAATGAATGGATGTTTGGGAAAAAAAAACAACAACAACAACTTGGGCCACTTTTTAAAAATATTGCTGTGACTTCTGATGTTATCACCTGAAGGAATATTTATGAACTGAAGAGGTGTTATTATTTGTGTTTATTTTACTTTTCTAAGAATACATATTTATCTTCTAATAAAATTATCCTAGAAAACTTTAAAAGATTCATTTAAATTGCTTATTAGTGTATGTTATAAAATTGAGAGAGCAGTGGCAAAAATAGATTAAAGTTACATAAACTCTGGGATTTAAGTTTTTCTTAGGTAAGCTTAGGAAAAACAGAACTGGAAATACCCCAGTGGCATAGAGAACAAATTCAGTCTAGGATCTTCTCCCTGCCCCAGTTCTGATCAGATTCACTTTTTTTGGAGGCCTTTTTAGCTCTGTCCCCACTCTGGAGTCTTTCCTTACAAAACTGATTTATAGAGATTCACGTTTTGGCTGGTAAATCCTGCTGACTTTCTAGAGCTGGTGCTCACAATATCCTGAAACCCGAAAGTAGATACATAAGAAAAATAAACTATACATTTTAAGATCTTAATTTTTAAATTTTGTAGTAAAACCAGTGCTTACAGAAACATTCCATTTAGCAACTTGTTTTCTATTCCTGCAGATCCAGTAGTTGCTATACAAGTCACAAACAAGTATATATAAACAGAAAAAATTCTCTAAACCACATTAAACTCTTTCTGTCTATATTTTTTATATATCTTCATCTGTCTATATTTAGTTTTTAGTTTATATGTTTTTAAGAAAATCAATGACAGAGAAACAGAGGAAGAAATACTAATTCTGGGCCCTTTATCTAAATCCTGAGATTTATTGAACACTTAGTATGAACTTCGAAGGTCTTATTAGGATTTAATCACAAAATGTGTTATTCCCAGCACCGTGCTCTGTATCGCACTCTTGAGCACATAGTACCTGCACAAGAGTGCTGAATGTAAGGGGCTCTCTGCTGTGCCTGCTTTCTCTAATGCTAATGATAAGCCCAGGTGAAGCAACATAGCAACATTGACTTTGACAGGGGACTTGTTTGGAACACCCATTCATGGACCCTTTCTAAACCTGCAGAATCACATTACATAAAGTGGGACCAACATTACCAAGTGATTTTTGAGTTCATTAAAGCTTGAGAGGCAATGCTTAGCTAAGTGACTATCAGCCCAGGCTTCTCATTAGGATCACATGGCCAATTTGCAGACATCTCTTTACTTGTGCCATCTCCCCAGGTTCTGTGATTGTTCTAGGTGAAAGTATTCATGTTGTTTTAATTGTTTCTCATGTGACTCTAAGGTAAGGACAAAATCAAGTGGGTGGGGTTCAAGATACATTCGTGAGAGTTAAGTTTCACCTTTGCACTAAAAGGTAGTCACAGGAACTGTTCTATTTGGTTTTGATAGGAAGAGGTCAGTGTGACCCATATTTTCATCACCATAGCAGAAATTGCTGGTGTTTGTGGCAAGGGCAGGCACATGAAGACAGAAATAGAGAAACATATTTTTATATTCATTGAGCAGCTCGTTGTTCCTGAATCTCTGCTGTTATAAAGGACAGAAATGGGTGGGCTTTTTCTGCAGGTCTTAGTTCTTTTTTCTGTAGTTGTGAGGCTAGCAGATAAATGGGTGGTGCTGACTTCTTTACAGGAATTTTCTCAAGATGCAGGTGTAACTTCTCCAGAGAATGTCATCTGAAAAGGATTTCCAAAGAAGGCAAAAGAGGAAAAATGGCTTTTTTTTTTTTTCAGCTAAATATGTCTCAGATGAAGATCTGTGTCCACTCTGCCTCTTGGAATGCCATGCATTTAGTCCTTGTAAACCTTTACTTCTCTACTTGTGTTTCTTTTCCCCTAATGAGTTTAACGACTTTTTAAAATTCTTGTGATAGTCAAGGGTCTCTGCAAAATGTTTCTCTCCTATATCCCAGAACCTTCTCTACACTCTCTAAATCATGACTTCTTATATGCCATGCAAAATTCTTAAAATGAATTTATAGTCTGCACTATTTAAAATGTTCCCTTTGTTGCCGTTGAACATGGGAAAATGTAGATATTCAAGATTCCCATTGGCGGAAAGCTGGGGTCCTTAGTAAAGATAAATAACATGTAGTCTTGTGACTTCATCTGTTTTCTCCATTAACTCTGTACAGAACAGGATTAAGAAAATGCTTATTTAAACAGGATGGCGTTTATTACCCTGAAAATTCTGGAAAAAAAGTTATTGAGAGATACCCGCTCTCTCGGGTGCTAAAGAAAGACTACTTTAAAATGTTACTAAAAATTACAGAACATAGAAGATATCTGCATCTTGAACTCCACATAATACTGACTTTTCTGTATGGTTAAATTCAGACTAGAATTTACTTTTTGAGAGGCAGTATCTCAGCAGTGATGATGTGTTCTGTGTGCATCGCATCAGCACATCATAAACATTTGTCCTAATGCAGTTGATTTTAAAATGTACTTAAAGAGCTCTCTGAAATACTTATTTCACTATAGAGTTCATTATTTTTCTCTTCATTATTAAGTATCTTTATGTAGCTAAAGAAGAGCTGTGCATAAACCATCACATTTAATCCGGCAGCTGCCTTTCTTTCTTAGGTTTTCCTTGCATATATCTGTCTTTGGAAAATGAAGACTCTTGTCTTTGTTTACAGGGCAGAAAAATTGAGTAAAACATAGGTTCTTCCACTCACGGGATATTTGGCAAAATATTCTTTCTGGGCCAAACACATGTGGCATTACTAGTGAGCTTGTTAGAAATTCAGAAAGCAGAGTTTATTTCAGATCTTCTGGAAAAAAAAATTGTGCACAAGATCTTCAGTTTATTGTTCACATTAAAACTTGAGAGGTGCCTTCTAACTCAACATCTTTTGTGTCTGAAAAATATACACAACTCGTTCTTTGTGTGGCAAATATAGCACTATAAAAGTACATTTTTGTGTTTATGCATTTAGTTTTATACTTTAGTATTCATAAAAGTATATATACACTGGTGTTGTAGATCTTATACCATTCTCATTCCTCAGAGAATACATTAGAGAATATTTCTGTGTTGAAAATTGTTGGATAACTTCAGTCATTCCTGTAAATCAGAACCAAGCTTTTTTATTCTCTCATTTAACGGTAACTCAAATGATAAATTTTGCCCACGTGTAAATATGTGTGTTTGTGTGCACGTGTGCATGCGTGTGTGTGTGTGTTTGTTTCAGGGGCCGTTGACATTTAGGGATGAGGCCATAGAATTCTCTCTGGAGGAGTGGCAGTGCCTGGACACTACTCAGCAAGATTTGTATAGGAAAGTAATGTTAGAAAACTACAGAAACCTGGTCTTGGGTGAGAATAACTTTAATACGCAATTCCTTATATACCGTAAAGTTTTCATTTCTCTGTTTTTGTAGAATAATTTTTGATAATTTATGCTTTTCATAAATGAGTTTCTGATGCCTGTTTTAAAAAAATCTTGAGGAATTGTCCGTGTAAAAAAAAAAAATTCTTCAGGATGTTTTATCTTGGCCTGATCTTTTTACATTTCTGAGCTGGTCTGTATCCTTCACTCTAGAGTAGTGAGAATTTCAGAAATTTAGTGGTATAAAATATTGTTGCCCATATGTTAAAATCTATATGCCACCACTAATTGTTTATCCATGAATACTGGGTGGTGAAATTAAGCACCTACAAATTTAAAATATTTTCTAAATATTAAGAACTTTCTGTCATTAAATATTATTTTGGGATAAATTTTCTAGAATATTCTATTACATCCTCTTTATTAAGCATGGTACTAGGTAGGCAATTAGAGAATACGGGCAAGATTCATGTTATTTATTTATTTATTTACTTATTTATTTATTTGTTTATTTATTTATTTATTTTTTGAAATGGAGTCTTGCTCTGTCTCCCAGGCTGGAGTGCAGTGGCCAGTTCTCAGCTCACTGCAAGCTCCGCCTCCCGGGTTTATGCCATTCTCCTGCCTCAGCCTCCGAGTAGCTGGGACTAGAGGCGCCCGCCACCTCGCCCGGCTAGTTTTTTGTATTTTTTAGTAGAGACGGGGTTTCACCATGTTAGCCAGGATGGTCTCGATCTCCCAACCTCGTGATCCACCCGTCTCGGCCTCCCAAAGTGCTGGGATTACAGGCTTGAGCCACCGCGCCCGGCATGTTATTTATTTTTAATAAAGCAGGTATTGCTGTCTCTAAGCCAAATCTGATCACCTGTCTGGAGCAAGGAAAAGATCCCTGGAATATGAAGAGACACAGTATGGTAGTGAAACCCCCAGGTAGGTGAGAGTGAATGAAACAGTTGACATAGATGAAAGATTGAAAGATTAAAAAAAAAAGCTAGTCCCTGCCGGGCGCAGTGGCTCACGCCTGTAATCCCAGCACTTTGGGAGGCTGAGGCCGGTGGATCACCTGAGCTCAGGAGTTCGAGACCAGACTGTTTTACACCAACATGGTGTAAACTCTGTCTCTACTAAAAATAGAAAAATTAGCCAGGCGTGGTGGCAAGTGCCTGTAATCCCAGCTTCTCAGGAGGCTAAGGCAAGAGAATTGCTTGAACTGGGAGAAAGAGGTTGCAGTGAGCCGAGATCACACCACTGCACTCCAGCCTAGGGGACAAAAGTAAGACTTCATCTCAAAAAAACAAAAAGAAAAGAAAATAGTTATCAAGTGAATATAATACCATCATCAAATCTGTCCTGCTGATTTGGGAAGCTGTGTTCCAAAGCAAAGAGTTTCTCGGAAGCCTGAGGTATATATATTTTTGTTGTTGTTGTTATTCTCACATAGGGCCATCTTCTGTCTTATGCTTTTAAATTCTCTAAGGATTCTGCTTTCTCTTCATTGATACTCCTTTAAGTTTACAGTGAGAGCAAAAATCCTCTTCATGGCATATAAGAGACTGCACCATCTGACTGCTTTTCCATTGTTTTGGGAAACATACAAATATCTGCATCTGCATGATTTTGAGAAACTTATGTTAAACTATTTTGTTAGTTCTCTTTTTGCATCATTTCTAAAATATGTGAGGGTAGTGGTCTCTGTTCTATTGGTTTTTATGTTAATTTCCTGAACATTTCAACCTATTCTTGTTAGTATATTCTTGAAATATAGTTTGAAATTATAAAGTATGATGTCCCTCTGTTTTTTTTCTCATAATTAATTTGGCTATTCGAAGTTTATTGTAGTTTTTTGTAAATTTTAGAATTGTAGTTTTCATTACTATAAGAAAAAATGCTACTGGAATTTTGATAGGAAGTTTGCTGAATCTATAGATTACTTTAGAGAATATGGTACTTTAACAGTATTTATTTTTTCAATCCATAAATATGAAATATTTTTAAATTTATTTGTGTCTTCCCTAGTTTCTTTTATTGATTTATATCTTTCATTGTTAAGATTTTTTGTCTCTTGGGTTAAATTTGTTCTCAGAAATTAATTATTTTATTTATATTTTTAAAAAGATTGTTTTCTTGGTTGGCATGGAGGCTGGGGCCTGTAATCCCAGCAGTTTGGGAGGCTGAGGCAGGTGGATCACTTGAGTTCAGGAGTTTGAGACCAGTCTTGCCAATATGGTGAAATCCTGTCTCTACTGAAAATGTAAATAATTAGTTGGGTGTGGCGGTGAGCACTTGTAATCCCAGCTACTCAGGAGGCTGAACCAGGGGAATCACTTTTACCAGGGAGGCAGAGGTTGTAGTGAGCCGAGATCACTGTATTACACTCCAGCCTGGGCCACAGAGCAAGACTGTGTCTCAAAAACAAAAAAATTAAATTTAAAAAAAAATTTTTTTTTTTTCTGAGATGGAGTCTCACTCTGTCACCCAGGCTGGAGTGCAGTGGTGTGATCTCTGCTCACTGCAAGCTCTGCCTCCTGGGTTCTTGCCATTCTCCTGCCTGAGCTGCTCGAGTAGCTGGGACTACAGGCGCCAGCCACCATGCCTGGCTAATTTTTTTGTATTTTTAGTAGAGACAAGGTTTCACCGTGTTAGCCAGGATGGTCTCGATCTCCTGACCTCATGATCCACCCGCCTTGGCCTCCCAAAGTGCTGGGATTACAAGTGTGAGCCACCATGCCTGGCCTAATAAAATTTCTTAAATTTCTATTGTATCCAATAGCTTGTTTTAAGTGTATAGAACAATAACATACATTTATGTTAATTTTATATTTTGTTAATTTACTGAGTGTATTTATTAGTTTAGACAAATTTCAGTGTACTGTGGTTTTTTATGTGTAAGATTATATATTCCTCAAACAGCAACTTTTTACTTATTTGTCTTCAGTTTCAATGGCTTTAAAAAAAGTTTTTTTTTCATTATTCTGCCACATACTTCCAGTGCTATGTTAAAATAGAAGCATTGACAATGGACACAATAGAGTTTACTATTGGTATCTGTGAATTCGAAACAGCAAACAACTCCTTAAGTTTTCATAAACTAATTTCAGGAGGTAAAGATCTTTTCTTGGGTCCCCAGGGTTCTGGGATACCCCCTGGGTTTGTAGTGGAGTGCGGTTGTAACTTGGTTGCAAGGCTGCTGGGTCTGAACTAGGGTCCACATTTAGTTGTCTTGTTGCAAGAGGCTTGGGTAGTTGTGATTCCCATTTTTTTTTTTTTTTTTTTGAGACAGGAGTCTTGCTCTGTCACCTGGGTGGAGTGCAATGGTGTGATCTCAGCTCATGAAAACCTCTGCCTAGTTCAAGCGATCCTCCTGCCTCAGCCTCCTGAGTAGCTGGGATTACAGGTGCCTGCCAGCACGCCCAGCTAATTTTTTTGTGTTTTTAGTGGAGACTGGGTTTCACCATATTGGCTGAGCTGGTCTCGAACTCCTGACCTCAGGTGATCCGCCCGCCTTGGCCTCCCAAAGTGCTGGGATTACAGACGTGAGCCACCGCGCCCGGCCACTCGTTTCTTTTAAATGCTTGTTAGAAGTTTCACATCAGAATATTTTATTTATAATTATACTGCATAGTCTCTGAAATTTTACTGCCAGTTATTCAAACTACCTGCCTTTGATGAGTACACACTTACAGTCAAACACTGTAGTCAGACAAATTCTTTCTTAATGGTACATTAATGTTGCATACCAAATTGTAAGAGTAAACATGTCTCTTATTGTTGTGCAGTTTCATATTAGTGGTGTTTTAGTGTAGGTTTCTTAATATCAGCTTATCATGGTTTTTGGTTGTTTTATGTATTACAATTTTAGTCAATTTGCAATTCTGTCTGTATACTTTATGTCGATGTAAGGTTTAATTAAAAGATAAATCTGCCATATGTCTATCACAATCATATATGTGTGTTTATCTGTAAATATGACCCCAATATTGGTTATGGCTTATCTTGTATATATTCTTTCTTTTTTTTTTTTTTTTTGAGGTGGAGTCTCTCTCTGTTGCCCAGGCTGGAGTGCAGTGGCACAATCTCAGCTCACTGCAATCTCTGCCTCTCGGGTTCACACCATTCTCCTGCCTTAGCCTCCCAAGTAACTGGGACTACAGGCGTCTGCAACCACATCTGGCTAATTTTTTGTATTTTAGTAGAGAGGGGGGTTTCACCATGTTAGCCAGGATGGTCTCGATCTCCTGACCTCGTGATCCGCCCACCTCAGCCTCCCAAAGTGCTGGGATTACAGGCATGAGCCACTGCGCGCTGCCTCTTGTGTATATTCTTTCTTAGCTGATTTTCAGCGGTTTTATCTTGTCTAAGTGAGTAGTCATGTAAATATTTTCACCATTTCTTGTTTTCATGATTTGTTTAATCATGAATATATATTGCCTTTGTGTAAGAGAAACACTTCTGTGATTCAAAGGTAATTTTTGAAAAGATTTATAATTCTTTGTTTTTTTCAGTTTTTTGGTTAGAAAATTAATTGTTGTAAAAACACATAAAATTTAGCATCTTAAATCTATTTAAGTGTACATTTCAGGGCCCAACATGTGGGTGGCTCATATGTGTAATTTCAGAAATTTGGGAGTCCAAAACAGGAAGATCACTTGAGCCCAAAAGTTTCAGACCAGCCTGGGCACCATATGAACCAGCCTGGGCAACATATGAAGATTCCCTCTTTACAAAAATTTTTAAAAAGTAGCCAGGCATGGTGGTGTGCACCGGTGGTTCCAGCTACTTGGGAGATTGAGAGGGGAGGATTACTTGAGCCTGGAAGTTTGAGGCTGAAGTGACCCTTAATTGTGCCACTTCACTTCGGCTTGGGTGACAGAGTGAGACCCTATCTCAAAAGAAAGCTGTGTATTTCAGGCATGTTAAGTATATTCACATAGTTACGCAAAAGACTTCTAAAAGTTTTACATCTTGTGAAACTAAAACCCAGTACCCATTAAGTAACAACAACGCATTTACCCTCTCCCCAGGCTTGACAAACACCCTTCCAATTTCTGTTTTTATAAGTTTGACTACTTAAGATATCTTATATAAGTGGAATCATACGGTATCCATCATTTCGTTTCTGACATATAGGTGACATTTGGAAAGTTTATTGTAAAATGTGATAATTTCTTCTTTAAAACTGAATAATATTTTATTGTATATATATATATATATATATGCAACACTTTTGATGTGTTTATAAATCAAGAGACATCTGAGTTGCTTCAGCCCTTTGCCTTTTGTGAATATGGGTACAATAAACATGGATGTTCTGATAGGTCTTCCAGGTTTTGTGTTTCATATTTTGACTATAAATTCATAAATGGGATTGCTGTATTTGATAATTCAATTTTTAATTATTTGAGAAACATAACATTTTAAAATAATGACTATATCTTTGTTTTCTACTAACAATATAGATTTCATTTTTATTGCATCATCAACAGATTTGGTGTGCTTAAAAAATTTATAGTGGCCATTGTAATGGGTGTGAGGCAATTTTGTTTTTCACTGTTATTTTCATGTGTTTCTGTACAAAGTAGAGAAATGTTCTGTGTCATTTCAAATGCTCTTTTTCTATATGTGTATCTTTTCTGATAAAAATTTTGTTCAATTGCTCATTTCTAAATCAATTTAGCATTATTGTTCAGTTTTAAGAGTTGTTCATATATTATGAATATTAACTCCTATCACATATGATTTGCAAATATTTTCACCTATTTCCTAGAAGGCATTTTCCCTCAATTGAATATTTTTTTTAATGTGCAGAAATTTTCAAGTATAGTATAGTTACATTTTTCTGTTTTTTTCTTTGTAATTCATGCATTTAATATCATATCTAAGAAAATGGTGCCAAGACCCATATCATCTCGTTTTTTTAAGAGATTTGTTATTTTTTCATGTCTAAGTTTTTTTGGCTTTGTTTTTGTTTTTGAGATGGAGTTTCATTCTTGTTGCCCAGGCTGGAGTGCAATGGCACGATCTCAGCTCATGGCAACTTCAGTCTTCCAGGTTCAAGCAATTCTCCTCCCTCAGCCTCCCAAGTAGCTGGGATTGCAGGCAAGCACAACCACAGCCAACTAATTTTGTGTCTTTAGTAGAGACTAAAAATACATGTTAGTCTCTATGTTGGTCAGGCTGGTCTGGAACTCCTGATTTCGGGTGATCCACCCACCTTGGCCTCCCAAAGTGCTGAGATTACAGGCATGAGCCATCACGCCTGGCCGCATGTCTATGTATTTTTTTTGTAAACTTTTTGTATATAGTTTTAAAAAATGATGTAACTTTATTTCATCAGTGTTAATGTTGTTTTTAACATTTTTTGAGAAGATTATCTTTTCTCTATTGTGCGTTCATGGCAACTTTGCAAAAGATCATCTAATCACATACAGAAGGCTTCATTTCTGGGCTCTCTGTTCTTTCATCTTTTTATTTTTGTGTAAATATCACACTGTTTTTGTTATTGCAGCTTTTTATGTGTTTTGAAATCAGAAAGTATAATGTCTTTTTGTTCTTTTTTACGAGTGTTTTGTGAATTATAGTTTATAATCAAATTATAAAATGTTAAGCAGGCTGGGTGCACTGGATTACACCTGTAATCCCAACACTTTGGGAGGCTGAGGCAGGCAGATTGCCTGAGCTCAGGAGTTCACAACCAGCCTGGGCAACAAAGTGAAACCCCGTCTCTACTAAAATATAAAAAATGAGTAGGGTGTGGTGGCGCGTGCCTGTAGTCCCACCTACTGGGAGGCTGAGGTAGAAGAATTGCTTGAACCTGGGATGCAGAGGTTGCAGTGAGCTGAGATTGCTCCACTGCACTCCAGCCAGGGTGACAGAGTGAGACTCCATCTCAAAAAAAAAAAAAAAAAGTTAAATGTTTTTGCAATAAAACTGTGCTATTGTAATTTTGTTTGTTTGTTTGTTTGTTTGTTTTTGAGACAGAGCCGGCTCTGTGGCCCAGGCTGGAGTGCAGTGGCTGGATCTCAGCTCACTGCAAGCTCCGCCTCCCGGGCTTACGCCATTCTCCTGCCTCAGCCTCCCGAGTAGCTGGGACTATAGGCACCCGCCACGTGGCCTGGCTAGTTTTTTGTATTTTTTTTTTTTTTTTTTGGAGAGGGGGTTTTCCCGGTGCCCCCCCGGTCTCCTGACCTGGTGATCTGCCTGTCTCAGCCTCCCAAAGTGCTGGGATTACAGGCTTGAGCCACCGCGCCCGGCTGTATTTTTTTTTCTTTTTTTTTTAGTAGAGACGGAGTTTCAACGTGTTAGCCAGGATGGTCTCGATCTCCTGACCTCGTGATCTGCCCATCTTGGCCTCCCAAAGTGCTGGGATTACAGGCTTTTTTTTTTTTTTGAGATGGAGTTTCACTCTTTCACCTAGGCTAGAGTGCGGTGGCTGAATCTCGGCTTACTGTATCCTCCGCCTTTTGGTTTCAAGCAGTTCTCCTCCCTCAATCTCACATAGCATTAAATCTGTAGATTACATTGAGCATTATGGACATCTTCAAAATATTTCAAATTTTGAAAAACAGCATGCTGAAGGGTGTGTCGTTTAATTTCTATGTATTCGTACTTTTTTTTTTCTATTTTATACTGCTGAGACCAGCTCGACTGGGGAGACCCCAACCCAGAGGCGCTAGAGGAATTAAAGACACAGACATAGAAATATAGAGGTGTGAAGTGGGAAATCAAGGGTCTCATAGCCTTCAGTCTCACCTGAACAGAGATTTACCCATGTATTTATTAACAGCAAGCCAGTCATTAGCTTTGTTTCTATAGATATTAGATTAACTAAAAGTATCCCTTATAGGAAATGAAGGGATGGGCTGAAATAAAGGGATGAGTTTGACTAGTTATCTGCAGCAGGAGCGTGTCCTTGAGGCACAGATTGCTCATGCTATTGTTTGTGGTTTAAGAATGCCTTTAACCGGTTTTCTGCCCTGGGCAGGCCAGGTGTTCCTTGCCCTCATTCTGGTAAACCCACAACCTTAGTGTGGGCATTATGGCCATCATAAACATGTCACAGTGCTGCAGAGATTTTGTTTATGGCCAGTTTGGCGGCCAGTTTATGGCCAGATTTTGGGGGGCCTGTTCCCAACATGTCCCCCTTTGATTTGCAAATCGATAAAGGCAAAGGCAGCTTTGTCATGGTGAGCTACTTCTCGCAGGAGTCAGGATCCATAACTACAGACTATCAACACAGATTAAAAGCACAGGAGTCAGGATCCATAACTACAGACTATCAACACAGATTAAAAGCACAATCATTGAACTCACAGAGCTTCTGAGTGTTTTTTTCCATTTTAATGGGTTACTAGCTGCTAATCTGTCTGCAGCTCCTTTAAGCCCTGTAGTTCTTGGCAGTAAGGTCCAAGTGTGCCTGGGATGCTTTAAATATTTGTTCTTTTAATTTTGCAATATTCAAAGATAAGTCTGTAGAGTGTCTTTCTGGATGCTTTTTTATTCTTTCCCAAACTTTGATCTTATTAAGAACTATTAATAGTTTCCACAAATCCTTGTGTTTAGCTCCTACAGTGGGCCATATAATTTGAGGTTGAGGTGCCACTATACCGCCATGGTTCCAGATAATAGGAACTCTTGCTGTACTTCTTATCATTTCTACCATCTGACCGTTTTGTTCAGATCAGCTGAACATAGTGTCGCCATGGCACACAGACTGAGAGGTGCAATTTAAGCTAAACATCCCCTTAGGGGACCAGTTAATAATGATTCCATAGGAATCGTTGTGCAGCACCTCTGCCCGTTCTGCAGTGCACTCTTTCTAAAGAAGTACGTTCATTTTTTCTGGTCAGGTTCTATTTTGTTTACAAATAGGTTTTTGAGGGCAGTATTCCTCAATTATAGGAGCAGATTTATTATGGTAAATACTGAGATCAGAAAGCATGTGTAACTGCGTCATAGAGTGATTACATCCAAGCATTATTATCAGCCAAGATAGATAAATGTGCCCAATAAGTATAATTCTTCTCTGTGTCAGCCCTTGTTGAAGGAATACTCACAACAATGGTGATAACCGCTATCATAGCTACCACTAAATTACTCACTGTGACTGGTTGTCCCACTTTACTCAGGTTTTCTTCTGCCATCTGTGACAGCTTCTTGATCTGTCCCAAGGTGGGTGGCTGTGTTCAACGGGTGTTGCTTGTGATAGTAGGGGTCTTCCTCAGCATCAGTCTCGACATGGCTGGAACCGGGGGGTCCTCAGGATCCTCCCAGAATCTCTTCCTCGGCATCTGGCTCATGATAAAAGTTTCAGGTGTCTTGATGGTATCCAAATCAGCTATTGATTTTGGCCTGGAGGAACAAAAGCATAACCTCTACCCCAAGTTATTATTTTACCTATTTCCCAACTTTTTGTTATCGACTGTCTCCACCAAATCAGTTCTGCTTCTGTCTTTGCAGCTGGTTTCTGTAGATGCTGTTCAGCTGCTGATAACATCTGGCCTTTGGGCAGGCTCAAAAAATTTAAAATTAATAATGCTAGATTCAGTTGCATCTGTGGGGTTCCCTATTCTCTATTTCCCCCCCCTGCTTCTGCAACTGCTGTGTTAGGGAGAGATTCATTCTTTCCACTATGGCTTGTCCTTGAGAATTGTATGGGATACCAGTAATGTGTTTAATATTCCACATAGAGAAAAATGTAGCTGTAGCTTGGCTAGTGTAGCCTGGGGCATTATCTGTTTTAATAGAAGCTGGAATGCCCATCACTGCAAAGCACTGCAAAAGGTGATGTTTAACACAGGCAGAAGACTGTCCTGATTGGCATGTAGGCCAGACAAAATGACAAAAGGTATCCACACATACATGTACATAAGCTAGTCTCCCAAGTGAGGGAACATGTGTGACATCCATTTACCAAAGAGAGTTAGGTTCCAATCCTCGAGGATTAACTCCTCCTGTAAGATGAGGAATGTACCGTTTGGCAAGTTGGGCATTGCTGGATAATAACTTTAGCTTCTTTCCAGGTAATGCTGTATCTGCGTTTGAGACCAGAGGCATTAACATGGGTTAAGTTGTGAAAGTATCTAGCATTAGATATTGCATTAGCAACTAGGCGATCAGCCATTTGATTCCCTTCAGTCAAAGGTCCTGGAAGAGGTGTATGAGCCCTAATGTTAGTGATGTAAAAAGGGTGCATTCTACTCCTAACTGCTGTTTGCAGTTGGGTAAATAAAGTCATCAGTTGTTCATCTGTATGAAATCGTAACTGAGCATTTTCAATTAACTGTGTGGAATGAACCACGTATGAAGAATCAGAAATCACATTAATAGGCATATAACTGTGTGGAATGAACCACGTATGAAGAATCAGAAATCACATTAATAGGCATATCAAAAGCAGTCAATACCTCAATTACAGCTACAAGCTCTGCTTTTTGAGCTGAAGTATAGGGCATCTGGAAAACTTTACTTTTCGAGCCAGAATAAGAAGCTTTACCATTACTAGACCCATCTGTAAAAACATTCTCAATACCTTCAATTGGTTTACATTTAGTTATTTTAGGGATAATCCAGTTAATTTCAAAAACTGAAACAATTTTGTTTTAGGAAAATGATTATCAACAATACCCACAAAGTCAGCTTAATGGGTTTGCCAAGTAAGACTGTTTATAAAAGCTTGTGTATTTGTGCCTTCATGGGAGGGATAATAACTTTTCCAGGATCATATCCATGTAATTTAACAATCCGAGTTCTCCCAATCTCCATCATAGTAGTGATTTGATCTAAATAAGGAGTTACAGTCCGTGAATTAGTATGTGGAAGAAAAAGCCACTCTACTGAGTTCTGTTCTTGGACAATAACACCAGTAGGTGAATGCTGAGTTGAAAAAATTAGCAAATCTAGAGTCTTCTCTGGATCTATTCTATTTATTTGAGCTTTATGAACTTGCTTCTCAATTAGTTGTAACTCTCCCTCAGCCTGACCTTTGTTAATTGTCGAGGGCTAGTGAGACTAGGATTTCCTCTAAGGATAGAAAACAGATTACTCATGGCATAGGTAGGAATGCCTAGAGCAGGTCATATCCAATTAATGTCCCCTAGTAATTTTTTTGAAAGTCATTTAATGTTTTCAGTTGATCCCTACATATGGTTACTTTCTGTGGCACAATGGTAGTGTCATTTACTAAGGTTCCCAAGTAGGAGTAGGGAGTAGTAGTATGAATTTTGTCAGGAGCTATAATTAAACCAGCACAAGAAATCAAATTTTGCAAGTGATTGTAACATTGGAGTAATATTTCTCAAGTAGGGGCAGCACAAAGTATATCATCCATATAATGAATACTGTAACACTGAAAATTTTTTATGAGTAGGTTCAATTACTTGCCCTACATATGTCTGGCAAATCGTTGGACTGTTTAACATCACCTTGTGGCAACACCTTCCAATGAAAACGCTTAGCAGCTGCAGGTTGTTTACTGCAGGAATTGTAAATGCAAACCATTCACAGTTTTGCTCAGCTAAAGGGATAGTAAAGAAGCAGTCTTTTAAATCTATGACTATTAAAGGCCAAATTTTGGAATTACAGCAAGAGAAGGCAATCCTGGCTGTAATGCTCCCATAGGTTGTATAACTGAACTGATGGCTCTTAAGCCAGTTGACATTCTCCATTTACCTGATTCTTTCTTAATTACGAAAACTGGAGAATTCCAAGGGGAAAATGTTGGAGCTATGTGCCCATTTTCTAATTGTTTGGTAACTAATTTCTCTAAAGCCTCCAGTTTCTCTTTACTTAGCGGCCATTGTTCTATCCAAATTGGCTTATCTGGTAAACATTTTAAAGGTATAGGTTCTGGAGGCTTAACAATGGCTACCATCAAAAATGATATCCTAATCTTTGGCAGGAACTTTGTCTTTCTGCTTGAAGTGGTTTTTTCGAACCTTGCAAAATTTTTTTCTAGGCCCATACCAGGGACATACCCCATTTCATGCATTGTATGTTGACTTTGAGGGCTATATAATTGTTCCAGAATTAGAACTTGTGCTCCCCATTGTTGTAATAAATCTCTTCCCCATAAATTGAAATGTCCCCTCCTGTATCTACCAAACCTTTGCATTTCTTTCCCTGAATAGTTATTTCACAGGTAGGACGTTTATCAGTAATTCGATTTACCCAATAAGCTGCTTTGCCTTGTTTATTTGTGCTTCCAAATCCTCCTGTTGATTTAATTTTACTTTTTTCCATTTTCACATACGGCACAATCAGGAGCAGTGTTATGCGCTCTCCTGGCTCTGCTTTCTGGGGAACAGAAGTAGATATAACAATTTGAATTTTTCCATTGTAATCTGAATCAATAACTCCTGTATGTATTTGTACCCCTTTTAAACCTGTATGTATTTGTACCCCTTTTAAACTAGACCTTCCTAGAAGTAATGCTATTGTCCCCGCTGGCAAAGGTCCACAGACTGCTGCTGTTGGGACCTTTTGCAGGGGTTCCCCAGGCAGAAGGCTCACAGCTTTTGTGCAGCATAAATCTACTGCAGCAATACCAGCTGTGGTGGGGGACAGACAATGTACAGGGATGAGGGAATGGCCTGAGCTGGAAATGCCCCAGTTTTGAACAGGGCCTGTGATGGGACCCTCATGGCATTTCCCAAAATCTGGTTCCCATCTTTATCAAACTTAGAGTGACAGTGATTAACCCAATGTTTTCCTTTTTTAGATTTTGGACATATTTCAGGATCAGCAGTTTTCTTTTTTCCCCTATCTGGCGGCCTGACTCGCTGATTTTTTCTACATTCTTTTTTAGTATGACCATGCTTCCCACAGTTAAAACAAGCTCCAGAAAATGGAGTTCCTTTATCCACTCTCAGCCCTGCCACTGTGTGTGCTAGCAGAGTGGCCTTATGCAGATTACTTCTGATACCATCACAGACCTTGATATAATCAACTAAATGTGCTTTCCCTCTGATAGGTCGTACAGCAGCCTGGCAATTGGGATTAGCATTCTTTTTTTTTTTTTTTTTGAGAGGGAGTCTGGCTCTGTCTCCCAGGCTGGAGTGCAGTGGCCGGATCTCAGCTCACTGCAAGCTCCGCCTCGCGGGTTTACACCATTCTCCTGCCTCAGCCTCCGGAGTAGCTGGGACTACAGGTGCCCACCACCTCGCCCGGCTAGTTTTTTGTAGTTTTTAGTAGAGACGGGGTTTCACTGTGTTAGCCAGGATGGTCTCGATCTCCTGACCCCGTGATCCGCCCGTCTCGGCCTCCCAAAGTGCTGGGATTACAGGCTTGAGCCACCGCGCCCGGCCTGGGATTAGCATTCTTGAAAAGTAATAACTGCAACACTATATCCTGAGCAGCCAAATCTGCAATCACCTTTTTAAGAGACTCCTGTAACTAAGCTATAAAATCCATGTATGGTTCTTTTGGTCCCTGTTTAACAGCACTAAAGGAAGGGTATTGTTCTCCACATGAAGTAATTTTTTCCCAAGCTCTAATACACACTCCTCTAAGCTGTTCTATGGCATCCTGCATGACCACTTCTGCATCTAAACCAACCCAGCCATCAAACCCCAAAAGTTGGTCTGCAGTTATATTAATTTGAGGTTGGGCCTGGGCATTGCGAGCAGCCTGAATGGAAGCTTCATCTGCCTACCAAGTTTTAAATTGTAAGAGCTGAGCAGGAGTTAGAAAATCTCGAGTAAGAGTATCCCAGTTAGTAGGAATCATCCGACTGGAAACAGCAATATTCTTTAATGGCCCCATTACAATAGGAGAACCTGGTCCATACTGATTAATAGCTTGTTTGAACTCCTTTAGTATTTTAAAAGGAAAAGGCTCAAATGTAGCTATATTACCCTGTTGATCTGGGGTGTGTATTCTAACAAGGAACTGCCAAGCCTCTCTATCACCCTCTCGTCTAGCTTGATGAATTCCTGCCTGAAGAGAATTAAGAGTTGGTGGCTCAAGGCACTGCTTGAACAGTTACTGCGGCAACTAGTTTTTGCCCAGTGTCCTCCAGAAAAGAAAGATCTGGAGGGTCAGGCCACTCTTTTTCTTCAAAATAATAATGAGGGGGTGCAGAAGAGTAGGGATGAACCTCTCCCTCCTGTGCCACTTTAGCTGGCAAATAAACCTGGTCTGTAACCTCTTCTGTTACTTCGTTATACTCTCCTTCCTCCTCATTATCAGTGTGGAAAAGTTACAAGGAGGAAGGAACCAGGGCCCACACTTGTCCCATTGTTACCCTGATGCTTCCAAGCTCCCCTTCTTACTCACCATGGGAATTGTTTTAAGAGTACTTGGGTGTCATCCAGCTTAGTTCCACATTCTCCAGTCATTGCTCCAGTGACCCTTTGACCTGGATTCAAGCCCCCATGATGGACGCAACTTGCTGAGACCACCTCAGTTGGGGAGACCCTAACCCAGTAGCGCTAAGGAATTAAAGACACACACAGAAATATCGAGGTGTGAAGTGGAAATCACAGGCCTCAGCCTTCAGAGCTGAGAGTCCCAAACAGAGATATACCCACGTATTTATTAAAAGCAAGCCAGTCATTAGAATTGTTTCTATAGATATTAGATTAACTAAAAATATCCCTTATGGGAAATGAAGAGATGGGCTGAAATAAAGGGATGGGTTAGGCTAGTTATCTGCAGCAGGAGCATGTCCTTAAGGCACAGATCGCTCATGCTGTTGTTTCTGGTTTAAGAATGCCTTTATGTGGTTTTCCACCCTGGGTGGGCCAGGTGTTCCTTGCCCTCATTCTGGTAAACCCACAACCTCCCAACTTGGGCGTTATGGCCATCATGAATATGTCACAGTGCTGCAGAGATTTTGTTTATGGCCAGTTTGGGGGCCAGTTTATGGCTAGATTTTGGGGGGCCTGTTCCCAACATGTAAGTTCAGTGTTTTGCTGAGTTCTCTGAGTAGCCTATCAAATTATTGAACTTGAGGAGGAAGATGTGGAAGACCTTGGCTTGTTAGCAGTAGTTCAGAAATAAAGATGGTTATCCAGAGCCATGTGACTGGCATCTGTAGTTGGGACAGCGTTGTGGGACTGAGTCCTGAACTTGTGGATTCTGTGTTGACTCTGGGTAGTGTCAGAATTGAGTTGTTGGACAGCCATTTGGTGTTGGATAATTGATTGGTGTTCAGCAAACTACAACTTTTTTTGTCAGACGAGAGCTACCACAGGGGCCTTGTGTTAGGGTTCTCTAGAGGGACAAAACTAATAGGATGGATATATATGTACAAAGGGGAGTTCATTAAGTATTAACTCACATGATCACAAGGTCCCACTATAGGCCGTCTGCAAGCTGAGGAGCAAAAAGAGCCAGTCTGAGTCCCAAAACTGAAGAACTTGGAGTGCAATGTTTGAGGGAAAGAAGCATCCAGCCCAGGAGAAAGATGAAGGCTGGGAAGCTAGGCCAATGTAACCTTTTCATGTTTTCCTGCTGGCTTTTATATCCTGGTCGTGTTGGCAGCTGATTAGATGGTACCCACCCAGATTAAGGGTGGGTCTGCCTTTCCCAACCCACTGATTCAAATGTTAATCTCCTTTGACAATACCCTCAAAGACACATCCAGGATCAATACTTTTTATCCTTCAATCAAGTTGACACAGTATTAACTATCACAGGCCTGGGCTGGAGGGAGACTTCAGGTGTCTGAGGGAAGTGAAGCTTTGTACTGCACACAGGCTGTCACACTGTACATTGTCCTGTTATTCTTGGTCTTCTAGGGAGAGAGGGAAAAGAGAGTAAAAATGTTGTGAGAACTTATTCCCTCTCCCCACTTTGGTACCCACATGATTGTGACCCACATGATTGTGACCCACTCTTGACCATACCCACTAAAAATTGACATGGCTACTCCTCTCCCAGGACAAGGTTTTACCCTCTGGAATTATGTCCACAACAGCTTTGCCCCTAGAGTTTTCGGCCAAGAATATACACAGGTGCCTAGAAGACTTCTGGCTTTTCTCAACTCCAGACACTGAATGTGTAGCAGAAACTTGTCTCCTTTACCAACACAGGCTTCTGTACTACCTGATCATAATCTCTTCTGCCTGTACAGACACAAAGTTTTCTGAAACAGACTTACTAATGTTTATTGTTCTATTTGATTCTTGTATCTTTGTCCCACATTTTCTCTTTGTGTCTTTATTTTTATTTTGATATGCTTTTACTTCTTTCTTATTTTGCTTTGTGTATCTATATAGATGTATTTTTTGTGCTAAGAAGTTTGTTTTTGTATATGTGCATATCTTTCCCAGAAAATAATGTATTTTAATATGATTTTATGTTGCTTTGTTGAGTCTTGTTATTTTCTTTGGAAGCAACTGCTTTCAGCACCTTTTATATGTAAGACGGTGCCAATATACTTCTTTAGAATTTGGTTAGTTTTGAAGTTTCTTTTCTTTTTATTTTGCAGGACAGACTTGGTGATGGTATTATAAATACTTGATAGTTAATTTTTTTCAGAACTTTGACTATTTCACACAGTCTCCTTCTGGCCTGCAAAATTTTTGTTGAGAACTGGCTATCTCATAAGAGTATTGTTGCAAATAACACTTTTTTTTTTTTTTTTGAGATGACGTTTCACTCTTATTGCCCAGGCTAAGTGCAATGGTGCAATCTCAGCTCACTGCAACCCCTGCCTCCTTGGTTCAGGCAATTCTCCTGCCTCAGCCTCCCCCATAGCTGGGATTACAGGCAGGCATCATCACACCCAGCTAAGTTTGTGTTTTTATACAGACGGGTTCCCCCATGTTGGTCAGGCTGGTCTTGAACTCCCAAACTCAGGTGATCAGCATGCCTCCGCCTCCCAAAGTGCTGGGATTACAGGCATGAGCCTCTGCACCCAGCCAACACATCACTTTTATCTTGTAGCTCCCAGGATTCCCTTTTCTGTGACTTTTACAATTGTACTTACATATGTGTTTGATATAAATATTTTTGCTTGTATCCCAGTTTGTTTGTTGAGCTTTTTTATTTTTACATCATTTTTCAAGATTTTTCGGTTTTTTAAATATTTTTTACCTCCATAATTTGTTTTTCTATTATTTTAAATATTTTTATTCTTATTTCCAGTTTTCTGATTTTCTGTAGTTCTCTGTGTTCATATTTCACTGATTGAGTATTACTCAGTTTATTTCATTTTTTTATTGTTTCTTCCTCAAAATTTATTTTATTTATTTTTTGAGACAGAGTTTTGCTCTTCTTGCCCAGGCTAGGGTGCAATGGCATGATCTCCACCCACCACAACTTCTACCTCCCAGGTTCAAGCAATTCTCCTGCCTCAGACTCCCGAGTAGATGGGATTTCTGGTGCCTACCACCGTGCCAGACTAATTTTGTATTTTTAGTAGAGACAGGGTTTCTCCATGTTGGTCAGGCTGGTGTCAAACTCTTGACTTCAGGTGATCCGCCCACCTCAGCCTCCTAAAGTGCTGGGATTACAGATGTGAGCTACTGCACCTGGCCACATTGTAATCTTTTATCAAAATTTGAACATGAAAAAGTTACCTGTCACAATCTTTGTAATATGGCTTTCTCCTGGCATACTTTGAACAATTGTCTGAGTTAGAGATTCTGAGAGTCTCTCAAGAGCATGTTCTTTCAGTCTGTCTTGTCTGAAATTTGTGTTTATTTTTTAGTTAAAGGAAATTATTCGTCTTTTTTTTTTTTGGAAATGGAGTCTCAGTCTGTCACCAGGCAGGAGTGCAGTGGTGTGATCTCGGTTCACTGCAACCTCTGCCTCCCAGATTCAAGTGATTCTCCTGCCACAGCCTCCTGAATAGCTAGGACTACAGATAAGTGCCACCATGCCCAGCTAATTTTTGTATTTTTAGTAGAGATGGGGTTTCACCATGTTGGCCAGTATAGTCTCAATCTCTTGACCTCGTGATCCACCCGCCTAGGCCTCCCAAAGTGCTGGGATTATGTGCATGAGCCACCGTGCCTGACCCCTAGTCATCTTTTTTCTTAATACTCAGTAATCACTTGCTACACCTGTTTTCTTTCTGTGGTACTGCAGTGTCTCTGCTGCTGTAACATTTACCTTTGGTCTTAGCATACTCAAACTGTCGTTCCAAAGTAAAGCACCATTTCTTTTTGCACTGTGTATCATAGGAGACAGAAACCAGTGTCTGGAAAAGCCCAGACAAGCAGTAATAAAGAAGTTTGAGGCAGCATTTTACTTGTCTTTTTTTAAAAAAATCAAAAGTTGGCAATTTACCTCTTTTTTTTCTTTTTTTTTTTTGAGATTTATTCTTGCTCTGTTCCCCAGGCTGGAGTGCAATGGTGCGATCTTGGTTCACTGGTACCTTAGCCTCCCAAGTAGCTGAGATTACAGGTTGAGCCACAGCATCTGGCTGGCAATTTACTTCTAAAGGCATTATGTTATACTGGGGACCTGGAATAGCCATGTTGGGTGAATGTAACAAACTTTAGCTCTTCCCTTCTGTGTCACTTTGTGCTCACCTGGGGTGCCTCAAACACTTAATGCATTTATAATTTGTTCTCAGATGTATTCTGGTTAGTATGTTTTTGTTACATATATATGTCTATAAAGAATTGGAGCCTTTGGTATTTTGCTATGCTATCTTGTTTATGTAGTTTGTATAATATTATAGGTTAGATTTGTAGTCTATGTTTATCTGAGTCTAGTAAGTGGAGTAATTTGATATTTTTATTTCTTTCAGTTATATGTTCTCATTTTGCTGAAGACCTTTGCCCAGGGCCAGGCATTAAAGATTCTTTTCAAAAAGTGATACTGAGAGAATATGTAAAATGTGGACACAAGGATTTACAGTTAAGAAAAGACTGTAAAAGTGTGAATGAGTGTAATGTGCACAAAGAAGGTTATAATGAACTAAACCTGTGTTTGACAACTACCCAGAGAAAAATATTTCAATGTGATAAATATGTGAAAGTCTTCCACAGATGTTTAAATTCAAATAGACATAACACAAAACATATTAGAAAGAAACTTTTCAAATGTAAAAAATGTGGCAAATCATTTTGCATGCTTTTACACCTATGTCAGCATAAAAGAATTCATATTAGAGAGAATTCTTACCAATGTGAAGAATGTGGCAAAGCGTTTATCTGGTTCTCAACCCTTACTAGACACAGGAGGGTTCATACTGGAAAGAAATCCTACAAATATGAAGAATGTGGCAAAGCTTTTAACCAGGACTTAAACCATACTACACATAAGAGAATTCATACTGGACAGAAATCCTACAAATGTGAAGAATGTGGCACAGCTTTCTACCTATTCTCACACCTTACTAGGCATAAGTTAATTCATACTGGAGAGAAACCTTACAAATGTGAAGAATGTGGCAAAGCTTTTAACCGATCTTCAACCCTTACTAGACATAAGATAATTCATACTGGAGAAAAACCCTATAAATGTGAAGAATGTGGCAAAGCCTTTAGTGTTTTCTCAACACTTACCAAACATAAGATAATTCACACTGAAGAGAAACCCCACAGATGTGAAGAATATGGCAAAGCTTATAAGGAGTCCTCACACCTTACTACACATAAAAGAATTAATACTGGAGAGAAACCATACAAATGTGAAGAATGTGGCAAAACCTTTAGTATATTCTCAATCCTTACTAAACATAAGATAATTCATACGGAAGAGAAACCTTACAAATGTGAAGAATGTGGCAAAGCTTTTAAACGATCTTCAACCCTTACTAACCATAAGATAATTCATACTGAAGAGAAACCCTACAAATGTGAAGAATGTGGCAAAACTTTTAACCGATCTTCAATCCTTAGTATACATAAGAAAATTCATACTGGAGAAAAACCATACAAATGTGAAGAATGTGGCAAAGCTTTTAAGCAGTCCTCACACCTCGCTGGGCATAAGCATGTTCATAGTGGACAGAAACCCTATAAATGTGAACAATGTGGCAAAGCTTTTAGGTGGTCTTCACATCTTAGTAGACATAAGATAATTCATATTAGAATTCATACTGAAGAGATTCTACAAATGTGAAGAATGTGGCAAAAGCCTCTTCCCTTACTAAAGAATGTGGCAAAGCTTTTAATCAGAACTTAATCCTTACTACACATAAGATAATTCATCCTGGAGAGAAACCATACAAATGTGAAGAATGTGGCAAAGATTTCTATTGATTCTTTTACCTTACTAAATATAATTTATATTGGAGAGAAATTCTACAGATGTGAAGAATGTGGCAAAGGCTTTAATTAGTTCTCATCCCTTACTAAACATAAGAGAACTCATATCATAGAGAAATCCTACAAATGTGAAGAATGTGACAAAGCTTTTAACCACTTCTCAACCCCGCCTACATATAAGATAATTCATGCTGGAAGGAAACCCTACAAATATGAAGAATGTCTCAAAGCTTTTTACTGATTCTTATACCTTACTAAACATAAAATAATTCATAAAGGAGAGAAATTATACAAATGTGAAGAATGTGGCAAAGCTTTTAACAAATTCTCGTCCATTTCTAAACACAAGATAATTCATACTGGAGAGAAAACCTACAAACGTGAGGAATGTGGCAAAGCCTTTAGCCTGTCCAACTTACTGCTCATAAGATAGTTTATACTTGAGAGAAGCCCTACAAATGTGAAAAATGTGGCAAACCTTTTAACCAATCCTCAATGCTTGTTACACATTAGATAATTCATGCTGGAGAAAACCCTACAAATGTGAAAAATGTAGCAAAGCTTTTAACCAATTTTCAAACCTTACTAAACATAAGATAACTAATACTGGAGAAAAATCTTAGAAATGTGAAGAATGTGGTAAAGCCTTTATCCAGTCCTCAGCTCCTACTAAACATAATTAATGATGGAGAGAAACCGTACAACTGTGAAGAATGTGGCAAAGCTTTTAACAAGTCCTCAAACCTTATTGAACAAAATAATTCATACAGGAGAGAAACCCTACAAATGTGAAGAATGTGACAAAGCCTTATTAAAGTTTTGCTAAACATAAGAAAATTCATACTGAAGAAAAACCCTATGATTGTGAAAAATATGGCAAAGGCTTTAACTAGTCCTCAGTTCTTAACACACATGAGATAATTCATACTGGAGAGAAACTCTACAAACCAGAAAGATGTGGCAATGCTTCTGACAACACCTCAAACTTTTCTAACCATAAAAGAAATCATATTAGTGAGAAATCCTAGAAATGTGGAGAATGTAACAAAGTATTTAAATGGTTGTCGCACTTGATTATAGGTAATATACTGGAAAAAATTCCTACAAGTGAGAACAATGTGGCAAAATTTTTAACTAATACATCTTATTGCACAGAAAATCATTTATGAGAAAAATTGTACAAATATAGACTATGAAAAAGACATCAGTATCTGCTTACATCTTAACACCAGAGAGTTCATGCTTAATAAAAGCATGATAAGTGCAATTACTGTCAAAAGATCTTTCAGAAAATATTATCCCTTAAAGTGAAGGAGAGTATATTAAAGATGAACATTACAAACATAAAGAAGGTTGTAGTACTTTTACTTGGATCTTATTGTCCACATTTTGTACTAGAGAAAAACTCTGAAGGGGTTGCTCAAACTTTATTCAACATCAGGGAATTTATATTGGAGAATTGTCTTGCAAATGTAATAAATTTGGGAAAACACTTTTTCAAAAACTACAGCTTAGGAAACACCAGAGTTTATACTAAAATATATTTTCAAAGATGCAGTAAAAATAAAAAAATTCAATCCAAATTTAAGTCTATGTAAATACCAGAATTTATAGTAGAAATATATGAGGAACTGACACTTCTAATATTCTAAATCAGAGTTCTGAGTATATAAAATAATCTAAAACTAAAGTTGGTAGAAAAATTATTTGTATATAGTATATATTGCAGAGTAATAACTATATTCAGATCATACATTCTTGAAAAAATTACATATTTTTTGAAAAGCAAATGATGTAACTCAGCTCTTTATTTTCTGCTGTTTCTTCATTCTTATTGACTTGTGAAAACATGTCATCATTTGTTGCTGCATCAGAGGTATGAGAGATTCTTTTTCATTAGGTGGGCATTATTTATTATCTTTTTATGGATGAGTAAGAGTATTAAAATGTAAGATGTATGATGAAAATCTAAGTGGAGAGATTCTTTGTGGTTAACTTATACTATTGAGTGATGCACGAGTAAGGTGTTAAGAGTAATACTCTTTTGCATTATGAGAAAACTAGTAGTATATTCGTATGTTGTACTAATTGTGAATGCAGTACATTTAAAAAATTTTTATGTGTAAATGTAACTGTTTCAACATTTTTAACATAGTAAATATTGTGCATTCAGTGAAGTGTTATTATGCCAAAAAGGTTAACCTTTTCCACCTTACCGAAAGGCATAGGTAAAAGATGGTAGTAGTATACTATTTGGTGGCATAATGGACTAACATCTGTAGTCATCTCTTTTGCCAGTGGCTTCAAACTGCAAATAAGTTAAATAATATTGTTCTTATAGGTTAAATTTTTATTCTTATTTTAATCATTTAAATTTATTTTTCTTAATTTTTGTGGGTACATGAGTGTGTATACTTATGCCATATATGGCATATTTTGATAAATACAATATATAATAATCACATTGGGATACATGTGGTATCTGTCACCTCTAGCACTTATTCTTTTGTATTACAAACAACCCAATTCTACACTTTTACTTATTTTAAAATGTACAATTATGGCCAGGTGTGGTGGCTCATGCCTGTAATCCCAGCACTTTGGGAGGCCGAGATGGGTGGATCACCAGGTCAGGAGTTCGAGACCAGCCTGACCAACATAGTGAAACCTATCTCTGCTAAAAATACAAACACTTAGCTGGGCGTGGTGGCAGGCACCTGTAATCCCAGCTACTTAGGAGGCTGAGGCAGGAGAATCACAGGAACCTGAAAGGTGGAGGTTGCAGTGAGCCGAGATCGCGCCACTGTACTCCAGCCCAGGTGACAGTGTGAGGCTCTGTCTCAAGAAAAAAAAAATTATATATATATATATATACATATATATATAATTGTTATTGCCTACTGGGTTATTTTTATGGTTACAACAAAAATTATTTTAAAATGTGCAACTATGGTTGGGTGCAGTGGCTCACGCCTATAATCCCAGAAATTTTGGGAGGCCCAGGCGAATGAATCACCTGAGCTTAGGAGTTCGAGATGGCCAGGAACCTGGGAGGTGGAGGTTGCAGTGATCTGAGATCATGCCACTGCACTCCAGCCCTGGCGACACTACAAGACTTCATTTCAAGAAAAAAAATGAACAGTTAAATTATAATTGACTACCAGGTTATTTTTATGGTTATAATAGAAATCATATGCAAGTATAAATAAAATACATAAATTTCTGAGTCCTGAGTAGATATCTTAAAGTTTTATACATATATATGTTTGAACATGTGTCCTGTCTGCCTGCACACACAAACTTTAGTTTGGGTTAAATATACATTACTCTAAAAGATAAACTTTAGGTGTAAGGAAATTATAAAGTAAGTGAGTGTGTGTGAGTAGAAGTGTGTACTTATTTTCAGAAGAAGTATTGGGGAAAAAATTATTTTAACAAGGTGACTAGTATAAAACCAAAAGCCTCAAAAATGCTGCAAGCAAATGTATACTCTGCTTTGTATTGAATTTATTACTATAGTTATTGTGTATGACAGTGTTTCTTAATTTTTATTTTGAAATAGTTAATGCATAGAAATGCTACTGTCCTGTTGCTTTTGTATTTTGAAAGTTCAATAATTTTTTAAGTAAAATCTTAGGCTTTTCTTATTTATTTATTTATTTGAGATTGAGTCTCACTCTTGTCACTCAGACTGGAGTGCAGTGGCATGATCTTGGCTCACTGCAACCTCTACTTCTCAGGTTCAAGCAATCTTCCCGCCTCAGCCTCACGACTAGCTGGGATTACAGGTATTGTGCCACCAGGCCTGGATATATTTTACTTTTTACTTTTTTTTTTTTTTGTATTTTTAGTTGAGACTGGGTTTCACCATGTTGGCCAGACTGGTCTCGATCTCCTGACCTCAGGTAATCCTCCTGCCTCAACCTCCCAAAGTAGTGGGATTATAGGCGTGAGCCACGGTGCCCAGTCCCAGTCAGTCTTACTTAGGCTTTTCTATACTTCAGATTATGTGTAGGGATAAAAGATAATTATACAGAAACAATTAACTTCCTTTTGTCCTATCTGAATGCTTTTGATTTTATTTCCTAATTCCTTTTTCTTGGATTTGTGCTATGTTTAGCAAGACTGACTTTAGTAAGGATGAGTGGGCATCCTTGTCTTATACTAGCTTTTAGAGTAAAATCTTGCAACTTATCCCTGTTTAATATGCTGTTAGCTGTGTATTTTTTGCTAATATGTGGCATTTATTGGCGGAGGTACCAATAATTTGATCTATAACTACTTTTTCAGGGATTATCATAAGGGAATGTCAAATTTTGTCAAACTTCTATTGTGCATCAATTCTTTTGTACTCTGCATCTATTTTGATGTTAGAGAACTGAAATCACAACAATTTTACATATATACAAAAAATAATCAGAGACTACTATGAACATCTCTATGCATGCAAACTAGAAAATTTGGAGAAAATGAATAAACTCCTGAATACACAAAACTTTCCAAGATTTAACCAGGAAGAAACAGAAGACTTGAACAGGGCAAAAATGTATAAAACATATGATGAAATTAATTAGTAATAAAAAATCTACTAACTGTATAAGCCCTGGATTATGTAAAATCACAGCCAAATTTTACCACATATACAAAGATGAGCTTGTACTACTACTGAATGTACTCCAAGAAATCAAGGTGGGATTCCATCCTAACTCATTTTATAACATCAATATTATCTTAATTCCAAAATATAGTGAAGGCACAACAAAAAAAGGAAACTACAGGCCAATATTTTTGGTAAACATTGAAACAAAAATCCTCCATGAAATATGAGCAATCTGAGTTCATAAGCAAATCACAACGTTGTTATGAATAAATTAAGACAAGAATATCCAGTCTAACACTCCTATTCACCATAATTCTGTAAGTCCTAGTCAGAGCTATCCAACAAAGTTAAGAAATTAAAAGCATCTAAATAGAAAAAAAGGAAGTTAAATTATCTTCACTGATGATAATTCTCTACCTCCCAGTTCTAAGTGTTGCAGAACGCAGAGGATTAGAGAGACCAGTATGGGTGAATACAGGAGGATATTTATTTCAAGGTAGGCACCAGCTCAGTGGATTCACAGCCAAACTTACAAAGCAAAGACTGAGCTCAAAGACTGAGCAAAACTTGCAGAAGTAAAACAAAGGCAGTTAATTATTTCATGACAGGTCACATAATTTATAGCATAACTGATGACTTGGCATAACTTGTGGCCTGGCATAGCTGGTGGCCTTGGAGCTGCGTTGAAAGAAAAAACAAAAACTGGCTAATAGAGACATTTGTTCGTGTCCTTCACCCTTGCTTTGGAGGGGACTGTCTGGAGCCTATTTCTTTGGTTTTGCCTTCTTGAACAAGGTTATTTTCTAATTGTCCTTGAAGTGAGCTTGCTAGGCAGAGGAAAACTTCTCTTTTTAACCCTTGCCTTGCCACATTCTGGGCTTTGGCTTTTGCTTTTCTTGGCGTTAATGCAGTACTTATTTTAAATTTCTGCCTCAGTTTCTCCCCTTCAATGCTTTTTATAAACAAAGTTTTAATAGAAAGCATCAGTATAACATGATTGCTTATGAGAGAGCAGGTTTTCTTCTTTAGGAACAGGCTGATATTTATGCAGAGCCGTTAAGTGAGTGGTAGTTTGCCTAGCTACAATTGTCTCGATAGTGATTGAATGCTCCTAATAAGGAAGGGTAAAAGGCAAGGAAGTATCAAACAACCTCCTAGTATGGCTAGAACTACTCCCTTTAAGGTTTTGAATCCATTGAAGGAGGAAAACCAGCCTCCAAAGAGGGAATCAGGAGTCCACCCTTTCCAGGTCTAGAATGAAATATGGGCTAATTTTTTCATTCTTGCAGTTATTTCTATAATAGCTTTCTCATTGTTACCAATTTTTAAGCAGCAATTAGTTAGATTAAACTTTTCACATATTCCTTCTTCCTGGGCTAGGAGATAGTCTAAAGCAGTCTGTTTTGATAAATGGCCTTTCTCATTTTTGTGGCCTGCTGGGCCAATAAGTCTAATGCATTTGTTGTTTCATTAGTGATAATTTCAAGGACTGCCTGCACCCTTATGATGCAGTTAAGCATGTAAATCGAGGTGAAGTACCCCCATGACCCATTTTGTGCCCAGGTAGCTGGCCCACATTATTGAATTATTCTTTCAGTGGCAAATGTGTGTCCTTCCAATCTCCTTATTTTCTTTTCTTATTTATTTATTTATTTTTTGAGACAGAGTCTCACTCTGTCACCTAGATTGGAGTGCAGTACTGCGATCTTGGCTCACTGAAAGCTCCACCTCCCAGGTTCACGTCATTCTCCTGCCTCAGCCTCCGTAGTAGCTGGGACCACAGGTGCCCATCATCATGCCTGGTTAATCTTTTTGTATTTTTAGTAGAGACAGGGTTTCACCATGTTAGCCAGCATGGTCTCAATCTCCTGTCCTTGTGATCCACCTGCCTTGGCCTCCCAAAGTCCTGGGATTACAAGCATGAGCCACAGTTCCTGGACCCCAGTCTCCTATTTTTGTGTCTCTCTTTATGTTTATATTTCTTTTTTTTCTTCTTTTAATTTCATCATAAACAGGATACCCTAAGGTTTTTCCTTGTTGCGGGGGAGTAAAAAGAAATATGGCTTAATTGTCTCTAGTATACAAGCCTCTATCTATTTCACTTGTAACTGTTGGTAGGCCTGTTACCCACAGATCCAATCAAGACCAGAGGGTGCTTGCCAGGTATTTGGAGCTTCAAGCTGATACCAGGTGTGATTTAGAGAACAGAAATAGAACGGATTTGGATGAGGTGATTTGGAGTCATTTCTGCCCTGCCACAAAGTTTTTCTTAGCGTTTCATTATAATATTGCTGTTTTAAGCGGGTTAATTCTCTAACTGGATTTATAAAAGACTTTCCCCAGCGAGCAACACAGTATCTTCCAATGATAGAAGTTTTTAGGATCCAGACACTTGAACTTACAGGCACCGGTTCGGGGGAATAGTCATTAAAGTAAAATGATCTTGTGGCGTTAACTTTTTTGCTTTTCAAGGCCACTGGTCTCCCATGTTAGTTCCTCTGTAAACTAACATGAAGAAACGCCTAGGCTGCCAGCAATGTTTTAAGCCAGCTGAGCAAACAGGTTCTTGGCTAAAGGAAGAGGCTCTGGCAACTTCTAGTTTACATGCTTATAGAATGATTTAAAGACTTGGAATTGGTGCTGAGCCAGACAGGACCAGGTTTCTTTTTTGGTAACATATAGGTAGGTTGCTGGGTATGTATTGATGTAGACATGTATGGAGTAACCTGTAGTCCACACGGGTAAGTCTGGCTTTAGAATGATGAAGTTTACAGGATTACAGGGTTTTATTTTGCAATCTGGTTTTATTGGCATTTGGGTACGCATAATTGGCCTGTGTTGTGTGCTAGGATGCCATGATATGCAATACCAAGAATCCTTTTTTGGGATCCCAGGAGGACAAGGAGGAGCTACTCTTGGCATGCAGACATATTTGTAGTTATTTCTATAGTATTTATAGGTAAGTTACCACAGACAGGTGAGTCTAGGTATGCTGCCTGATAGGCATCCAAGTACAGCGAAAGATGCCCTTGGTAAAAAGGAGGGACCTTGGTTTGGTTTAAGAGGAAATTTTCCTTTGACCTTGCACGAATCTGAAACCATTCACCAGGTGAAAATTTAGGGTCATAGAATAAATAAGATTTGTTATTTTCTGGGCCACAAATTGAGTAGGTGGTCTGATTAAAAGTACAAGTTCCTAAGCGAGTCCCTGTACACTTAAGTATGGTACAGTAGGCCGGGCGCGGTGGCTCAAGCCTGTAATCCCAGCACTTTGGGAGGCCGAGACGGGCGGATCACGAGGTCAGGAGATCGAAACCATCCTGGCTAACACGGTGAAACCCCGTCTCTACTAGAAAATACAAAAAAAAAACTAGCCGGGTGAGGTGGCGGGTGCCTGTAATCCCAGCTACTCGGGAGGCTGAGGCAGGAGAATGGCGTGAACCTGAGGCAGAGTTTGCAGTGAGCTGAGATCCGGCCACTGCGCTCCAGCCTGGGCAACAGAGCGAGACTCCGTCTCAAAAAAAAAAAAAGTATGGTACAATAGAATTTTAGTTATACCATTCCCTGACCAGGTAGTATGTATACAGTGGGGACACCCTTCTATAGGTGCTTCTTCTAGCATGATTAAGGGGGATAACAACAGCAAAACAATATATAGCATATTTATATTCAGCAAGGACAGAAGAGGTCCTTGTTTGTGGGAGGAGATTGAGCACAGCGACAGAACAATAGGAAAACAGTATTACAAGGAAAACTACTACTTTTAAGATTTTTAACCACATTTACTTGTTTGAGAAGTTCTTAAGCTTCAGCCATGAGTAGACTAGTTAGATTCCTCTGTGTGACTAGAGTAGGGTTTGTTGTCTTATGCTTCTGCCATGCATAGACTGGTCAGCTTCCAAAATGACCAGGGCGGGGTGGTTGTTTTTAGCAGCAGCTTGGTCTCATCTCAGGATCAGCCAGGTTGGATGATCTGGGTCCTGCTGGTTGTTCCACTTGTCTTGAGCTGCTAGTTTTAGCCGACTGCTGGATCCAAGGCACAACAACTGGAACTTTAACAGCAGTGGGAATGGACTAGATTACAGTATAGAGCCCATCCTATATGGGTCCTAGAGAAGTTGGATTCAACTTTTTAAACCAAACAGTCTCCAGGTTTAAAGGGGTGTACTGGGTGTCAGACTTAACAGGTTTTATGTACCAAGTAATGGACACTTTGCATAGCTATCCATAGAGCCTGCATTTGCTTTTTAAAGTTAATTCCCCTAGTTCCTGGAGATCACCTTTTATTTCGCTTGTGATTGGGGGAGGCTGACAGAACAAAATTGCATAGGGTGAATACCCAGTTTGTTTGTTGGGGGTGCACCTGACTCAGAGAAGGACCATAGGCAAGACTTGATTCCATCTTAGATGAAATCATCCTAGATGAGTTTCCTGCTATTTTTTTAGTAGCTGCTTGAGTGTCCGGTTCATACATTTCACTTATTCTAAAATTCATGGCCGATAGGCTGTGTGTAACTTCCATTTTATTTTTAACAGTCTTGTTAAATCTTGCACTATTTCAGCCACAGATGACGACTCACTGTTTGATCCTAAAGTTAAAGGCAGTCCAATCCTGGCGATAATGTCTTTTAACAGTACTTTAGTTACTTTTCGTGCTTTTTCTGTGCTGATGGGGAAAGCCTTAACCCATCCTCAGAAGGTGCAAACAAGCACTAGCAGGGAGTGGTAGCCCCCAGCACGGGCAGTTCTGTAAAGTCTATAACCAAGTTTTTACAAGGCATGGCTTCTACTTCCTGAATTCCTGGAGGCCAAGTGGGCCCCTATTGTGGGTTGTTTTGAGCACAGGCTAAGCACTGTTTACAAACAGCTCCAGTGATGGCAGAGAGCCGTGGCACATAGAAATGGCATTTTAGTAACATTTCTAGTGCTATTTTTTTCCATGTGAGTTTCTTGATGAATTTGCTTTACAAACATATGAGCTAACATATTTGGAATGGCTAATCTCCCATCGAAGAATTTCCACCACCCTCCTTTAATAGATTTTTCAGCCTCGTGGGCAAACCAGGGCCTTTCATCTTGGAGAGGAGGTTCTGGGAAGAGAGCCATAGCTAAGGCTTCCTCTGCTTTAAAAAAAATAAAAATAAAAATAATGCAGCGTAATTATTGCTACCCATTTTACCTCTCTATCTGCCTTTTTATTTCCTTTGGCTTCTGGTGTTCCTGCCATTTGGTGCCCTCTGCAGTGTATTACAGCTACTTTTTCTGTAGAATCTTCATACTTTTTTTTTCTCCAGCTGTTGAAAGGGTTGTTTGCTTTTTTTTTTTTTTTTATAGCTCCATGAATATGCAGTGTGGTAAAAGCAAATTTAGAGCCAGTGTAAATATTCTTTTGCCAACAACAGTGCTCTTGTTAGGGCTATTAATTTTGCTTTTTGAGCCAATATTTTGACATTTGGGTTTCTGAGGGGTTGGTGTAAACATTTTTCTGACTGGAGGATACCTTATCCTTAGTTTTGACACAGTTATGGAGGGGAGCTCCCGGTTTGACGGGGAGCAGAATAGCCAGATTTAGGTGTTTACTTTTTTTTTTTTTTTTTGAGACAGAATCACACTCTGTGGTCTCAGCTCACTGCAACCTCCACTTCCTGGGTTCAAGCAATTCTCCTGCCTCAGCCCCCCAAGTAGCTGGGGCTACAGGCGCATGTCACCACACCAAACTAATTTTTGCATTTTTAGTAGAGACAGGGTTTCACTATGTTGACCAGGCTGGTCTCGAACTCCTGACCTCGTGACATTCCTGCCTCGGCCCCCCAAAGTCCTGGAATTCCAGGCATGAGCCACCACACCCAGTCTGTATGTTTACTGTTTTTAAAATAATGTAAGGGTTTTTACGTAGAAGCCCTTAGTAGTGAGTCATTCTTGGGTTTGATAACCAGTGATGCCCTGTTTGATCCATTAAAGTTATAACTGAGTGTGGCATTTGGACAGTTACCTGCTGTCCTGGAGTTAATTTACTAGCCTCTTTAAAGCAAGGAGGTCATCCTAGCACCACGGAGTCCAGTTGTTTGGGTAAATATGCCACTGGGTGATGCCATGATCCTACAACTTAGAGTCAGAACCCCTGTAGCAATTTCCTTTTGTTCATGAATATATAGAAAGAAAGGCTTATTTGTATCTGGTAGTCCTAAGGCTGGGGCCTGAGTTAAAGCCTCTTTGATTTGTTTGAATGCAATTTCCTGATTAGTTTCTCAAAGGAGGGGTTTTCCCCCCACCCCTTTGTGACTGTATATAAGGCTTAACCATCAGTGAAAAATTTGGAATCCAGCTAAATTTTTTTTTTATTTGACATCCCGGTGGTCGGGTTTGGAAGTTCACAAATGGATTCCCTTTGCTTATACCTAAGCTGGCATTCCTCATGGCTTACTATGAAAACTAGATATTTAACCTCTTCATGGCAAATTTAGGCTTTCTTTTAAAATACTTCAAAACCTGCTTTCAATAGGAGATGGAGGAGGTCTCGGGTTTTCTGATAACAGTCCTCTCGGGTTGGGGCTGCCAAAAGAAGGTCATCCATGTAATGTAACAAGGTGCACTTATCATTTGGCAGGGTATAGGCCTTAAGGTCTGAGACCGGTGCTTCCCCAAAGATTGTGGGAGAGTTTTTAAACCCTTGCAGGAGCCTAGTCCAGGTGAGCTGTGTAACTTCTTTGTCCCATTGAAATGCAAAGATAGGCTGACTAACTGGTGCCAAGTAGATACAAATGAAAGCATCCTTTAAGACTGTAAACCAGGCAGTAATTGCTGGAATGAATTCCATTAAAGTATACAGGTTGGGTACCACTGGATGGATAGGTGCCATGGCTCGGTTCATGGCACACAAGTTCTGCAGTGGTCTATACTTATTAGACCCTGGTCCTGGCTGTGGTTTTCATACTGGCAAAAGTGGAGTATTCCACGGCAACTGGCACTGGACTAAAATCCTGTTTATAGAGCTGCTCTAAGTGTTTATAAGTGCCCTGTACAGCCTTTTGGGGAACTGGGTACTGATGAACCTGAAGAGGAATTGCTCCTGGTTTTAATTTTGCTATTAGTGCTGCATGATTTACAGCTAACACAGGTGGGTTGTCCTCAGGCCACACTCCAGGCATTTCTTTAACTAACTGAAATAATAATTTTTCTTTCTTTCGCATATGAGGTTGCATTGGTGCCTGCAATTTCTTTTTATAAAGTTTTCACTCCTCAACCTGTGGGATGGTAAGGGTTAACACCATGGCCTTTGGGTGAGTCAGATTTAAAGTCATATCTCCCTGTGGGCCAAAAGTAATTTGTGCTTGCAGTTTTTGGAGTAGATCTTTTTCTAACAAGGGAACTGAACAATTTGGGAGGTATAGAAACTATGCTGACTTCTTGTCCTTCTGTAACACACCTCTTTGACCAACAGAACTGCCTCCTCTTTGAGACACCAGTAGCCTCTACAATCGTATGATTCTTGGATAGTGGCCCTATGGGTCAAGTTATTACAGAGTATTCAGCCCCAGTATCTACCATAAAATCCATTAATTGGCCTCCAACTTCTAATTTAACCATAGGCTCCTGGAGGCCCAATGAGAAGGAGCCCAGTTTGTCCTAGCTCTCATATCTTTTAGCCACTGCCAGCCGATTAGATTAGTATTGCATTACTTTAGGGTTTGGCAGCCCCTGGCTGATGGCCTCTTTGTCACACGGCCTTAGCCATTTCCCTCATTGCCTTCTGGACATTTATCTTTAAGTGTCCTTTCTTTTTGCATCACGCACATTAATCCTCTAAGCTTGGTTGGCTCTAGAATCCCTGTCTAACTTGACCTTGTCCAGGTCCATGTCCATGTCCTCTCATATTACTAGTTTCTCTCTTTATGAGGGCTGCTGCTTACAGATTGGGGTTCTTTGTTTGTTTTTCAGATGGAGTTTCACTCGTTGCCCAGGCTGGAGTGCAATGGCACAATCTTGGCTCACCGCAACCTCTGCCTTCCAGGTTCAAGTGATTCTCTTGCCTCAGTCTTTCAAGTAGCTGGGGTTACAGGCATGTGCCACCATGCCTAATTTTTTTTTTTTCTTTTTTAGTAGAGATGGAATTTCTCCATGTTAATCAGGCTGGTCTTGAACTCCCAACCTCAGGTGATCTGCCCACCTTGGCCTCACAAAGTGCTGGGATTACAGTTGTGAGCCACCATGCCCAGCCTTCATTGGCTTTTTCTTAAAGCCTCTGTTCTGCTTCCTTCTTTGCCACCTGGTCATGGTTAACATACACTTTGGTGGCTACTTCTATAAGCTGGGTGGCATTCATGCCTGCAAAACCTTCTGGTTTCTGAAGCTTTTGCTTTATATTACTGTTGGCCTGTCCCACAAATTATGTATTTACCATATGTTGATTTTCAGCAGCTTCAGGGTTAAACGGGGTAAAAAGCTAGTATGCCTCACAGAGTCCTTCAAAAAACTGGCTAGGGAACAGACACATGAAAAAATGCTCATCATCACTGATCATCAGAGAAATGCAAATCAAAAACCACAATGAAATGCCATCTCATACCAGTTAGAATGGTGATAATTAAAAAGTCAGGAAACAACTGGTGCTGGAGAGGATGTGGAGAAACAGGAACACTTTTACACTGTTGGTGGGACTGCAAATTAGCTCAACCATTGTGGAAGACAGTGTGGCGATTCCTTAAGGATCTAGAACTAGAAATACCATTTGACCCAGCCATCGCATTACTGGGTATATACCCAAAGGATTATAAATCATGCTGCTATAAAGATACACGCACACGTATGTTTATTGTGGCACTATTCATAATAGCAAAGACTTGGAACCAACCCAAATGTCCATCAATGATAGACTGGATTAAGAAAATGTGGCACATATACACCATGGAATACTATGCAGCCATTAAAAAAGGATGAGTTCATGTCCTTTGTAGGGACATGGATGAAGCTGGAAACCATCAATGTTCTCAGCAAACTATCACAAGGACAGAAAACCAAACACTGCATATTCTCACTCATAGGTGGGAATTGAACAATGAGAACACTTGGACACAGGAAGGGGCACGTCACACACTGGGACCTGTCATGGGGTAGGGGCAGGGGGGAGGGATAGCATTAAGAGATATACCTAATGTAAATGATGAGTTAATGGGTGCAGCACACCAACATGGCACATGCATATACATATGTAACCTGCACATTGTGCACATGTATCCTAGAACTTGAAGTGTATATATATATATTTAAAAAAAAAAAAAAAAACTGGCTAGGGAGCTTACTTCCCTGAAGCACCTCTGAGATCTTTCTTATATTGATAACCTTTTTTCCACCGTCCCTTAGCCCTTGCAGAAGTGCCTTTTGGTACCTCTGCAAATGCTGAAGCTGAGTCGCATCTTCTGGGTCCCAGTTGGGATTTTGATCTGGGAACTGGCCTTGAGCATTTTTTTCTTCTTTTCTTGAGATGCAGTCTCGCTCTGTTACCCAGGCTAGAGTGCAGTGGCACCATCTCAGCTCACTGCAAGCTCCACCTCCCAGGTTCATGCCATTCTCCTGCCTCAGCCTCCCAAGTAGCTGGGACTACAGGCGCCTGCCACCACGCCTGGCTAATTTTTTTTGTATTTTTAGTGGAGACGGGGTTTCACTGTGTTAGCCAGGATGGTCTCGATCTCCTGACCTCGTGATCCACCTGTCTCGGCCTCCCATAGTGCTGGGATTACAAGCATGAGCCACCGCACCCGGCGCGCCTGAGCATTTACTGTGTCTGCTGGTGCATGGGCTTCTAGCCAGCAGAGAGCTGCCTAGGTTACTCTCCTGTGCTCCTTAGTGTTACACAGCATGAGAAGCTGCTGCCTGCAGTCTGGTCAGGTTGGATTCTGTGTCAGAAAGATGACTGCATCAGATCTATAAGAGCTTGGGATCTATAAGAGCTTCTCCATATAGGAGGGAGTATGGTGTTTCCAGTTTAAGAGATCAGTGGTTGAAAAGGGCTGACAGATGAAAGTACATTGCCACCCTTGGATTTGGCCTTGGTTATCTTAATAAATGGGTCCTTATGTCTCCCTGAGAGGCATTTGCATACATCAAGCACAGCCAGATCTGAGACAGCCTGTTTGACTACCTTGACTTCTTTCCCTGGTCTCTCAAGGCTCCATCTTTCCCTTCAGGGTGAGAGTTGGGGTGTGCTAGCTCCTGAATCTGGCTCCTGGGGGGCTGCTGACTTCAGTAAAGGGGGGGTAGGCTGTGACATATGGGGTAGGAATCTTTATTCCCTCTGGCAGCTCCTGCAAAACTGGCTTTTCTTGCTCCCTCTGGGACTTCTTTAACTCTCTAGCTGCTGGCGAAGCTGCTCTTCCTTTATTTTTGGCTTGGCTCGGGCCACAAATGTTTTGCAATAAGCTGCTAAACAGGGCTGGATTAAAGCTGGTCTTGTTTGTGCTGTATTTAACCATGAGTCAATATAAGGAAACTGATCTGGATACCGAGGCTGTCCTGTATCCCACCACTACCTTAAGTACATGGCCAATTATTTTCCTATCTATAGTTCCTTCGGTCAGCCATCCAACACTAAAAGAAGGTAGTTCTAATTCACAGAGAGTTCTTAACCTCTGGGGGGTTTTACAGCTCCATAATTCTCTGTAAAACCTTCTTTAAAGTTCTGTAACATGTGCTCCAATGGAGTGGACTTTGATGACTTTACTCCAATTTCCTCCCTTTACTATGCAGCACACCCACTCTTCCTTTTGCCTCAGACCAGACCATCCCCAACTACGGGTGTTTTCAGATGCTGCTTGGCTTTGGAGAGGTCCTTATTCCCACCCCAACTCTGAGCTGTGGGGCAAGTCCTATTGGCCGTATACAGTTCACCAGGGCAGCCCCACACTTTGCTTGGAGCACACAGTCTATCCTAAGAGATCTGTGACTCCCCACGTCACTCGTTGCATTGGTTTCTCCTGGAACCATCTCTTTCACACATTTTTATATACGTCCCTCTTCCCAGTTCCTGTGTTCCTAATTGGGGTGGTGAGCCACTCTCACCACCCCAGTTTCCTTTACCTAACAACTAAGCAAGCCACTCTTGCATCCTGTGTTGGTTGAGGTGTGAGATTCATCTGAATTGGCAAGCCCCTCTCGCTGCCCCAAGCCTCTCTGGGTCAGACTACTAGTTACACTCCAGGAAATGATCAGGCTCCCCTTCTGTCCTTATCGGACAGGTCCTGCCTTGGACCCTAATAACTTACTGTGGTTCCTGAAGTGCGCTGTTTCTGGAATCATAGTTTGACATGCTGATCAATTTGATCAGAAGCGTCTCTCTTAATGAGGTAGTAATTACTGTATTTATTTATTTCAAGAAAAGTAAAAGCCAAAGCCCAGAATGTGGCAAGGCAAGGGTTGAAAAGAAAAGAAGAACAAGTTTTTCTTTGCCTAGCAAGCTCACTTCAAGGACTTCAAACAGTTATAAGATAATGCTGTTTGAGAAGTTGAGGCCGGGCGCGGTGGCTCAAGCCTGTAATCCCAGCACT
>NC_045454.1:32008443-32062962 GCF_002776525.5 Piliocolobus tephrosceles | reverse complement strand
GCGGCCAGGCGCGGTGGCTCAAGCCTGTAATCCCAGCACTTTGGGAGGCCGAGACGGGCGGATCACGAGGTCAGGAGATAGAGACCATCCTGGCTAACACGGTGAAACCCTGTCTCTACTAAAAAATACAAAAATAAAAAACTAGCTGGGCGAGGTGGCGGGCGCCTGTAGTCTCAGCTACTCGGGAGGCTGAGGCAGGAGAATGGCGTAAACCCGGGAGGCGGAGCTTGCAGTGAGCTGAGATCCAGCCACTGCACTCCAGCCTGGGCGACAAAGCGAAACTCCGTCTCAAAAAAAAAAAAAAGGCTTTGCAGACGCTGCCGCCGAAGAAATTCTTGTACTACTAGCCATGGTCAACCCTACCGTGTTCTTCGACATTGCCGTCGACGGCGAGCCCTTGGGCCGCGTCTCCTTCGAGCTGTTTGCAGACAAGGTTCCAAAGACAGCAGAAAATTTTCGTGCTCTGAGCACTGGAGAGAAAGGATTTGGTTATAAGGGTTCCTGCTTTCACAGAATTATTCCAGGGTTTATGTGTCAGGGTGGTGACTTCACATGCCATAATGGCACTGGTGGCAAGTCCATCTATGGGGAGAAATTTGAAGATGAGAACTTCATCCTAAAGCATACAGGTCCTGGCATCTTGTCCATGGCAAATGCTGGACCCAACACAAATGGTTCCCAGTTTTTCATCTGCACTGCCAAGACTGAGTGGTTGGATGGCAAGCATGTGGTCTTTAGCAAAGTGAAAGAAGGCATGAATATTGTGGAGGCCATGGAGCGCTTTGGGTCCAGGAATGGCAAGACCAGCAAGAAGATCACCATTGCTGACTGTGGAC
Organism: Piliocolobus tephrosceles; assembly: GCF_002776525.5. Taxonomy (NCBI): domain Eukaryota; kingdom Metazoa; phylum Chordata; class Mammalia; order Primates; family Cercopithecidae; genus Piliocolobus; species Piliocolobus tephrosceles. The sequence continues at coordinate 32,062,126 of NC_045454.1, read as the reverse complement.
AACTCGAATAAGTTTGACTTGTGTTTTATCTTAACCACCAGACCATTCCTTCTGTAGCTCAGGAGAGCACCCCTCCACCCCATTTGCTCGCAGTATCCTAGAATCTTTGCTCTCGCTGCAGTTCCCTTTGGGTTCCATGTTTTCCTTGTTCTCTCCCATGCCTAGCTGGATTGCAGAGTTAAGTTTATGATTATGAAATAAAAACTAAATAACAAAAAAAAAAAAAAAAAAAAAAAAGAAGTTGAAACCAAAGAAATAGGCTCCAGACACTCCCCTCTGAAGCAAGGGTGAAGGAAACAAAAACAAACATCTGTATTTAGCCAGTTCTTGGTTTTTCTTTCAACACAACTACAAGGCCACCAGCTATTAAAGGCCACAAGTTATGCCGATAATTCAGTTATGCTATAAATTACATAAACCTGTCATTATGTAATTAACTGCCTTTGTTTTGCTTCTGTAAGTTTACTTATTAAAAATCTTGTTCAGTCTTTGTTCAAGACTCAGCTTTTTGGATGTGAATCCACTGAGCCAGTGGATTCACTCATAAATATCCTCCTTTATTCACTTAAAATAAATATCCTCCTTTATTCACTCATACTGGTCTTTCTAATCCTCTGTGTCCCACGTTTCTTGGTGAGCCAGCCAGGAGCAGAGATGGCAGATTTACTGTCTTCTTTGCCTGTGGGGCTGGAGCCCTGATTCAAGAGAAACCTGGGACCCAGGTGCCCCTGGGAGAACTTCAGCCCGGAGGGGAAATCAGCTCTCCCATGACCTGGCATCCCTAACCAGCAGTGCAATGGAGCCTGAGAAGGGCTACAGGATGATAGTTTTCTTAAGTACTATGTTTCTGTATCCATCCCTTATTTGATTCTGATAATTAATTTCTACTTTATCAATTTAAATATTCACTCAACATCATCCAGATTTCTCTCCTTGATGCTTAAGTCCTCTGACATAAAATATTATTGATAAAAACATAAGCCTTTATTTGATAATTTTACAACAGAGAATTTCTTTAGCTTGGAAAGTACTACAATGAGTAAAAGGTCAGAGGACAAAATAAAAATGTGCATGCTCTTTACAGGGAAATATCCCTACTGAAGAGACCTTTGCTTGAATGAGCTGAAATGCAATGCAAATGTTGGGGTTTATTGTGTTGACAATATGCTGTCACCATGTAATCGCCATGGCTGCTGCATCCTGAGGACATAGTGACTTTCTTGACTACCTAGCCAGCCTCAATAGTACTTATCTTAGTTGATTTTCAACTATCAACTCTGAGACTAAGATTTAGCTGTTATGTCAATATTGTCAAAAGTGTAAAAATGACAATTTTAAAATCAAACATAGTTGAGCTTGATTTGGGTCTCTAGCTGTGTACCCAGGAGAAATTATTTTACATTCCTGGAGCTTCAGTCAATATGTATGCATTGCTGTATGTTTGTTTTTTTGGTGTAGGTTTTTGTTCATTTACATTTTTAAGGATATTTTTTCCTACTTTATGCTGATTTTGAGTTACACAAAACTTACCAAGAGCTCTATTTTAATACATTTTGGTTGAAAAAATTTTAAAATTGTCATTTTCACACTTTTGACAATACTAGGTTAAACTAGAAAATTGTGAACACATCATATAAAAAATAAAATTACTAAACTTTCCTCAGACTTCATCTGATTAAAACGAGGCTTCTGGGTATTTGAAAGCACCAAATTATTGATGAAAAATATCTATTTTGAACAGATTGTTGATCTTATATACACATTACTACTAAGTAAAACCTAATACAGCTTTGATTTCTGAAATATTTGTGAATGTCTATCACTATACTGAAAAATCAAGAAATTATTTAACCTGTCTAAATTTTGAGGAAAATATTTGCTATTTTAATTGAATGTCAGTATTCATGTAGTATGGCAAACCACCCATTTCTTTAGTATTCTGCTAGTTTATAAAATAAACCAGAATTTATGGAGACATTTGTAAAAAATTAAAAAAAAAATCTTTTCTAAAAAAAGTTAGACATCAGAAAATAGCGATATTAATGTTACTTTATATACGTAGTTTGCTAAACCCTACCATAATCTGTAAGGTTTTTTGTGTACAACAGATTACCTAAAACAAAATGAAATTTCTTTTCTTTTTTTTTTCTTTTAGACAGAGTCTCACTCTGTCACCAGGCTGGAGTGCAATGGTGCAATCTCAGCTCACTTCAGCCTCTGCCTCCCGGTTCAAGCAGTTACCTCCCTAGTAGCTGGGATTACAGGTGCCCGCCACCGTGCCCAGCTAATTTTTTGTATTTTTAGTAGAGACGAGGTTTCACTATGTTGGCCAGGCTGGTCTCAAACTCCTGACCTCAGGCAATCCGCCCACTCCAGCCTCACAAGGTTCTGGGATTACAGGAGTGAGCCACCATGCCCGGCTAATGAAATTTCTTTTTTAGGATATATATATATATATATATCCAGACAGACAGGAACTATGACTGCCACTTTAGAAAACAAACGTTTCAGCGCAATACAATGTTTTGTGTATGTACAAAAGGAAAACTAAACTTTGAAGTTTTCAAAATATAAACAGGAGCATTGTGATTCTAAGCTTTAAATATATAAAACAAATGTATCATTTATTTTTATTCTTATTATTATTATACTTTAAGTTCTGGGTTACATGTGAAGAACGTCAGTTTTATTACATACGTATACATGTGCCATGGTGGTTTGCTGCGCCCATCAACCCTTCACCTACATTAGGTATTTTTCCTAATGTTATCCCTCCCATAGCCCCCTAGGCCCTGACAGGCCCCAGCATGTGATGTTCACCTCCCTGTGTCCATGTGTTCTCACTGTTCAACTCCCACTTATGAGTGAGAACATGCAATGTTTGGTTTTCTGATCTTATGATAGTTTGCTGAGAATGATGGTTTCCAGCTTCATCCATGTCTGTGCAAAGGACATGAACTCATCCTTTTTTACACCTGCATAGTATTCCCTGGTGTATATGTGCCACATTTTCTTAACCCAGTCTATCATTGATGGACATTTGGGTTGGTTTCAAGTCTTTGCTATTGTGAATAGTGCCACAACAAACAGACATGTGCATGTGTCTTTATCGTAGAATGATTTATAATCCTTTAGGTATATACTCAGTAATGGAATTGCTTGGTCAAATGGTATATCTAGTTCTAGATCCTTGAGGAATTGCCACACTGTTTTCCACAATGGTTGAACTAATTTACACTCCCACCAACAGTGTAAAAGCGTTCCTATTTCTCCATATCCACTCCAGCACTGTTGTTTCCTGACTTTAACGATCGCCATTCTAACGGGTGTGACATGATATCTCATTGTGGTTTTAATTTGCATTTCTCTAATGACCAGTGATGATGAGCATTTTTTCATATGTCTGTTGGCTGCATTAATGTTTTCTTTTGAGAAGTGTCTGCCCATATCTTTGCCCATTTTTTGATGGGCCTGTTTGTTTGTTTCTTGTAAATCTGTTTAAGTTCTTTGCAGATTCTGGATATTAGCCCTTTGTCAGATGGATAGATTGCAAACATTTTCTCCCATTCTGTAGGTTGCCTGTTCACTCTGATGAGTTTCTTTTGCTGTGCAGAAGCTATTTCATTTAACTAGATCCCATTTTCAATTTTGGCTTTTGTTGCCACTGCTTTTGGTGTTTTGGACATGAAGTCTTTGCCCATGCCTGTGTCCTGAATGGTACTGCCCAGGTTTTCTTCTGGATTTTTATGGTCTTAGGTCTTATATTTAAGTCTTTGCTACATCTTGATTTGATTTTTGTAAAAGGAGTAAGGACAGGGTCCAGTTTCAATTTTCTACATATGGCTAGCCAGTTTTCCCAACACCATTTATTAAATAGGGAATCTTTTTCTCATTGCTTGTGTGTGTCAGGTTTGTCAAAGATCAGATTGCTGTAGCTGTGTGGTGTTATTTCTGAGGCCTCTGTTCTGTTACATTGGTCTATATCTCTGTTTTGAATTCTGAGTTTCCACTTTACAAATCCCACAGTTCTGCTATTTCACAGTAGGATTTGACACTAAATAAGTATAGTTTTGATGGTGACAGAGTGATATCAATTTCTGAGGCATCTGTTCTGTTCCACTGGTCTACATACCTGTTTTGGTACCAGTACCATGCTGTTTTTGTTCCTGTAGCCTTGTAGTATAGTTTGAAGTCAAGTAGCCTGATGCTTCCAGCTTTGTTCTTGCCCAGTATTGTCTTGGCTGTGCAGGCTCTTTTTTGGTTCCATATGAAGTTTAAAGTAGTTTTATCCAATTCTATGAAGAAAGTCAATGGTAGCTTGAGGAGGATAGCATTGAATCTATAAAATTACTTAGGGCACTATGGCCATTTTCATGATATTGATTCTTCCCTATCCATGAGCATGGAATGCTTTCCCATTTGTTTGTCTCTTCTTATTTGCTTGAGCAGTGGTTTGTAGTTCTCCTTGAAGAGGTCCTTCATGTCCCTTGTAAGTTGTATTTTCCTAGGTATTTTATTCTCTTACTAGCAATTGTGAGTGGGAGTTCACTCATGATCTGGCTCTCTGTTTGTCTGTTATTAGTGTATAGGAATGCTTGTGATTTTTGCACATTGATTTTGTATTCTGATACTTTGCTGAAGTTGCTTATCAGCTCAAGGAGGTTTTAGGCTGAGACGATGGGGTTTTCTAAATATACAATCATGTCATCTGCAAACAGAGACAGTCTGACTTCCTCTGTTCCTATTTTGATACCCTTTATTGCTTTCCCTTGCCTGATTGCCCTGGCGAGAACTTCCAATACTATGTTGAATAGGAGGGATGACAGAGGGCATCCTTGTCTTGTGCCGGTTTTCAAAGTACCGTTTATTCATCTTAATTTAAAATACAGTGGTTTTTAAACAATTCAAGTAACATTAGACTATTAAAAACTTCATGAGCCATACAAGTGTCAACTGCATTTTCAGAATTATGAGAACTTAGAAAAAGTAAACTAAACCCCTGAAGTTTAGTTAAAAACATTCTAAACTACTTTGTATTTGCCCTTGTGATGAGAATCACCTTTATTCATTTTGGAACACATAGGAAATGCTGCAGTGGTAACTTGCTGAGTGGTGACTGTGGTACTTACTGTCCTAGGGATAGTGGGATCCAGTGGACCAGAATCGTCAGGACCTTACTGTGGTCACCGCTGTTTATTCTCTTCTGTCATTCATTTCCCAGGCTCCTTCATCAATTTCATTTCGTGGTGTGGGTCTGTGTTTGTTTTTTTTTTGAGATGGTGTCTCGCTCTGTCGCCCAGGCTGGAGTGCAGTGGCCGGATCTCAGCTCACTGCAAGCTCCACCTCCCAGGTTTGCGCCATTCTCCTGCCTCAGCCTCCCGAGTAACTGGGACTACAGGCACCCGCCACCTCGCCTGGCTAGTTTTTTTATATTTTTTAGTACAGATGGGGTTTCACCGTGTTAGCCAGGATGGTCTCAATCTCCTGACCTCGTGATCCGCCCGTCTCGGCCTCCCAAAGTGCCTCGCCCAGCCCATCAATTTCATTTCTATCATTGCGTGAGTGATTTTGCACTGCTTTAGCATCTGCCTATGATTCCTGCTAATTTTCTTTGTTCATTTTCTTGTCCATCTCTGGTGGCTGCTTTGCTATTCAACTTTGAGGAGTTCGTGCAGCTTCACCCTCAGCCACTCCAACAGTCCGTCCGTTTGCCTCAAGCTCTCTGGCAGGGTCTCCAGGTTCTTCTGTGTCTGGTGTCTGAGATTTATCAGCAGGAGCTTGTTTTCAGTGACCACAGCTACCGCCGTCTCCTGCCAGTGGGGTGGTTTCTACAAAAGCTGAAGTGCCCATGCCCGGGGACACCTTGCTTATAAACCTTGGTCATGGCCCAGCTTGGTGCGCAAAAACTCGATGTCAACCAGAGCATTTCGCACAGATGGGTGAGCTTTCCTTGGCACATGGGGCAGATCCCCCATCATCTTTATGCTGCCACCTCCCCTTACACAAGGGATGGTGTAGGGGCCTGAAGACACCGTGGAAGAGTCCAGGGAGTTAGGAGGGGCTGGGCCAGGCAGCCTCAGGCCCAGAGCATGGCAGCGTCCCTCAAGCCTGAGCAGACATCAGCCACTGCCACCTCCGGGAGGACAGAGGAGCCCAGGCTCCCACAACCCCAACCTCACTCTAAACCAGCAGAGGAAAAAATTATTTCTTTTTTTTTTTTTTTTTTTTTTATGAGATGGAGTCCCCCTCTGTCACCCAGGCTGGAGGGCAGTGGCACAGTCTAGGCTCACTGTAAACTCTGCTTCCCGGGTTCAAGTGATTCTCCTGCTTCAGCCTCCCAGGTAACTGGGACTACAGCCGCCCACCACCACACCTGGCTAATTTTTGTATTTTTAGTAGAGATGGGGTTTCACCATATTGGCCAGGCTGGTCTTGAACTCCTGACCTTGTGATCACCCCGCCTCTGCCTCCCAAATTGCTGGGATTACAGGCATGAGCCACCCTGCCTGGCTGAAAAAAAATTATTTTCTTAAAAAAAAAAAATGTGTAAAAAATAATATACGGAAGAACTTGCATATCTAACCTAATCAAATTTTTATTCTTTTCTTTTTATTTCTGCCTTTTCCTCTTAAATTGTGCTCTCCTGAAGTCAGATTTCATGTTCCATCCTCACGTGGGAATTTAAAAGTAATTATAATAGTCACAAATTTAGAAACTAAAAAATTTGAATATATTTTTACCCTTGATTTGCAGAGTTTCAGTTTACAAAGAATATGTATTCATTCATTTAACATAAATGTGTGTTGAGCACACACGATATGCCAACCATTTGGTAGCCTTAGAAAATAGAGGCCAGGCAGGGTGGCTTACGCCTGTAATCCCAGAACTTTGAGAGGCCAAGGCAGGAGGGTTACCTGAGGTCAGGTGTTCAAGAGCAGCCTGACCCACCTGGTGAAACCCCATCTCTACTAAAAATACAAAAATTAGCTGGGTGTGGTGGTGGGTGCCTGTAATCCCAGCTACTCGGGGAGCTGAGGCAGGAGTATCGCTTGAACCCAGCAGGTGGACGTTGTGGTGAGCCAAGATCATGCCATTGCACTCCAGCCTGGCAGTAGAGCGACACTCCATCTCCAAAAAAAAAAAAAATTTAAACATGATATTGTTTTAAACAATTTTATGTCATTAAATTTTAAAAATTAGATAAAATTATTTTTCCAGAAAGGTATGTGGCAAAAAGTGACTGAAGAAGAAATAAAATGGAGCCCGGGCATGGTGGCTCACACATTTAATCCCTCCACTTTGGAAGGCCAAGGCGGGAAGATCACGAGATCAGGAGTTCAAGACCAACCTGGCCAAGATGGTTAACTCCTGTCCCTACTAAAAATACAAAAATTAGGCATGGAGTGGGTGACTATAATCCTAGCTACTCAGGAGGCTGAGGCAGAGAATTGCTTGAACCTGGGAGGTGGAGTTTGCAGTGAGCCGAGATCATGCCACTACACTTTAACTTCAGCCTGGGTGACAGAGCAAGACTCCATCTCAAAAAAAAAAAAAAAAAAAAAAAAGATAAATAAGAAATCTACAATTTATGTTTTTAATTTTACAAAAATAAAAAATCCATCTATTATAAGAGAACATCTTGAGCCAGGCATGCTGGCTCATGCCTTTAATCTCAACACTTTGGGAGGCCAAGGCAGGTGGATCACAAGGTCAGGGGTTCAAGACCAATCTGGCCAACATGTTGAAACCCCATCTCTACTAAAAATACAAAAATTAGCTGGGCATGGTGGTGGGCAACTGGGATTGCAGGCGTGAGCCACCGCGCCTGGCTGACATCTGCTATCATCTTAACTGCTCTATAAGCCTCCTGAATCACAGGGCCATAGGAGCAATCACTGTTGTTTACATGCTTTTGTCAGGCAGTTCTTATGAGCCTGCAAATGTTATATTATTCCCAACCACGTAAAATAATGCACCAACATGCATTATTTTATGTTTTATTCAATAGGGAAAAGCCCCACGTTTTTGCTTCCAACCATCATGATCATAAATAGTCCCAGTTCCCTGATAACTCTGCTTTCCCACCCCTGCATGAGACAGCCTTTGTGAGGCCCCTCCATGGCCTACCTTGCTCTTGTTTCTGGTGCAAGTGTATTAAACACCTTTTAATGGCATTCAACTTTCATTTATGAATTAAGATCCAAGCTAAATTCAAGAAATCCTGTTGCTGTGCTTTGTTACCAGAAATAATATGGGGTCAGGCCGGGTGTGGTGGCTTATGCCTGTAATGCCAACAAAGGGTGGTGGGAGGCTGAGGCGGTGGATCATTTGAGGCCAGGGGTTCAAGACCAACCTGGTCAACACAGCAAAACCCTGTCTCTACTAAAAATACCAAGTGTGGTGGTGGGCAACTGTAATCCCAGCTACATGGGAGGCTGAGGTAGGAGAATCACTTGAACCTGGGAGGTGGAGGTTGCAGTGAGCCGAGATTGCACCACTGCACTCCTGCTTAGGCAACAGTGCAAGACTCTGTCCAATAAAAGAAAGGTAATTGACAGTTTCATAAAAATAACACTTAATTTGTAGGCTGCTCTAGGAAGCATAGATATTTTATATTCATTCTTCAAATCCATAAGCATACAATTTAAAAAATTTATTTGCATTGTCTCTGATTACTTTCAATAATGTTCTGTTGTTCTTTTTTTTTTTTTTTTTTTTAAAGTCAGAGTTTTGCTCTTGCCGCCCAGGCTGGAGTGCAATGGTGCGATCTCGGCTCACTACAACCTCCCCCTCCACCTCCCATGCTCAAGCGATTCTCCTGGCTCAGCCTCCCGAGTAGTTGGGATTACAGGCATATGCCACCACGCCTGGCTAATTTTGTATTTTTAGTAGAGACGGGGTTAATCCACATTGGTCCAGCTTGTCTCGAACTCCCAACACACTCCATAATTTTCTTACACCTAAGGTTTGTCTTTAGATTAATAAATATTTAACTCTATGTAAATCAAAACTAAAAGTCTGTATGTGTTTGCAGGCAGACAGGCCACATGTTCAAAGAAAAACATATAAGAAATTTGAAAAATGTATTAAGAATTTAACAATGAATTTTATTTATACTCATATATAATTTTTATTATGACCATAAAAATAACCCTGTAGTAAATAACAATTTAATTGTATATTTAAAATTTGTTTTTAAAAAAGTGTAGAATTGGATTGTAAAATGTAGGATAAATGCTACAGGTGAAGGATGCCTCACTTAACACTGATGATATTATTATATATTGTATTCCTGTATTAAAATATGCCATATATTACATAAATATATACTAATGCAGACACCAAAGTTAAAATAAATTTAACTGATTAAAAACAGAATAGGCCGGGCATGGTGGCTCAAGCCTGTAATCCCAGCACTTTGGGAGGCCGAGACGGGCGGATCATGGGGTCAGGAGATCGAGACCATCCTGGCTAACATGGTGAAACCCCATCTCTACTAAAAATACAAAAAACTAGCCAGGCGAGGTGGTGGGCGCCTGTAGTCCCAGCTACTCCGGAGGCTGAGGCAGGAGAATGGTGTAAACCCGGGAGGCGGAGCTTGCGGTGAGCTGAGATCTGGCCACTGCACTCCAGCCTGGGAGACAGAGCCAGACTCCGTCTCAAAAAAAAAAAAAAACAGAATAAAAATTTAACCTACAGAAACAATATTCTTTTATTTGCAGTTGAAAGCCACTGACAAAAAAAAATTACTAGAGATGTTAATCTATTATCTTACTAAACAGTATATTGTTACCATCTTTTACCTATATCCTTGAGTTAGGTGAAACAGGTTAAAGTTTGTGGCATAATAACACTTCATTGAATGCACAGTAGTATTTAACATGTTAAAAATGTTGAATTAAACTATTAACTTCACACATAATCTAAAATTTATAAATGTACTGCATTTTATTATATAAAAGTACAATTAGACCAGGCTCAGTGGCTCACACCTGTAATCCTAGCACTTTGGGAGGCCAAAGTGGGCAGATCACCTGAGGTTGGCAGTTCAACACCAGCTTGACCAACATGGAAAAACCCTTGTTTCTACTAAAAATTCAAAATTAGCCAGGTGTGGTGGCACATGCCTGTAATCTCAGCTACTCAGGAGGCTGAGGCATGAGAATCACTTGAACCTGGGAGGCAGAGGTTGCAGTGAGCCAGAGATTGTGCCAATGCACTCCAGCCTGGGCAACAAGATCAAAACTCTATCTCAAAAAAAAAAAAAAAAGTACAATTAGTACAATAATATATTATTCATTTAATTTTAAATAAAATTAAACATGTTTTCTTCTCATGATAATGCAGATTACTCTGAATACCTACCTCATGCATCACTCAATATTATAGGTTATAAGAGCCTCTCCACTTAGATTTTTGTTATGTATCTTACATTTTAATGTCTTTACTTTTCTATAGAAAAGGTAATAAATAGTGCCCACCTAATAAAAAAGAATGCCTTGCCAGGCATGGTGGCTAACACCTGTAATCCCAACACTTTGGGAGATTGAAGCGGGCAGATGATGATGTCAGGAGTTTGAGACCAGCCTGGCCAACATGGTGAAACCCCATCTTTACTAAAAATACAAAAATTAGCTGGGTGTGGTGGCAGGCACCTGTAATCCCAACTACTCAGTAGGCTGAGGCAGGCAAATCACTTGAAACTGGAAGTGATGGTAGTGAGCCAAGATCATGCCACTGCACTCCTGCCTTGGCAAAAGAGTGAAACTCCATCTTAAAAAAATAAAACAAAAAGAATCTCTCATATCTTTGATGCAGCAACAACTGATCCCATGCTTTCACATGTGACTCCAATAGGAATGAAGAAACAGCAGGAAATAGTTTCAGAGTTGAATGATATCATTATTCACTTTTCAAAAAATCTGTAATATTTTTCAAGAAATATACTTGGAATGTAATTATAACTCAGCAAAAAACTTCTGATCCTCTGAAAGTTACATACAAATAATATCTCTGCCAACTTTAGTTTTAGATTTCCTATACTCAGCACTCTGATTTAGAATATCTGAAATGTCAGTGCCTTACATATTTCTACCATAAATTCTGATATTTGCATGGACTTAATTATGGATTAAATTTTTTTTACATTTATTGCATCTGCAAAAATATACTCCAGTATGAACTCTCTGTTGTTTTCTAAGCTGTAGTTTTTGAAAAAGTGTTTTTCCAAATTTATTACATTTGCACAATTTTTCTTCAATATGAATTCCCTGATGTTTGGCTTTGATGGAACTTTGTTCCATAGAAGGAATCTCAGATAAGACTTTTTAAAAGCCAAACCCAGTCATGGATTTGTACCATCAAATACTTGAGTTGGGTGAATTTCTCTCCTCTTAAGGTTCTAAGATAAACCTGGGGCTCCTAAGTTTGTCAGAAAGTTATCTTCTTTACTTACAGAAATCCTGACCTGTGATGAGTAAAAATATCATAGTACAGGGACTATGTAGACAAGATTTGAATCCAGTTTTCCCAAGGGGCTTTTAATTGGCTCCATAAATCAAGTTTGATTCCTTAAAAAAAGAACATCATTCCAGTCAAAGTGTTACTAAAATAACCAGTTTCTCCAATTGTGTCCTGTTACTTATAAAAACCAGATTCTTGGCAGGGCATGGTGGCTCATGCCTGTAATCACAGCACTTTGGGAGGTCAAGATAGGCGAATCATGAGGTCAAGAGATCAAGACCATAGTGGCCAACATGGTGAAACCCCATCTCTGCTAAAAATATAAAAAATTAGCTGGGCGTGGTGGCACTCACCTGCAGTCCCAGCTACCTGGGAGGCCAAGGCAGGAGGATCACTTGAACCTGGGAGGCAGAGGTTGCAGCGAGCCAAGATCGTGCCACTGTACTCTAGCCTAGTGACAGAGTGAGACTCTGTCTCAAAAAATAACAACAAACAAAAAAAAAAAAAGATTCTTATTGCACTTATGCAAATAAATATTGCCACAAGTTAAGAATACTCACAAATAGTTTCCAAATTCTAGAGAAATCAAGTAGAGAGAATCAAATATGCTTTAAATTTTGTTCACAGGAGTATACTAACTTGTTAAAAGCTGTAAATAGATCAAAAGGTAGGTTTCCTTGACTCAGAAAACAAAAGAAAGGATCAGCAACATTTTAAGTAAAAAGTCAAAAATATAGGCTGGTCACAGTGGCTCACACCTGTAATCCCAACACTTTGGGAGGCCGAGGCAGGCAGATCATGAGGTCAGGAGTTTGAAACCAGCCTGACCAACATGGTGAAATCCCATCTCTACTAAAAATACAAAAATTAGCTGGGTGTGGTGGCATGCATCTGTAATTCAGCCAAGATCACACCACTGGACTCCACCCTGGGGGACAGAGTGAGACCCTGACTCAAAAAAAGAAAAAAAGATTACTTCAGTCTTCTATTAGTTCAGTGCATGCACTTAATCCTTGTTCTGCTTCATATTCATGAACACTTCAGCTCTCCATGAGTTCTGAATCTTTTTCCTCTACTCTGATGTCACAATCTCCAAAGTTATTAGAAGCTTGCATTCAAGAACACCTGTTAGAGTTTTATAGCTGATTATAAAACCACCTTCTAAACAGGACCAAAACAATACAACAATTGTCTGTTAATGACAAAAAGTTTTAAGGCAACCAAAGTCAAAGACATAATTGACAAGGAAATTTGTTACCTCTGTGGCAATAATTTAACATAATTATAATTACTGCTAATAATGTACACTGAGTCATATAAGAATTATAGGAGTTTCCCATGATTTTGGAACAAATACCAATAATATATTTATACAAACACAGCCCAAAAAAAACAACATTTCATATTCAACAAAGCTCTCTGTATGATTTTTATAAGAAATAAAGCTGGGTGCGGTGGCTCATGCCTGTAATCCCAGCACTTTGGGAGGCCGAGGCTGGTGGATCACCTGAGGTTGGGACTTCAAGACCACCCTGATCAACATGGAGAAATGCCATCTCTACTAAAAATACAAAATTAGCCGGGCATGGTGGCACATGCCTGTAATCCCAGCTGCTCAGGAGGCTGAGGCAGGAGAGTTGCTTGAACCCAGGAGGCGGAGGTTGTGGTGAGCCAGAGATCACGCCATTGCACTCCAGCCTGGGCAACAAGAGTGAAACTCCATCTCAAAAAAAAAAAAAAAAGAAAGAAAGAAAAGAAATAAGCAAAATTATGTCATTTTTAAATGTTAGGGACATAATATTTTAAAGGATTAATTAGGTAAGAAAATTACATAATTTATAATTTGATTTTGGAAAGTTTGATGGAACTTTGTTCCACAGAAAGAATCTCAGGCAAATATCAAAGGTTTAAAACACTTGATATCACAGGTCACTGTAAAATAAGTCATTAATTTGACCAAAGTGATAAAGATGACCTAGAAACAAAAAAGGAAAAAAAAACCTTCATTCTTCGGGAGAGAAGACTTAATTTTCCAAACAATAATCTCCAATAAAACAGCATAAAGCCAATTAAATTTGTTTTTCAAGATGTTAATGAACAATCTAAATAAAACAATCTACATAAGATATAACTTCTATAAGCCTTTATTAAGGAGTCGGTTAATGCTTCAAGAAAACCTTGTTAATCTAACACTGGGGCCCCTATTCTGGTCTTACATCAGTGTGCCTTTGACATTAATGATTAATTTACAGAAAAACAGAACTTATTTTATCTCTCAAAATCAGTTCTTACCATCTCACATGCCCACCTCTTTTGTGATAGTCTCTGGGCCTGTAACCTCCGCCTCCCATGTTCAAACGATTCTCCCAGTAGAGTTTCCAAGTAGCTGGGATTACAGGCACGTGCCACCACGCCCAGCTAACTTTTTGTATTTTTAGTAGAAGTGTGGTTTTACCATGTTAGCCAGGCTGGTCTCAAGCTCCTGACCTCAGGTGATCCACCTGCCTGGGCTTCCCAAAGTGCTGGGATTATAGGCGTGAGCCACCGCGCCTGGCCAGAACTTTTCTTTTTTGAGACAGAGTTTTATTCTTGTCGCCCAGGTTGGAGTGCAGTGGTGCGATCAGCAGCACGATCTCCGCTCACTGCAACATCCCCTGCCAGGGTTCAAGCAATTCTCCTGCCTAAGCCTCTGGAGTAGCTGGGATTACAGGCACCTGCCACCACACCCAGCTAATTTGTACTTTTAGTAGATGTTGGCCAGGCTAGTCTTGAACTTCTGACCTCAAGTGAGCCACCCATCTCGGCCTCCCAAAGTGCTGGGATTACACGTGTGAGCCACCATGCCTGGCCAGTTTAGAACTTTTACAAAATGAAATAATAAAACTGAATTATTTAAGACAATATGAACAAGTATAATAAATATTACAAGTCCCCATTCAGATAAAGTTCTGTTTTGTTTTGTTTTGTTTGAGACAGAGTTTCACTCTGTTACCCCAGCTGAAGTGCAGTGGTGCCATCTTGGCTCACTGCAGCCTCCACCTCCCCGGCTCAGGTAATTCTCTTCTCTCAGCCTCCCGAGTAGCTGGGACTACAGGCACATGCCATCACGCCCAGCTAATTTTTGTATCTTTAGGAGAGACGGGGTTTCACCATATTGGCCAGGCTGGTCTCGAACTCCTAACCTCAAGTAATCCACCCGCCTCAGCCTCCCAAACTGCTGGGATTACAGGCGTGAGCCACATTGCCCGGCCCATTCAGATAAAGTTTTATTAACTCTATGAAGATTTGCTAAATGGCAAATATGACATTTTCAAATAGTTTTGTGATGCCCAGAAAAAATAATTAGGAATTTTCATAACAAAATAAGACAAAATGATACTTGTGATATTATTACACAATATTTTCATTATTTCATGTATATCATAAATTTAATAAATCTTAAAATATTATAAATATGCTTCAGGTTCTCAAAACTGAAAAAAAAAAGCAAAATAACTAAATCATTCAAAATTGGCTCTTTTTTTTGTTTTAAAAGTAAAGCTGAAGGCTAATCATATGGATAATACAACTAGACCCCTACCTGTATTAATACAATTACAATTTGACATGAGATTTGGGTGGGGATTCAGAGTCAAACCACATCATTCTGCTCCTGGCCCTCACAACAAACCTAGTCCTAGTTTTGGATGTCCTAGTCACATTTCTTTTTTTTTCCTTTTTTCTTTTTTTTTTTTAAGATGGAGTCTCACTCTGTTGCTTAGGCTGGAGTGCAGTGGTGCGATCTCTGCTCACTGCAACCTCCACCTCCCGAGTTCCAGCAATTCTCCCACCTCAGCCTTTCAAGTAGCTGGGATTACAGGCATGCGCCACATGCTTGGCTAATTTTTTGTATTTAGTAGATATGGTATTTCGCCATGTTGGTCAGGCTGGTCTCAAACGCCTGACCTCAGGTGATCCACCCACCTCAGCCTCCCAAAGTGCTGGGATTACAGGTGTGAGATGCCACCATGCCCAGCCTCCTAGTCACATTTCAAAACACAATCATCCCTTTTCAACAGTCCCCCAAAATCTAGGGTTTTGTTTTTGTTTTTGTTTTTGTTTTTTTTGAGGCAGAGTCTCACTTTGTCGCCCAAGCTGTAGTGCAATGGCGTGATCTCAGCTAAACACAACCTCCACCTCCCAGGTTTGAGCGACTCTCCTGCCTCAGCCTCCCAAGTAGCTGGGATTATAGGCACCCACCACCACACCTGGCTAATTTTTGTATTTTTAGTAGAGACAGAGTTTCACCATGTTGGCCAGGCTGGTTGTGAACTCCTGACCTCAAGTGATCTGCCTGCCTTGGCCTCCCAAAGTGCCAGGATTATAGGCATGAGCCATCACGCCTGGCCTGCTCCCCCAAATTCTTAACTCATTTCAGCATAAACTTAAAAGTCCAGTCCAAATTCTCATCTAAGACAAGGCAATTCTCTTCTACCTATGAGCCTATAAAATCAAAAATGATTTAGTCACTTCCAAGATACAATGGGTGTGCAGGCATTGGGTAAATTCTCCTGTTCCAAAAGGGGGAAATTGGCCAAAGCAAAGGAGCTCCAGGTCTTATGCAATTCCAAAACCCAGCAGGGCAGTCATTAAATGTTAAAGCTCCAAAATAATTCCCTTCAACTCCATGTCTCATATGTAGGCCACCATGATGCAAGGGGTGAGCTCCCAAGGCCTTAGGCATCTCCACCCCTGTAATCTGCAGAGTACAGCCCCTGCAGCTGCTTTCACAAGCTGGCATTGAGTGCCTATGGCTTTTCCATCCGACTCATATAAACTTACTTAACCTTAATCACTTTCTAAAATTGCTGTTTTCAAATAGAATCACATTGGAGGTTATGGCTTACCATATGAATTTTGATAGAAACTTAATTCAATCTAAATCAGGGGAAATAACCATATAGAGGTAATATTTTATATCTCACTGGAATATAAATATGTTTTTATTTTTTATTTTTTGAAACGGAGTCTCGCTCTGTGGCCTGGGCTGGAGTGCAGTGGTGCAATCTCGGCTCACTGCAAGCTCCGCCTCTCGGGTTCATGCCATTCTTCTGCCTCAGCCTCCAGAGCAGCTGGGACTACAGGCACCCACACCACGCCCGGCTAATTTTTTTGTATTTTTAGTAGAGACAGGGTTTCGCCATGCTAACCAGGATGGTCTCAATCTCCTGACCTCGTGATCTGCCCACCTCGGCCTCCCAAAGTGCTGGGATTACAGGTGTGAGCCACCGCAATGAGCCAAATTAATATAAATATGAAGCAGATTCTGGTAAGTTAAGATGTACATTATAAGGCCTAGAGAAAAAAGGAAGTAACTTTAAAAACATTAACAAATACTATGGAAATCTAAATATTATGTGGAAAGTATCTAATATAAAAGAAAGCACTTAAGAAAGACTGGCCTGGGCATGGTGGCTCACGCCTGTAATCCAGCACTTTGGGAGGCTGAGGCGGGTGGATCATGAGGTCAGGAGTTCAAGACCAGCCTGGCCAAGATGGTGAAACCTCATCTCTACCACAAATACAAAAATTAGCCAGGCTTGGTGGCAGGTGCCTGTAATCCCAGCTACTTGGAAGGCTGAGGCAGAGAATTACTTGAACCCGGGAAGTAGAGGTTGCGGTGAGCCAAGATTGTGCCACTGCACTCCAACCTGGGAGACCGAGTGAGACTGCATCTCAAAAAAAAAAAAAAAAAAAAAAAAAATACTAAAGACAGTTCTAAAACTAGAAGAAGACTAGAGTGTGGCTGAGGACACATGGCCCAATAAAGTTTCCAAAGGAAAACCTCAATTCAGATATGTCCTGGCAAGGCGTTTGTGCCTATGGAATATAAAAGGAGAAAAAGTGGGAAAATTTTTGACAGTGGAATGTAAGGGGATTATTCTTTACTTTTCTCTCACATAAAATATTTACAAATAGAAAACAAGTATTTTTAAAAGTGTCATCCACTGCTCTGTGAAACAGTGATTAATTAAAATACTGTTTCTGAAATGTACAATAAAGGACAAAAATAGTTGATAATGTTGTGAATTGAAGGGGAGAAGTTGGCTTTGGGGAGTATTGGAAAGAAACCGGGAATTTAAGATTTAACTGCAAGCCTGGCAAGGATTTTACTAGCAAGACTGAACAGGACAGAGTAGTGGATTTGAGACCCTGCTTGCCACACATGAGGAAAATGCAGGGTGACACCAGTGCCTCTGATTAAAGTTAAAATAATTAAATAGCAAGTAATTGGACTGAAGTGGCTCTAGCGTTCTAGGTTCCTATGTAACAACAACAACAATAAAATATAACTCAGATGTATTTTTCATAAGTTACTACCTTAAGAGAAAACAAAATTCAGGCTTAATCAACCACAAATCTCCAATTAATCTGATTACATAACGAAAAAATTTTCTCCTGGACACTGCAAATGAAGTGACTACCTAACTGTACCCAGCCGATTAATTTGCTTTGCTTCATCACACACCTTATAGAAACCTTTTCTTCAAACCCTCTGGTAGACCCAAAACCACAAACGTGGGGTACAGTGGCTCAAGCCTGTAATCCCAGCACTTTGGGTGGCTGAGGTGGGTGGATCACCTGAGGTTGGGAGTTCGAGACCAGCCTGACCAACACAGAGAAACCCCTGTCTCTACTAAAAATACAAAATTAGCCAAGCTTGGTGGTGCATGTCTGTAATCCCAGCTATGTGGGAGGCTGAGGCAGGAGAATCGCTTGAACCCGGGAGGCAGAGATTGCGGTGAGCCGAGATCACCCCATTGCACTCCAGCCTGGGCAACAACAGCGAAACTCCATCTCAAAACAAAACAAAAAGCCCCCACAAACCATGTCTGGGGGCTATCCCATTGATTAATCACTGTGTATATTAAGTCTTTTTTTTTTTTTTTTTTTTGAGAGAGATTCTTGCTCTGTAGCCCAGGCTGGAGCTCAGTGGCGGGATCTTGGCTCACCGCAGCCTCCGCCTCCCGGGTTCAAGCGATTCTCCTGCCTCAGCCTCCCGAGTAGCTGAAATTATAGGCATGCCACGCCTGGCTAATTTTTTTTTTTTTTTTTTGTACTTTTAGTAGAGATGGGGTTTCTCCATGTTGGTCAGGCTAGTCTGGAACTCCCGACCTCAGGTAATCCGCCCACTTCGGCCCCTCAAAGTGTTGGGATTACAGGCGTGAGCCACTGTGCCCAGCCAATTTTTGTATTTTTAGAAGCGATGGGGTTTCACCATGTTGGTCAGGCTGGTCTTGAACTCCTGACCTTGTGATCTGTCACCCTCGGCCTCCCAAAGTGCTGGAATTACAGGCGTGAACTACCACGTCCAGCCATATTAACTCTTTAATGGTGCTTCAGTTTATTTTTGAACAGGGTAAAGTAGGAACTGGGGACCCCACAGGCCGCAGCTCCTTCCACGCAGGAGCCCTGCACACCCAGTAGGCGTCTTTCCCTGATGACCCTCTCCTCATCACCTCACAACCTGGGGAAGATAAAGGGCTGCGGGCGCAGAGCTGCGCAAAGAGGGCTACAGGCTGGGGCTAAAGCCTCTGTGCTGAAACGGTAAAGGACGCCCCGGGGTCCCTGCACCGGAGGAGAGTGAGGGCTGAGCTGCGGGGCATTCAGGCTCACAGACCGTCCCGCCACCGCCATTTCTGGCGGGTCCCAAAGAGGCCTCCCCCGTCTCCGAACACCCTGCCCCGCACACTCACCTTTTCTCGGCTTCAGGAATGTCCTGGAGTCTATGAATCTTCCAACACCATCAGGTGATGGAGGCTGAGACTGTGGCCGAATCACCGAGACCTCCTGGAAAGAGGACACAAGGCAGTGAAGAGCTAACCTCGAGCTCTGGCTGGAGCAAGAGACAAAGGCCCCGCCAGGTACCAGCCCTGAGTGGATAGAGCTCCAGGCTCCGCGCCCTAAGGCCTTGAGTGACAGAAGACACGACCAGACATTGCATTGAATAAGGCGAGCGTGACAGGCTCTTGGCTCCAGTCATTTTAGGAAGGGCTTTCTCTCTGGGCTGGGCCCGCACCTGCTCAGGGGTTATTTTAAATCTTGTGTATAAAGTTATATCCATTTATAAATTTTATTCATACACACATATATGTTGTTCCCAAATGGAAACGCTATAATAATTATTTTAAAATTTAACATTTCATAAACTTTCTGACCTTTGGTCTTTTAAGTAGGCAACCTAGGATTTTCAAAGAAAAGCAGGGCTGGGAGTGGTAGCACCAAGAAGAAAAAGAGTTTATAGAATCCAAAAAAGAAATAAGAAAAAGTCGGGGCATGGTGACTCAAGCCTGTAATCCCAGTACTTTGGGAAACCGAGGCGACCAGATCACCCGAGGTTGGGGGTTCGAGACTAGCCTGGCCAACATGGTGAAACCCTGTCTGTACTAAAAATTACAAAAATTAGCCAGGCGTGGTGGCAGGCGCCTTAATCCCAGCTACTTGGGAGGCAGAAGCAGAAGAATCATTTGAACCCGGGAGGCAGAGGTTGCAGTGAGCCGAGATCGAGCCATTACACTCAAGCCTGGGGGACAAGAGTGAGACTTCTCTCAAAAAATAAAAAAATTAAAACAAATAAGAAAAAAAATCTCTTTAACTTATAAACACACACAACTTCAGAGAAAACATATCTGATCATGTGAAACACCCACCATCTATAGCCTGGCTGATTGCTGTCAGTATCCCACCTTTACTAAGCCAGTCTTTAAATGCTAGATTA
This sequence comes from Piliocolobus tephrosceles, assembly GCF_002776525.5. NCBI lineage: Eukaryota > Metazoa > Chordata > Mammalia > Primates > Cercopithecidae > Piliocolobus > Piliocolobus tephrosceles. The sequence goes on along the minus strand of NC_045454.1, from coordinate 32,041,905 downwards.
GATGGCTGTTGTATAAATCCTCAGATCTCACTTTAAAAAAAAAAATCACAGGGCATATAGAAAAGACAGGAAATAATGTCCCACTTGAAGGAGCAAAATAATATCCAGAAATTGAATCTTAAGAAATGAAGTTTTTGCATATCTGATAAAGAATCCAAAATATTTGGCTGGGCACGGTGGCTTACGCCTGTAATCCCAGCACTTTGGGAAGCTGAGGCAGGTGGATCACGAGGTCAGGAGTTCAAGACCAGCCTGGCCAACGTGGTGAAACCTGGTCTCTACTAAAAATACAAAATAATCTGCCAGATGCGGTGGCTCATGCCTGTAATCCCAGCACCTTGGGAGGCGAGGCCAAGGCAGGCAGATCACGAGGTCAGGAGATCGAGACCATACTGGCTAACATGGTGAAACCCTGTCTCTACTGAAAAAAATACAAAAAATTAGACGGGCGTGGTGGTGGGTGGCTGCAGTCCCAGCTACTCGGGAGGCTGAGGCAGGAGAATGGCATGAACCTGGGAGGCGGAGCTTGCAGTGAACCCAGATCGCACCACTGCACTCCAGCTTGGGCGACAGAGTGAGACTCCATCTCAAAATTAAATAAATAAATAAATAATCATCATCTTAGCATGCTAAGTGAACAAAAATAAAACACAAATAGACAACTAAATGAGATTTAGAAATGAATGAGCGAAATGAAATATCAAAGATATAAAAACTTTTTTAAATTTTTAATTAATTTATTTTTTTAGACGGAGTCTTGCTCTGTTGCCCAGGCTGGAATGCAATGGTGCGATTTCAACTCACTGCAACCTCCACCTCCTGGGTTCAAGCGATTCTCCTGCCTCAGCCTCCCGAGTGGCTGGGATTACAGGCACCTGCCACTGCGCCCGGTAACTTTTGTATTTTTAGTAGAGACAGGGTTTCACCATCTTGGCCAGGCTGGTCTTGAGCTCCTGACCTTGTGATCCACCTGCCACAGCCTCCCAAAGTGCTGGGATTACAGGCATGAGCCACCATGCCCAACCAGCAGGCAGGTTTTCTTGTAGACAATGAAAACAAGGAAAGCTGGAATAAGCCCAGCCCTATCAGGCACCCTGAAGGCTGCCTGGGGTTGCCTGCAAGGCCGTCTAGCCTTCTGCTTCCTGGCAGGCTGGCCAAGCACCTTTTTCTGGTCTTTTAGACTTTGATTTCCTGGAAGGAGAGGGCCCTCCTTTCCACTGGGCGGAGTGGCCAGGGCCATCCAGCTTCCCACCCTCCACTAACAACCATGGGGTGCCCTCCTGGGCACATACTGCCCAATTATGGCCCTTCTCAGGCAAGAGCTTATTTGTCTTACACTCTCAGCCTGCTGGGGCTTACAAGTTATCAGTGCTGTTATTAAGATAGAGAAATGAGGGGGGAAAGTTGCTTTAAAAATCTTCCATAATCTTACTATGGAAATCACCAGCGCAGATGCCAGCACAGGTGGGGCTGCTGAGGATGCTGGGGGAGAGTTCCCAGCCTGTCCTGGCAGTCGGTCCTTGCCAGGGATGGCTCATGCCCCAGCCCCTGAGAGAAGCAGGTAGACATCTCTGCAAGGAGCTGGGGGCTACGGTTCAGGACAGCGAAGCCCCACGGGTGGTGGAGTGGGGCTATCTCCCATCAGACTGTGTCTCCTCCACAGCAGACACTTGGAGCCAGGAGGTGATTTACGGCAGTAAGCTCCATCAGTTGCCGGCCTTCAACACTCACTTCAACATTCACTTTAACTCTGATATCTCACCACAGAAGCAGTGGGGACTGGCCCGTGCAGAAGCCCTGCAAAGTGGGACAGAGCCTTGTGTGCCGGGGCGGGGGGTGGTGAGAGGGGAGCGAGGGGAGGGTTCTGGGTCCTCGGTGCTGCTTGGCCTGTCTGCCCATCTGAGCACTGTTCCCTGGGAGTGTGCTCTGCAGGCCTCCTAAAGGAAGGCTGTGAGCTCATCACTGAGACCCTGAGCACCTCCTTGCTCCTCCCCACTACCTTACTGGTGACTATGCTGAGATGGGCCTCGAGCACCCTCTGGGCGGTGCCATCAAAGGTCTTTGGGCCTGGCCTGGCACTGAGGGATGGCAGATGAGGAGTCTGGAGTTTCATTGTCACCCGCTATGGTAGCAGGACATGGGAGAGTCCAGGCCTGCAGGACTGGAACCCTGTCAAGGGAGTTAGGAGGCTGTTCACTTCCCCTCCGGACCCCATGTGGAGGAGTGGATGGACTCTAGGGAGACCCTGGGTAGTCACCTGTTCTATCTGCGCTTCCCCCAGTTCCACCCTTTGTTGACCATTTCCTTGGGAGAGCTCAGGAAACTCCTGTGGTCTAGTGAGGTGGGGCCTCCACAGGGGAGGTGGTGTTCTGAGACTCTGTGAGTGAGAAGCTAGCACAGTGCCTGACAAGTACCTGTGGGAGCTGCCATCCTCTGTAACCACCATGTGGCCTCGTAGTATTCAGGCTCCCTGTCCTGTCCTAAGGCTTGGTGGGGCTTTTTGGGGGTCAGCTGCTTTACCGTCCCACTCTCTCCTCAATCAAAGGGACTGTTTTTGTGTTTGTTTGTTTATGGGTTTTAAAATACCTAATATTTCATTTATAGTAGTTTCAGGCTTGCATGTGTGTATTTGTATAGATTTTATTAGAAGGAAAAGGACTTAAGACAACATTTTTAGAAGGTCTCCCTGGTGCATAGACTTCCATGTCACAACAGCTGATGTTAACCTCCTTCTGTTGCCTTTGTGCAAAGTATAAATAGAAAGTGCAAGCCAGAGGTGCTGAGGCCCAGTGTCTAGAGCTGAGCCACTTGGGCTTGTTGCTGGCCTGCAGCCAGGTGGACTCTGGATGTGAGGTGTTGCCCATCCTGGATCAACAACCCCCACCCCTCTCCCCAGGTCCTGAGTAACCAACACAAGGCAGTGCTAATGAGCAGATGAGAGATGGGTATCGAGCACCCGAAAACCACCCAGGAAGATTTGAATGCTATTTGGGCACAGGCTGTGTGGGGGCAGGGTCTGTGTGGGGGTAGGGGCTTGTCATGGTGCCACCCACAGATGCCCATGCCTTATGCTGCTTCCCCAGCAGTCAGCTGTCCATGGCCCTGAGCCTGTCACACCATGCCTGCTACCTCATGCTGTTCATGTTTGATGAAAACCATCCCAAAATGGTGCTGCTGGATGTGAGTGCTGGAAAGCGGGCAGCACCTTTGTCCTAGGAGATTATGAGCTGACCAGATCCCTCCTGACTGCCCCCCAGGACAAGTGGGGGCTGGTGCTGCATTGAACGATGCCCCCCACCAGGAGATGTGTTTGCACTGGCTCAATGAATATACAATGCAGAGGCATAAATGAAGACACGTGAATGGTGTATGTGGACATCAGCTTGCAGCTGGGAAACAGGTGCCTCTCAGGTCCCTCATTCTTCCCAGCAAGTGTGGAATGTGTCCATGCCCATGAGTGTCTAGATCTGTCCTTCTTAACTTGTACACACCTTCAGGTCAGTTCTGAGTGAATGACATGCAAATGGGATTTCTCAGGTTATTTGTATGCTTCATATTATGGCTGCTGCTTTTGCTGCCACTACCCACAGGCCTAACCTGGTTTGAAGTTCAGGCTTTAGGTAAAAAAGATGGAGGGCCTCCTTGTATTCTGAGATGGAAGGTCAGAGACCTGTGGTAGGGCTAGGGGTTTGGGTACACTTTAATTTTGTGGCAGGATGAGAACTGCAGTGATTTTAATTGTGATTGGCCTGGCCTGGTTGTAACTCTGGGTGACGGGGAGGGAGTCAGCAGTGGTGATGTCCCAGACATCCATGTGCCTAGGCCTGACCTGACTGCCCTCAGACCCAGCAAAAAGGCACCACCACAGCCTCTGACTTGCCTCCCTACTCCCTGCACCCCAGATGGGAATACCTTGGAGGCTACAATCTGAATGTATTATTCTCCCTGTCTTAACCAGACCTCCCTAACACACACTGAGGGTAGAGTGGGTTTGGGGCATGGGGAGAACCAGGGCTGAATCATGAATCCTGGGGGAATGTTAAAGATAGAGGAGTGGTTGTCACCGCTCTGTTGAGCCCAGCTTCCTACCTGGTCCTGGCCACACAGCCCCTCAGATAGAGACTAGCTCTGTGGGTAGTTGGGGATCCCTATAGGCCCAGGCTGCTCTCTGTCCCCACCTGCCTGTGCTCCTTCTCTTGCCTGCTGTCACAGCCCTAACATGGAGAAGGAGGTTGCCACCCTGTGAGCCTGAGGAGCTGTGTCTGACTGGGGCTTCTGCCTGGGGTTTTGCAAAAAGCTATCTATGAATATGGGTCTGCCCAGATATCTTGTTTTAAAGGGAGTGGCCATGAGCTAGCAAGTGGAGCATCCCCACAGCTGATTAATAACATTTTCTTGTTTTTAATCCATCATATTTTCATATCACATTAGAATAAAGTAGGTTTTTATAAACTGCTGCTCCAGCCTCACCCGTGTGTTTTGTAACCCAGTCTGATTTGATTGTGAGGGCTGTTGTCAGAAATGTTGCTAAGAGAGAAATATGTATAAATTAGATCATATTTAAGGTTATGCTTATAATGCCACTTGAGTGGGAAGTAAGAGTGTGGAGTCACAGGGACTCAGCTGGGGTTTACCCACACCACTTCCTAGGCTCATGAGAGTGTGGCACAGGTGAATATCACCTGTCATTGGTGACAGAAGAAAAAAGGCTAAGGCCGGGCGTAGTGCCTCATGCCTGTAATCCCAGCACTTTGGGATGCCAAGGTGGACTGATCACAAGGTCAGGAGTTCGAGACCAGCCTGGCCAACATAGTGAAACCCCATCTCTACTAAAAATACAAAAATTAGCTGGGCATGGTGGTGTGAGCCTGTAATCCCAGCTACTTGGGAGGCTGAGGCAGGAGAATCGCTTGAACCCCGGAGGCGGAGTTGTAGTGAGCCAAGATCGTGCCACTGCACTCCAATCTGGGCAACAGAGTGAGCCTACATCTAAGAAAGAAAGAAAGAGAGAAAGCCGGGCGCAGTGGCTCACGCCTGTAATCCCAGCATTTTGGGAGGCCAAGGTGGGCGGATCACGAGGTCAGGAGATTGAGACCATCCTGGTTAACACAGTGAAACCCTGTCTCTACTAAAAATACAAAAAACTTAGCTGGCATGGTGGCAGGCGCCTGTAGTCCCAGTTGCTAGAGAGACTGAGGCAGAAGAATGGCGTGAACCCGGGAGGTGGAGCTTGCAGTGAGATCATGCCATAGAGAGAAAGAGAGAGAGAGAAAGAGAAGAAAAGAAAGGAAAGAAAAAGAAAAGAAAATGAAATAAAAGAAAGGAACGGAACAGAAAGGAAAAGAAAAAGAAAAAAGGCTGGAGGGAAGGAAAGGAAAGGAAAAGAAAAGAGAAGAGAAAAAGAAAAAAAAAAAGGCTGGAGGGAAGGCCAGGTGGAGGAGAGATGCTAGGCTGTGGGGCTAAGCCCTGGGCATGCTGGATCTGTTAGGTCATCTCACTGCCAAGGCACTTGCCCTTGTCAGGTGAGTTGAGGTAAGGGAATTAGGCAGCACTCTCCAGAAGTCCCACTGTGCTGGGAGAATGGAGGACGGTCTTCAACTTGCCATTCTATGGTAGGTTTTAGAGCACGCTGGGCTCTCTTGGAGAGCTAATGAGATGGGAGGAAGGCAATACCCCAGGTAGACCTCAGAGACAAAGCCTGTGAAGTAAGAAGGGGTGTATGGAGGTGGTGTGACCCTAAAAGAGGGGAGTTCACAGCTATTATAGCTGGTGGCTGCTGCTCAGCCATCCCTCTCCAGAGCAGACACACACACACACACACACACACACACACACACACACACACACACACGTACATCTCACTCTGTAACCCAGGCTGGGAATGCAGTGGCTGACTTATGGGTTGCTACAGCCTCAACCTCTTAGGCTCAAGTGATCTTTCCACCTCAGCCTCTCAAGTAGCCGGGACTATAGGCATGCAACACCACACCTGGCCAATTAGCCTCATGTATAGCTAAATGCCCTTTGGAGTGTTTGGAGAGTGCTTCATGTCTTAGAAATTCTGAAAAAACAAACAAACAAACCAAAAACAAACAAATTCCAATCCTGATGTCTGTTAGTTCCTCTGAACCAACTGGGAAAAGATGTCCTTCACCTTGAAGTTTTAATACCAGTGTCTTGGCCATGGAAGCCTCTTGCATGCTTCCTGCCCCCAGTTTGATTTGCAGCCTCATGGTTGTATTGTCCTAAACATGCTTTCCCCGGTCTTATCCAGTGAATACGTTCATATGGTGAACACCACTTCTTGAGGGGCACACCATGTAAAGCTGAGAATGGATTGGGTTTAGTACCATTGTAATTCCTTGCCACCCGAGAGGCCCATTTTTCTTGATTGATTCCATAAGTGTATTAGTGCTGTCAGACACCTTTGGACAAATCAAATAACAAGGGGCTGTGATTTTATAAAAGAAATAAAGGCTTTAAATGTCAAATCCTCTTTTTCTCCTCCATTTTTTTAGGTGAAATATTTTAATTTTTCTTTTCTTTCTTTCTTTCTTTTTTTTTTTTTTTTGAGTCAGAATTTCACTCTCGTTGTCCGGGCTGGAGTGCAGTGGCACCATCTCGGCTCACTGCAACCTCCACCTCCTGGATTTAAGTGACTCTTCTGCCTCAGCCTCCTGAGTAGCTGGGGTTACAGGCACATGCCACCAAGCCCGGCTAATTTTGTATTTTTAGTAGAGACAGGGTTTCACCATGTTGGCCAGGCTGATCTCAAACTCCTGACCTTAGGTGATATGCCCACCTAGGCCTCCCAAAGTGCTGGGATTATAGGCATAAGCCACTGCGCCCAGCCTCAATTTTCTTTAAAAATGGGTAAATAGTGGTATGTCAGCAAGCTTAGTGTGAGAATTGGCATGTGGCTGGGAGTGGTGGCTCATGCCTGTAATCCCAGCACTATGGGAGGCTGAGGCAGGCAGATAACTTGAGGTCAGGAGTTCGAGACCAGACTGGCCAACATGGTGAAACCCCATCTCTACCATAAAATACAAAAATTTGTCGGGCATGATGGTGGGCAGCTGTAGTCCCAGCTGCTTTGGAGGCTGAGGTGAGAGAATTGCTTGAACCCAGGAGGCAGAGGTTGCAGTGAGCTGAGACTGCACCACTGCACCCCAGCCTGGGATACACAGTCAGACCCTGTCTCAACAAAAAAAATAAAATAAAATTAGAGAGAGAGAGAGAGAGAGAGAGAATTGGCATGAGTTAGGTTATGGTTCCTGTGTGGATGAGCATTTTTTCAAAATAGAAAACCAAGTCTCACTGAATTTCAGGAGCCACACTCACCTTTCTTTCTTTCTTCTTTTTCTTTTTTTTTTTGAGATGAAGTTTCGTTCTTGTTGCCCAGGCTGAAGTGCGTGGTGCGACCTCGGCTCACTGCAACCTCCACCTCCTGGGTTCAAGCAATTCTCCTTCCTCAGCCTCCCAAGTAGCTGAGATTACAGGTGCCTACCACCACGCCCAGCTAATTTTTATTTTTAGTAGAGATGGGGTTTCACCATATTGGCCAGGGTGGTCTCGAACTCCTGACCTCAGGCGATTCCCACCCACCTCGGCCTCCCAAAGTGCTAGAATTACAGGTGTGAGCCACCGCGCCCAGCCCACACTCACCTTTCTTTACAGCCCCCCACCCCCATGGTCTTTCACTTTTTTCTGTGCTTGAAATATTTTTAACATACACATTGTTTTTTATAATAAATTTTTTTTCTTTTTTTTTTTTTTTTTTTGAGACGGATTCTCACACTGTCACCCAGGCTGGAGTACAATGGTGCAATCTCAGCCCACTGAAACCTCTGTCTCCCAGGTTCAAGCGATTCTCCTGCCTCAGCCTCCAGAGTAGCTAGTATCACAGGCATGCACCACCACGCCTGGCTAATTTTTTTGTATTTTTAGTTTTCTTAATTTAGTTAGCGCAACATTGTTTGGGTGAGGGAGAAGGGACAAGATGGAGGAAGGTGAACAAGAAGGCACAGCCCCTGTTGCTTCTGGGTTCTTCATCACTAACTTACCCACGCACGGGAAAATGCAGCCCGTGCCAGGGAAAATGCAGATCAACTGAGCAGGCGCCCGCATGACCTCAATCTGAGGAAACGGAAACTTACCTGGCCACGCCTATAGAGATGCCCCTATCACGCCCTTATCCCGCCCACTGCCCTCCCCATTCCAGTATCAATGCATAAAAGTCTGCTGCCCGCAGGAGCCGGTGTGACTTCTTCGCCCCTGCATTCCTGGACCGGAGAACCTCACCCAAGAGAGCCAGCGGGACTTCCCTGGCCCCCCATACCTGAGGACCAGAGAACCTCGCCCAAGAGTGTGTGCATATTTACAATAAATGACTGCTGCTTTCTTATGTACTTTGGCCTCACGTTTAATTATTTAGTTCTCCTAAATTAAATTAAGACAGGTGGTGCCGAAACCCGGGAGGAGACCCCTCCTCAGGGCCCCCAAGGTCCGAGGAGCCTCCTCCTTCCACGCCTTGGAGGGACCAGGACCCAAAGAACCGCTTTCTACCAATCCACCCCTCCAGAATCTCCTGGGGTAAGTGCCCTTTGTCCTTCTTTCCCACTCCTTGGCCAAGAAGTCCTGCGCAGGCCCAAGGCCACCCTTAAGGTCACCAAGTGACCCATAGGAATCCTTCTGAGACAAAGACGTCTGCTCAGAAGTCTCTCCATCCACTTACGGCTCCACCAGCCGCGGTCTGTGCTGATTCCAAAGGACGCTTTGAAGTCAGCCAGAACCCGGTTTCCATTAGCCAAAGAAAGGCAATGGGTAATCCCCAGTCCAAAATTCCGTGAGACACCCCTTTAGGGTGTTTATTAAGCAACCTAAAAACCCTACAATCAGAGCAGGATCTAAAGAGAAAAAGACTAATTTTCCTCTCCACAGTGGCATGGCCACAATACAAGTTGGATAATCAATCTCAGTGGCCACCAGAGGGAACCCTTGACTATAATATTTTACTTGATTTGTCTAATTTCTGCCAAAGGCTAGGAAAGTGGTCAGAAATCAATTATGTCCAAGGCTTTTGGGACTTGCGCTCTCGCCCAGACCTGTGCGCCCAATGTTCAATGGCCCAGGTCTTGTTAGCAAAAACCCGGCCCTCGGCCCCCACCTGCAAAACAGAGGAGGACTCCACCTCCGTTTCAGATGGGGCCGACGGCGGGCGACCTCCCTCTCAACCTTCCAACCCCCCTCCCTATGGACCTCCTACGGCCCCTCCCGACGCTCCTCCCTCAGCCACTCCTCTTACCCCTCCCTATGCACCTCCCACCGCCCCTCCCGACACTCCTCCCTCAGCAGCCACTCCTCTCCCCTCTCCCATTGCAGCCCATACCCATTCAAAGACCACTATGCCAAACCTTACAAATCAACTTTCCACTAACCAACCTAACCCTGCCTCCCCTACCAATCTACTGGCCCCCACTCTGAGAGGTTGCCAGAGCCAAAGGGCTAGTTAGAGTCCATGTCCCTTTTTCCTTGGCTGATCTCTCCAAAATTGAAAAACGACTTGGCGATTTCTCAGCTAACCCCACGCAATATTCCAAAGAATTTAGGTACCTTTGCCAGGCATATGATCTAACCTGGCATGACTTACAGGTCATTTGTCCTCCTCCCTTAGCCAAGAGGAAAGAGAGCGCATTCTTGCAGCCGCCAGGCAACATGCAGATCAATGGCATTTAACCAACGCCACCGTCCCATTAGGAGAGATGGCTGTCCCGTCCATAGAACCAGATTAGGACTACCAACCACAGCAGCCTGGTCGCCGCAGGAAGGACATTATGATTCAATGTCTCTTGGCCGGTATGCAGGCAGCCTCTAACAAAGTGGTCAATTTTGATAAATTAAAGGAAATTATCCAACACCCAGATGAGAACCCGGCTTCCTTCCTAAATCGCCTTACAGAGGCACTAGCTCAATTTACCCGGCTAGACCCCACTTCCCCAGCCGGGGCAGCTGTCCTATTTTATTTCCCAGTCAGCCTCAGATATTCAAAAAAAGCTAAAAAGAGTTGAAGATAGGCCTCAAACTCCCATACAGGACTTAGTAAAATTGGCCTTTAAAGTTTTTAACTCCAGAGAGGAAGCAGCTGAGGCCACAGAGCTAGACAAGGAGAAAAGAAGGGCTGCGCTTCAGGTGCAAGCTTTAGTGGCTGCCCTCCAACCAGCGTTGCCCACTCTGCCAGCAGGGAAGACACAGGGCAAGTCTCCTAAGGGCTCCTGCTATAAATGTGGAGACCCAGGACACTGGGCAAACAGGTGCCCCCAAAATCAAAACGGACACTCCGTCCAATCCATGCTTTAAGTGTGGTGCAACTGGGCATTGGGCAAAACAGTGTCCAAATCCTCTCCCGCCTACCACGTCGTGCCCAACCTGCCAACAGGAAAGACACTGGAAGTCTGATTGCCCCGCCAGCAGGGCAGGCATTGCGCCTCAACGTGGTGCCTCTCCTCAAGGGCCGAAAGGCTCCTTCCAGCTCCTACACCTGGACAACAACTGATGGTGCCCACACTCGGAGACCCCGGTCACCCTCGCCAAGCCTAGGGTAACTCTACAGGTAGCGGGTAAGCCAATTTCTTTTCTCATCAATACGGAGGCTACCTATTCTATTTTGCCGACCCATGGAGGTCCTAGCCAGCCATCCACTATCTCAGTAGTTAAAGTAGACGGTAAACCGTCTAACCCACACCAGACCCCAATGTTAAACTGCTGCCTGGACTATGCATGATTTGCCCACTCTTTCCTCATCATGCCCTCTTGTCCCACCCCTCTTTTAGGACGAGACATCTTTTTTTTTTTTTTTTTTTTAGTAACAGGCTTAATTCACTTTATTTTTCTTGTATAAAAAGCCTATGTTGTAGCCACAGCTGGAGCCTGGGTCCGCTGCACGGAGACTCTGGTGTGGGTCTTGACAAGGTGGTCAGTGAATTCCTGATAGGGAGACTTGGTAAACACAGTCTCCTTCCAGAGGTCAGGGGTCAGGTAGCTGTAGGTCTTAGAGATGGCATCAAACGTGGCCTTGGCGAAGTTGCCCAGGGTGGCAGTGCAGCCCCGGGCTGAGGTGTAGCAATCATCAATACCAGCCATCATGAGCAGCTTCTTGGGCACAGGCGCTGAGACGATGCCAGTGCCCCTGGGTGCAGGGATGAGGCGCACCAGCACGGAGCCACAGCAGCCTGTCACCTTGCAAGGGACGGTGTGGGGCTTGCCGATCTTGTTCCCCCAGTAGCCTCTGCGCACCGGGACAATGGAGAGTTTGGCCAGGATGATGGCCCCACGGATGGCAGTGGCCACCTCCTTGGAGCACTTAACACCCAGGCCGACATGGCCATTGTAGTCCCCGATAGCAACAAACGCCTTGAACCTGGTGCGCTGGCCAGCACGGGTCTGCTTCTGCACCGGCATAATCTTCAAAACCTCGTCTTTGAGAGAGGCCCCCAAGAAAAAGTCAATGATCTCAGATTCCTTAATGGGCAGAGAGAAGAGGTAGATCTCTTCCAGGGACTTGATCTTCATGTCCTTGACCAAGCGGCCCAGCTTGGTGACCGGCATCCACTCCTTATCCTCGGCCTTGCCTCCGCAAGCTCCACGGCCTCGGCCCCGACCCCGTCCACGGCCGCGACCCCGGCCCCGGATGCCACTGCCGAAACCTCCGCGGAAGCCACCGCGGTTCCCCATCCCAGGGCCACCAGGGCCTCCGGGCCCCCCCGCTGCACCGGCGTCATCCGCCATTTGGTGTTTTCTCGGAGAAGAAGAGGACGAGACATCTTAACCAAACTCAAAACATCTATTTCCCTTCCCTTTCCCCCTCACCCGGACTCTAACATCACCCTCATAGCGCCTTTGTGCCCCCATAACCAAGGTCCTAACCCCCCTCCCCAACGTTTCCAGGGGTAGTCGACCCACAGGTATGGGGCACTTCTACTCCAGTAGTCGCCCAGCACCATAAGCCAGTCCTCATTCGCTTAAAAGACCCCACCCACTTTCCGTCTCGCCCCCAGTTCTCTCATTGTGTCACCGACAAGGAATCAAACCCATCATAGATCGTCTACTCCAACAACAAATTTTAATTCCCACCCATTCTCCTTGTAACACCCCCATCCTCCCTGTCAAAAAACCTTCAGGGGCATACAGATTAGTTCAGGACTTAGGTATCATTAATGAGGCAGTAATCCCAACACAGCCGGTGGTCCCAAACCCATATACTCTTTTATCCCGTATACCTCCCAAAACCTCTCACTTCACAGTCCTTGATTTAAAGGACGCATTCTTTTCCATTCCATTCCACCCTGACTGCTATTTTCTGTTTGTCTTTACTTAGGAAGACCCTGAAACCCATATGTCTACTCAGTTAACCTGGACAGTCCTCTCCCAGGGCTTTCGGGACAGCCCCTATTTTTTTGGACAGGCATTGGCCAAAGATCTGGCCCAGTGCCCAATCAGTTCTAGCACATTTATCCAGTATGTTGATGATTTACTTCTGTGTAGCCCTGCACATGATATCTCCCTACAGGACACCGCCTGCCTCCTTAATTATTTAGGAGGGCTAGGTTACAGAGTCACCAAACAAAAGGCCCCATACCTCCATCACCCAATCCCTTGCTTTCTGGTGTCTTTAGTGCCTTGCTTAACCCTATATAGTGAAGGGGAATTGTCCAAACTAGCTTCCCAGCTTACCACTCCCAGCAGTAAAATCCAAAAGCGAGCCATTTTTCTTCCCTTAGTTATCGGGGTTAATAGCCTCAGGACTTGGGACAGGGGCTCTCGCCCACCCAATTCAGTCCACACGGACTCTCTCCACTCAGGTCCAGGAAGCCATAGAGGCTTCAGCTGAAAGCCTGGCCTCTTTGCAGCGTCAGATTACCTCAGTGGCCCAGGTAGCAGCACAAAATAGGTGAGCATTAGATCTTACTGCTGAAAAAGGAGGAACATGTCTCTTCCTAGGAGATGAATGTTGCTATTATATAAACAAATCAGGCCTGGTTGACACCAACATCCAAACTTTAAACAAAATCAAAAAGGAGCTTCAACAACTTAATGTCCCCTTAACCCCCGGACCACCAGTATGGCTGCTGCCGGTAGTACAGCAGCTACTTCCATTCCTAATTCCCATACTAATCCTCTGCCTTGCCTTATGTTTTGCTCCCATTTTAATAAAATTTCTCTGAGCCAGGGTCCAAGAAATCACCCGAGTCACCTTCAGTCAAATGCTCCTGCATCCCTGCACCCAACTGCCAACCTCAGACCCTAACTACGCCCCTTAACAGCAGGAAGCAGCCAGACAGACAACGGCGCCCTAAATTCTTTTTTTTTTTTTTTTTTTTTTGAGACGGAGTCTCGCTCTGTCGCCCAGGCTGGAGTGCAGTGGCGCAATCTCGGCTCACTGCAAGCTCTGCCTCCCGGGTTTACGCCATTCTCCTGCCTCAGCCTCCCGAGTAGCTGGGACTACAGGCGCCCACCATCTCGCCCGGCTAGTTTTTTGTATTTTTTAGTAGAGACGGGGTTTCACCATGTAGGCCAGGATGGTCTCGATCTCCTGACCTGGTGATCCACCCGTCTGGGCCTCCCAAAGTGCTGGGATTACAGGCTTGAGCCACCGCGCCGGGCCCTAAATTCTTATAATCAATAAGAGGTTGGACTGTTTGGGTGAGGGAGAAGGGACAAGATGGAGGAAAGTGAACAAGAAGGCACAGCCCCTGTTGCTTCCGGGTTCTTCATCACCAACTTACCTGCATGCGGGAAAATGCAGCCCACGCCTAGGAAAATGCAGATCAACTGAGCAGGCACCACGTGACATCAGTCTGAGGAAACCGAAACTTACCCAGCCACGCCTACAGAGATGTACCTATCACACCCTTATCCCGCCCACTGCCCTCCCCCTTCCAGTACCAATGCATAAAAGTCCGCTGCCGGCAGGAGCCGGTGTGACTTCTTTGGCCCCCACATTCCTGGACCCAGGAACTTCACCCCAGAGCTCAGGCTCGACTTCCCTGGCCCCGCATACCTGAGGACCAGAGAACCTCGCCTGAGAGTGTGCGCATATTTGCAATAAAAGACTGCCACTTTCTTATGTACTTTGGCCTCACGTTTAATTATTTAGTTCTCCTAAATTAAGTCAACATGGTTTCTCCATGTTGCTCAGGCTGGTCTCCAACTCCCAACCTTAGGTGATCCTCCCACCTCAGCCTCCCAAAGTGCTGGGATTATAGGCATGAACCACTGCTCCCGGCCTTATAATAAATTATATATAATACACACACACACACACAGAGGTCTCACTCTGTCACCCAGACTAGAGTGCAGTGGCTGAATCATGGATTACTGCAGCCTCAATCTCTTAGGCTCAAGTGATCTTTCCACCTCAGCCTCTTGAGTAGCTGGCACTATAGGCATGCAACACCATATCTGGCCAATTTTAAATTTCTTTTGTAGAGGCTGAGGCTTAAAATGTTGCCCAGACTGGATGGGGTTCCAAGAAGGCTGGATAGGAACAGCTCCAGTCTACAGCTTCCAGAGTGAGTGACACAGAAGACGGGTGATTTCTGCATTTCCAACAGAGGTCCCAGGTTCATATCACTGGAGCTTGTCAGACAGTGGGTGCAGGACAGTGGGTGCAGACCACTGAGCAAGAGCTGAAGCAGGGCAAGGCATCGCCTCACCCGGGAAACACAAGGGGTCAGGGAATTCCCTTTCCTAGCCAAGGAAAGCTGTGACAGATGGCACCTGGAAAATCGGGTCACTCCCACCCTAATACTGCACTTTTCCAATGGTCTTAGCAAATGGCACACCAGGAGATTATATCCCGCACCTGGCTCAGAGGGTCCCAGGCCCACTGAGCCTTGCTCATTGCTAGCACAGCAGTCTGAGATGGAACTGCAAGGCGGCAGCAAGGCTGGGGGAGGGGCGCCTGCCATTGCTGAGGCTTGAGTAGGTAAACAAAGTGGCCAGGAAGCTTAAACTGGTTGGAACCCACCATAGTTCGAGGAGGTCCGCCTGCCTCTGTAGACTCCACCTCTGGGGGCAGGGCACAGCTGAACAAAGGCAGCAGAAACTTCTGTAGACTTAAATGTCCTGTCTGACAGCTTTGAAGAGAGTAGCGGTTCTCCCATCACAGAGTTTGAGATCTGAGAATGGACAGATTGCGTCCTCAAGTGGGTCCCTGACCCCCAAGTAGCCTAACTGGAGGCACCTCTCAGTAGGGACCGACTGACACCTCACACGGCTAGGTGCCCCTCTGAGAGGAAGCTTCCAGAGGAACCATCAGGCAACAACATTTGCTGTCCTGCCATATTTGCTGTTCTGCAGCCTCTACTGGTGATACCCAGGCAAACAGCGTCTGGAGTGGACCTCCAGCAAACTCCGACAGACCTGCAGCTGAGGGTCCTGACTGTTAGAAGGAAAACTAACAAACAGAAAGGACATCCACACCAAAACCCCATCTGTACATCGCCATCATCAAAAACCAAAGGTAGATAAAACCACAAAGATGGGGAGAAACCAGAGCAGAAAAGTTGAAAATTCTAAAAATCAGAGTGCCTCTTCTCCTCCAAAGGAATGCAGCTCCTCACCAGCAATGGAACAAAGCTGGACAGAGAATGACTTTGACGAGTTGAGAGAAGACTTCAGATGATCAAACTTCTCCGAGCTAAAGGAGGATGTTCGAACCCATCTCAAAGAAGCTAAAAATCTTGAAAAAATATTAGACGAAAGGCTAAGTAGAATAACCAGTGTAGAGAAGTTCTTAAATGACCGGATGGAGCTGAAAACCATGGCACGAGAACTATATGACGCATACACAAGCTTTGGTAGCCAATTCGATCAACTGGAAGAAAGGGTATCAGTGATTGAAGATCAAATGAATGAAATGAAGCAAGAAGAGAAGTTTAGAGAAAAAAGAGTAAAAAGAAACAGAGCCTCCAAGAAATATGGGACTATGTGAAAAGACCAAATCTATGACTGATTGGTTACCTGAAAGTGACGGGGAGAATGAAACCAAGCTGGAAAACACTCTTCAGGATATTATACAGGAGAACTTCCAAAATCTAGCAAGGCAGCCAACATTCACATTCAGGAAATACAGAGAACACCACAAAGATACTCCTCGAGAAGAGCAACTCCAAGACACATAATTGTCAGATTCATCGAAATTGAAATGAAGGAAAAAATGTTAGGGCAGCCAGAGAGAAAGGTTGGGTTACCCACAAAGGGAAGCCCATCAGACTAATAGCGGATCTCTCGGCAGAAACTCCACAAGCCAGAAGAGAGTAGGGGCCAATATTCAACATTCTTAAAGAAAAGAATTTTCAACCCAGAATTTCATATCCAGCCAAACTAAGCTTCATAAGTGAAGGAGAAATAAAATCCTTTACAGACAAGCAAATGCTGACAGATTTTGTCACCGCCAGGCCTGCCTTACAAGAGCTCCTGGAGGAAGCACTAAACATGGAAAGGAACAACCAGTACCAGCCACTGCAAAAACATGCCAAATTGTAAAGACCATCGATGCTAGGAAGAAACTGTGTCAACTAATGAGCAAAATAACCAGCTAACATCATAATGACAGGATCAAATTTACACATGACAATATTAACCTTAAATGTAAATGGGCTAAATGCTAAATTAAAAGACATAGAGTGTCAAATTGGATAAAGAGTCAAGACCTATCTGTGCTGTATTCAGGAGACCCATCTCACGTGCAGAGATACACATAGACTCAAAATAAAGGGATGGAGGAAGATCTACCAAGCAAATGGAAAACAAAAAAAAGCAGGGGTTGCAATCCTAGTCTCTGATAAAACAGATTTTAAACCATCAAAGATCAAAAGAGACAAAGAAGGCCATTACATAATGGTTAAGGGATCAATTCAACAAGAGGAGTTAACTATCCTAAATATATATGCACCCAATACAGGAGCACCTGGATTCATAAAGCAAGTCCTTAAAGACCTACAAAGAGACTTAGACTCCCACACAATAATAATGGGAGACTTTAACACCCCACTATCAACATTAGACAGATCAACGAGACAGAAAGGTAACAAGGATATCCAGGGATTGAACTCAGCTCTGCATGATGTGGACCTAATAGACATCTACAGAACTCTCCACCCCAAATCAACAGAATATACATTCTTCTCAGCACCACATCACACTTATTCCAAAATTGACCACAAAGTTGGAAGTAAAGCACTCCTCAGCAAAAGTAAAAGAACAGAAATTATAACAAACCATCTCTCAGACCACAGTGTAATCAAACTAGAACCCAGGATTAAGAAACTCACTCAAAACCGCTCAACTACATGGAAACTGAACAACCTGCTCCTGAATGACTACTGGGTATGTAATGAAATGAAGGCAGAAATAAAGATGTTCTTTGAAACCAATGAGAACAAAGACACAACACACCAGAATCTCTGGGACACATGTGAAGCAGTGTGTAGAGGGAAATTTATAGCACTAAATGCCTAGAAGAGAAATCAGGAAAGATCTAAAATTGACACCCTAACATCACAATTAAAAGAACTAGAGAAGCAAGAGCAAACACATTCAAAAGCTAGCAGAAGCCAAGAAATAACTAAGATCAGAGCAGAACTCAAGGAGCTAGAGACACAAAAAAAACCTTCAAAAATCAATGAATCCAGGAGCTGTTTTTTTGAAAAGATCAACAAAAATGATAGAACGCTAGTAAGACTAATAAAGAAGAAAAGAGAGAAGAATCAAATAGATGCAATAAAAAATGATAAAGGGGTTATCACCACCGATCCCACAAAAATACAAACTACCATCAGAGAATACTATAAACACCTCTATGCAAATAAACTAGAAAATCTAGAAGAAATGGATAAATTCCTGGACACATACACCCTCCCAAGACTAAACCAGGAAGAAGTTGAATCCCTGAATAGACAAATAACAGGCTCTGAAATTTAGGCAATGATTAATAGCCTACCATCAAAAAAAGTCCAGGACCAGAGAGATTCACAGCCGAATTCTACCAGAGGTACAAGGAGGAGCTAGTACCATTCCTTCTGAAACTATTCCAATCAATAGAAAAAGAAGGAATCCTTCCTAACTCATTTTATAAGGCCAACATCATCCTGATACCCAAGCCTGGCAGAGACACAACAAAAAAAGGGAATTTTAGACCAATATCCCTGATGAACATTGATGCAAAAATCCTCAGTGAAATACTGGCAAACTGAATCCAGGAGAACATCAAAAAGCTTATCCACCATGATCAAGCAGACTTCATCCCTGGGATGCAAGGCTGGTTCAACATATGCAAATCAATAAACGTAATCCATCATGTAAACAGAATCAAAGACAAAAACCACATGATTATCTCAATAGATGCAGAAAAGGCCTTTGGCAAAATTCAACAGCCCTTCATGCTAAAAACTCTCAATAAATTCAGTATTGATGGGATGTATCTCAAAATAATAAGAGCTACTTATGACAAACCCACAGCAAATATCATACTGAATGGGCAAAAACTGAAAGCATTCCGTTTGAAAACTGGCACAAGACAGGGATGCCCTCTCTCACCACTCCTTTTCAACATAGTGTTGGAAGTTCTGGCCAGGGCAATCAGGCAGGAGAAAGAAATAAAGGGTATTCAATTAGGAAAAGAGGAAGTCAAATTGTCCCTGTTTGCAGATGACATGATTGTACATCTAGAAAATCCCATCATCTCAGCCCAAAATCTTTTCTTAAGCTGATAAGCAACTTCAACAAAGTCTCAGGATACAAAATCAATGTGCAAAAATCATAAGCATTCCTATACACCAATAACAGACAAACAGAGAGTCAAATCATGAGTGAACTCCCATTCACAATTGCTTCAAAAAGAATAAAATACCTAGGAATCCAACTTACAAAGGATGTGAAGGACCTCATCAAGGAGAACTACAAACCACTGCTCAATTAAATAAAAGAGGATACAAACAAATGGAAGAATATTCCATGTTCCTGGATAGGAAGAATCGATATTGTGAAAATGGCCATACTGCCCAAGGTAATTTATAGATTCAATGGCATCCTGATCAAGCTACCAATGACTTTCTTCACAGAATTGGAAAAAATACTTTAAAGTTCATATAGAACCAAAAAAAAAGCCCACATTTCCAAGACAATCCTAAGCAAAAAGAACAAAGCTGGAGGCGTCATGCTACCTGACTTCAAACTATACTACAAGGCTACAGTAACAAAAACAGCATGGTACTGATACCAAAACAGAGATATAGACCAATGGAACAGAACAGAGCCCTCAGAAATAATACCACACATCTACAACCATCTGATCTTTGATAAACCTGACAGAAACAAGAAATGGGGAAAGGATTCCCTTTTTAATAAATGGTGCTGGGAAAACTGGCTAGCCATATGTAGAAAGCTGAAACTGGATCCCTTCCTTACACCTGATACAAAAATTAATTCAAGATGCATTAAAGACTTAAATGTTAGACCTAAAACCATAAAAACCCTAGAATACCTAGGCAATACCATTCAGGACATAGGCATGGGCAAGGACTTCCTGTCTAAAACACCAAAAACAATGGCAACAAAAGCCAAAATTGACAAATGGGATCTAATCAAATTAAATAGCTTCTGCACATCAAAAGAAACTTCCATCAGAGTGAACAGGCAACCTACAGAATGGGAGAAAATTTTTGCAATCTACCAAACTGACAATGGGCTAATATGTAGAATCTACAAAGAACTTAAACAAATTTACAAGAAAAAAACAAACAACCCCATCAAAAAGTGGGCAAAGGATATGAACAGACACTTCTCAAAAGAAGAGATTTATGCAGCCAACAGACACATGGAAAAATGCTCATCATCACTTGCCATTAGAGAAAAGCAAATCAAAACCACAATGAGATACCATCTCACACCAGTTAGAATGGCAATTATTAAAAAGTCAGGAAACAACAGGTGCTGGAGAGGATGTGGAGAAATAGGAACACTTTTACACTCTTGGTGGGACTCTAAACTAGTTCAACCATTGTGGAAAACAGTGTGGATTCCTCAAGGATCTAGAACTAGAAATACCATTTGACCCAGCCATCCCATTACTGGGTATATACCCAAAGGATTATAAATCATGCTGCTATAAAGACACATGCACATGTATATTTATTGAGGCACTATTCACAATAGCAAAGACTTGGAACTAACCCAAATGCCCATCAATGATAGACTGGATTAAGAAAATGTGGGGCCGGGCGCTGTGGCTCAAGCCTGTAATCCCAGCACTTTGGGAGGCCGAGACGGGCGGATCACGAGGTCAGGAGTTCGAGACCATCCTGGCGAACACGGTGAAACCCCGTCTCTACTAAAAAATACAAAAAACTAGCTGGGCGAGGTGGCGGGCGCCTGTAGTCCCAGCTACTCAGGAGGCTGAGGCAGGAGAATGGCGTAAACCCGGGAGGCAGAGCTTGCAGTGAGCTGAGACCCGGCCACTGCACTCCAGCGCGGGCGACAGAGCGAGACTCCGTCTCAAAAAAAAAAAAAAAAAAAAAAGAAAATGTGGCACATACATACCATGGAATACTATGCAGCCATAAAAAAGGATGAGTTCATGTCCTTTGTAGGGACATGGATGAAGCTGGAAACCATCATTCTGATCAAACTAGCGCAAGGACAGAAAACCCAAACACCACATGTTCTCACTCATAGGTGGGAATTGAACAATGAGAACACTTGGACACAGAAAGGGGAACATCACACACCGCGACCTGTCGTAGGTTGGGGGAGGGGGAAGGAATAGCATTTGGAGATATACCTAATGTAAATAACGAGTTAATGGGTGCAGCACACCATCAGGCACATGCATGCACATGTAACAAACCTGCACATTGTGCACATGTACCCCAGAACTTAATGTATAATAATAATAAAAAAAATGTTGCCCAGACTGATCTTAAACTCCTGGGCTTAAGCAATCATTTCACCTTGGCCTGGCTCCCAAAGTGTTTGAATAACAGGTGTGAGCCATCAAGCCCAGGCAAAAAAAAATTCTTGTTTTTGATACGGAATCTCGCTCTGTTGCCCAGACTAGAGTGCAGTTGCGTGATCTCGGCTCACCACAACCTCTGCCTCCCGGGTTCAAGCGATTCTCCTGTCTCAGCCTTCCGAGTAGCTGGTACTACATGCATGTGCCACCATGCCCAGCTAATTTTTGTATTTTTAGTGGAGGTGTTTCACTATGTTGGCCAGGCTGGTCTTGAACTCTTGACCTTGTGATCAGCCTACCTCGGCCTCCCAAAGTGCTGAGATTACAGGCATGAGCTGCCATGCCCGGCCTCAAAAATATATTTTTTAAAATTTTTATTTGTTGTTTTTGAGACGAAGTTTTTCTCTTGTTGCCCAGGCTGGAGTGCAATGGTACTATCTCGGCTCACTGCAACCTTGGCCTTCCAGGTTCAAGTGATTCTCCTGCCTCAGCCTCCTGAGTTGCTGGGATTACTAGCATGTGCCACCACGCCCAGATAATTTTTGTATTTTTAGTAGAGGCGGGGTTTCACTTTGTTGCCCAGGGTGGTCTTGAACACCTGACCTCAGGTGATCCACCCGCCTCAGCCTCCCAAAGTGCTGGGATTTCAGGTGTGAGCCACCACATCTGGCTCTCAAAAATATTTTTTAAACAACTGTTACAACCAAATAATGAGCTATGATTGTGCCGCTGCACTCCATCCTAGGCACTAGAGTGAGACCTTGTCTCCAAAAACAAAACACAAAAACTTATAACAAAATGGAACTAATAAGGTTGTGTCATCTGTGTCCCCTCCCTGCCCTCCAAGCTATCACTGTTAAATATAATGGGTATTGAGAAAACTGTTAGATATCATTTAAAAATTTCTATATATCCTCCAGTTGAAAAGAAGGTGTTCTGATGTGGCTCAAGTGTTTTCTCACCCCTACCACCAAGGTCTAAACTAGCAAATCAGATCAGGACACCTGCAGAGAACCGTTGGCCATTTTCTTTTTGTTTCTTTTCTTTTCTTTTCTTTTCTTTTTTTTTTTGTTTGAGACGGAGTTTCGCTCTTGTTGTCCAGGCTGGAGTGCAATGGCGCGATCTCCGTTCACTGCAACCTCCGCCTCCCAGGTTCAAGCATTTCTCCTGCCTCAGCCTCCCGAGTAGCTGGGATTACAGGCATACACTAGCACGCCTGGATAATTTTGTATTTTTAGAGAAATAAAAATTAAATAATTTTTAGAGAAATTAGAGAAATAAAAAAATTAGAGAAATGAAAAAACCGGAGAGACAGGTTTCGCCATGTTGAGGCTGGTCTCGAACTCCTGACCTCAGGTGATATGCCCGCCTCGGCTTCCCAAAGTGCTGGGATTACAGGCGTGAGTCACCGCGCCCGGCCTGGCCATTTTCAAATAGAAAATGAAACACACCTGTTAATTAAGGTAATACAGTGATTTTTAAAAGCAGAAGTCAGACGGAGATGCAGCGCAGTCAGGGCACAATTATCCCGAGAACAGCCACTTCACACGGAATGCTTGAAGAGCCTCTCTAAGATGAGCAAATTTGGCTAACATAATTCATGCTTTTCCAGTCTCAGCCTCCGCTGCCCGCCCCTCTTCCTAATGGTCATCCCACGATGTGGTCAACAGTGTGGCACAGCATGGTGAGAGAGGGGTTCCGGAATGGGATGAAGGTTTTTCCTGCATTATCAAAATGATTAAAAAGTTGTTAAAAAGGTGTCCAAATTTTCTTTTTATCTTAAATAGCTACTAAGATGCATTATACAAGCAGACCCAGGTAAGAGAAAGAGTAAGCGCATTTCAAGCCTCAGTTCACTTCTTAATTAGCTGTAATTCCCTGGGCACGTGACACTGCCTACTTGAGCCTGTTTTCCTGCTCACAAAATGCACTAATACTGGGGAGGGTGGAGCTGGGTGGTGGGTCCTGAAGCTTTATCCAATCAGTGGCGCTGGCGCGGGAACTGCCCAATCAGGCGCTGAGTTGGAGAGGAGGGCGTGGGTTCCGGCACTTGGCTGGGTCTTTGTCTCTAGCTCCCGCCAGAGCTTGGGTATCGTCTCTGCCGTTCAGCGTCCTGCACCTCGGGAGCTCCAGGTGACTGTCACAGCCGGTGGGTGTGCGGGGTTGAGCATCCCGAGATTGGAGAGCGGCATGTGAAACCGGCTGGACCGGCCTCCCCACAGTCCCCTACTGGGTCGCCGACCTGAGTCCGCGCTGGCACACCTCCGCCCCAGGCCACTCTGGCCGCAAGATGGCTGCTGGACCCGCAGCCAGGACCCCCGCGTCCCGCCAGTTTCTGCGCGGCGCCAGTCTGGTGCTCTCTGGATAGCTCTGCACCCGCAGTCCCGAGTATTTCCCAGGTTGTTCAGGGATAACAGGCGAGTCATCAGGGCAGAATCCCCACTCAGTGTGTGCGTGGGAGGGGCTGCTGCCCATGGAGTCTTAAATCTTTTCTGATTATTATTATTTTTTTCTGAGACGGAGTCTCGCTTTTGTCGCCAGGCTGTAGTGCAGCGGCATGATCTTGGCTCACTGCAAGCTCCGCCTTCCGGGCTTAAGCGATTCTCTAGCCTCAGCCTCCCGAATGTCTGGGATTACAGGCACCCGCCACCATGCCCGGCTCATTTTTTGTATTTTTAGTAGAGGTGGGGTTTCACTATGTAGGCCAGGCTGGTCTTGGACTCCTGACCTCAGATGGTCCGCCCGCCTCGGCCTCCCAAAGTGCTAGGATTGAAGGCGTGAGCTACCGCGCCCGGCCGTAAAGAAGTTTTTCCACCGTCCTTTTCATACTTATTAAATTTTCTCATTAGAGCCTATTATTGATTGTAATGCATTTTTCTGTGAAATTTTGCTGCCATTCATTGAATGCCAATGATCTAGAATGCCTGCGCTGCAAGAGTACACACAGCTAGAAACTGTAGATATCTAAATAATAATTGTTGATAGTATATTTATGTTGTATTCAGCATATTATGCGTTAAAATCTCTCTTGGCCGGGCGCGGTGGCGCGGTGGCTCACGACTGTAATCCCAGCACTTTGGGTGGCCAAGGCGGATGGATCACCTGAGGTCAGGAGACCACCCTGGGCAACATGGTGAAACTCCGTCTCTACTAAAAGAAAAATACAAAAATTAGCCAGGCCTGGTGGTGGGTGCCGGTAATCCCAGCTACTCGGGAGGCTGAGGCAGGAGAATCGCTTGAACTGGGTAGTCTGAGGTTGCAGTGAGCCAAGATCACGCCACTGCACTCCAGCATGGGTTACAACAGCCAGACTCCGTCTCAAAAAAATAAATAAAATAAAATCTCTCTTATTTTTATTTGTACATTAGTGTTTATTTTTGAGGGGGTATTTTTTTTTTAGATCAATTAATTGTATTTTTGCTTTCAAAGCTTGATATTATGAATTGAATGATAATTTTCAACTACAATTTTAGACAATGTGATGCTTAATTTATATATGAATTAGCCATATGTCATCTGTAGAAATATCTATGTTGCGACTACTTCGTTTATGACGTACTCTTTTCATGGTTTTCGATGATTATTCTATTCTGTCTAGATGAGTAGTCGGGAAAATAATCTTAAATTCACAATCTACTTATATTTTGAATCTGTGTAATTATGTAGGAAGAACACTCTTTATTTGAAGATAATGTTTGAAAAATGTTGTAATGTCTCTTAGGTAGTCTTTAATTTTTTTTTTTTTTTTTTTGAGACCAAATCTTTCTGTCGCCCAGGCTGGATTGCAGTAGTGCAATCTTGGTGAGACTGCACCTCAAAAGAAAAAAAAAAAAAATTAAAGACCTTCTGCACAGCAAAATAAACTATCGACAGAGTAAACAGGCAACATAC
Organism: Piliocolobus tephrosceles; assembly: GCF_002776525.5. NCBI lineage: Eukaryota > Metazoa > Chordata > Mammalia > Primates > Cercopithecidae > Piliocolobus > Piliocolobus tephrosceles. The sequence goes on along the minus strand of NC_045454.1, from coordinate 32,017,004 downwards.
AGTATGGGAGAAAATTTTTGCAAACTATGCATCTGCCGAAGGTCTCATGTCTAGCATCTATAAGAACTTAAACAAATTTATTATAGAAAAACAACTCCGGCTGTGCGCGGTGGCTCATGCCTGTAACTCTAGCACTTTGGGAGGTCGAAGCGATTGGATCACTTGAGGTCAGGAGTTTAAGACCAGCCTGGCCGACGTGGCGAAACCTTGTCCTACTAAAAGTACAAAAATTAGCTGGCCGTGGCGGCGCATACCTGTAATCCCAGCTACTGGGGAAGCTGAGGCAGGAGAATCGCTTGAACCCAGGAGGCGGAGGTTACAGTGAGCCAAGATCCTGCCACTGCACTCCAGCCTGTGCGAAAGAGCAAGACTCCATCTCAAAAAAAAAAAAAAAAAAAAAACCTAAAGAGAAAAACAACAACTCCATAAAAAAGTGGATGAAATAGGGCCGGGCTCAGTGGCTCAGGCTGTAATTCTAGCACTTTGGGAGGCCAAGGCGGGTAGATCACTTGAGGTCAGGAGTTCAAGATCAGCCTAGCCAACATGGTAAAACCCCACCTCTATCAAAAATACAAAATATCGCCGGTCACAGTGACTCATGCCTGTAATCCCAGCACTTTGGGAGGCCAAGGCAGGCGGACCACCTGAGGTTGGGAGTTCGAGACCAGGCTGACCAACATGGGATAAATCCCGTCTCTACTAAAAATACAATTAGCTGGTCACGGTGGTATATGTCTGTAATCCCAGCTACTAAGGAGGCTGAGGCAGGAAAATCGCTTGAACCCAGGAGGCAGAGGTTGTGGTGAGCCAAGAGTGCACTATTGCACGCCAGTCTGGGTCACAAGAGTGAAACTGCATCTCAAAAACATGATAATAATTATATATATATGTGTGTGTATGTATGCTGGGCATGGTGGTGGATACTTGTAATCCCCACTACTAGGGAGGCTGAGGCAAGAGAATTGCTTGAACCCAGGAGGTGGAGGTTACAGTGAGCTGGAATCCAGCCTGGGTGACAGAGCAAGGCTGCCTCTCAAAAAAAAAAAAAAAAAAAAAAAACGAGTGGGGGAAGGACATGAACAGACGTGTATCAACAATCATGAAAATAAGCTCAACATCACTGAAATACAAATCAAAACCACAATGAGATACCATTTCATGCCTGTCAGAAACGCTATTTTTAATAAGTTAAAGAAATAATAGATGCTGGCGAGGTTGTGGAGAAAAATAAATGCTTATATACTGTTGGTGGGAGTGTAAATTAGCCATTGTTGAAGACAGTGTGTTGATTTTTTTTTTTTTTTTTCTTGAGACGGAGTTTCACTCTTGTTGTCCAAGCTGGAGTGCAATGGCACGATCTCAGCTCACTACAACCTCCACCTCCTGGGTTTAAGCGATTCTCCTGCCTCAGCCCGCCGAGTAGCTGGGATTACAGGCATGTGCCTCCACACCTGGCTAATTTTTGTATTTTTTAGTAGATATGGGGTTTTGCCACCTTGGCCAGGCTGGTTTCAAATTCCTGACCTCAGGTGATCCACCCATTTCGGCCTCCCAAAGTGCTGGGATTACAGGCGTGAGCCGCCATGCCCGGCCTAATGTGATGAGCAATCCTATTACTGGGTATATACCCACAGGAATATAAATTATTCTATTATAAATACACATGCACATGTATGTTCACTGCAGCACCATCCACCACAGCAAACACATGGACTCAACCTAAATTTCCATCAATAATAGACTGGACAAAGAAAAATGTGGTACATATATACCATGAAATACTATGGAGTCATAAGAAAAATGAGATAATGCCTTTTGCAGAGATCTGGATGGAGCTGGAGGCCATTATCCTTAGCAAACTAACACAGGAACAGAAAACCAAATACTGCATGTTCTCACTTATTATGAGTGAGAGGTAAATAATGAGAACACACAGACACAGGGAGGGGAATGACACATTGGGGTCTGTCAAAAAGTGGAAGGTGAGAAGAGAAAGAGGATCAGGAAAAATAACTAATGGGTACTAAGCTTAATACCTGGGTTATTAAATAATCTATACAACCCCCATGACACAAGTTAACCTATGTAACAAACCTGCACTTGTACCCTAGAACTTAAAAGTTTTAAAAAAGACCTATTTGTACTTTTTAAAGATGATCTGCCAGTAATTTCAAAGATGGTTTTGTTTATAAAACATAATCTTCCACTTGTCCAGTAGATGCGATTGATTGATTGATTGATTGGAGACAAACACTCTGTCTCCAAGGCTGGAGTGCAGTGGTACAATCTCGGCTCACTGCAACCTTTGCCTCCCAGGTTCTAGTGATTCTCCTGCCTCAGCCTCCTGAGTAGCTGAGATTACAGGCATATGCCACCACCCCTGGCTAATTTTTTATTGTTATTAGAGACAAGATTTCACCATGTTGGCCAGGCTGGTCTTGACCTGACCTCAGGTGATCCACCTCCCTCAGCCTCTCAAAGTGCTGGGATTACAGGCTTGAGCCACCATGCCCAGTCAGAAACTCTTTAACTTAATTAGATCCCATTTGTTAATTTTTGCTTTGGTTGCAATTGCTTTGGCATCTTTGCCATGAAGTCTTTGCCTGTGCCTATGTCCTGAATGGTATTGCCTAGGTTGTCTTTCAGAGTCTTTATAGTTTGGGTTTACATTTAAGTCTTTAATCCAGCTTGAGTTATTTTTTGTGTAGGGTGTTAAGGAAGGGGTCCAGGTTCAATTTCCAGCATATGACTAGGTGGTTCTCCCAGCACAATTTATTGCAAATTCTTTCCCCATTGCTTCTTCTGTCAGCTTTGTCAAAGGTTGTAGGTCAAAGGTTGTAGGTGTGTCAAAGGTTGTAGGTGTGCAGCTTGACTTCTGGCCCTCTATTCTTTTCCACTGATCTATGTTTCTGTTCTTGTACTAGTACCACGCTGTTTTGGTTGCTGTAGCCCTGTGGTATAGCTGGAAGTTGAGTAGCATGATGCCTCCAGCTTTGTTATTTTTGCTTAGGATTGCCTTGGCTATTCAGGCTCTTTTTTTGGTTTCATATAAATTTTAAAATAATTCTTTTAAATTCTATGAGAATGTCAGTGGTTGTTTATTGGGAATAGCATTGAGTATATAAATTGCTTTGGGCAGTATGGACATTTTAATGATATTGATTCTTTCTATTCCTGAGCATGGAATGTGTTTTAATTTGTTTGTGTCATTTCTGATTTCTTTGAGCAGCGGTTTGTAGTTCTCCTTGAGATCTTTTACCTCCCTAGTTAGCTGTATTCCTAGATATTTTATTCTTTTTGTGGCAATTGTGAATGTGAGTTCATTCATGATTTGGCTCTCAGCTTGACTGTTGTTTGTGTGTAGGAATGCTAGTAATTTTTGCACATTGATTTTGCATTCTGATACTTTGCCAAAGTTGTTTATCAGCTTAAGGAGCTTTTGAGCTGAGACTATGGGGTTTTCTAGATATAGGATCATGTAATCTGCAAACAGGGATAATTTGATTTCCTTTCTTCGTATTTGGATGCCCTTTATTTCTTTCTCTTGCCTGATTACCCAGACTAGAACTTCCAGTACTATGTTGAATAGGAATGATGAGAGACGATATTCTTGTCTCATTCTGTTTTTTAAGGAGAATGCTTCCGGCTTTTGCCCATTCAGTATTATGTTGGCTGTGGGTATGTCATAGATGACTCTTATTATTTTGAGGTGTTTTTTTTTTTTTTTTTCAATACCCAGTTTGTTGAGAGTTTTTAACATGAATAGATGTTGAATTTTAATGAAGGTCTTTTCTGCATCTATTGAAATAATCATGTGTTTTTTGCCCCTAGTTCTGTTTCTGTAATGAATCATATTTATTAATTTGGATATGTTGAACCAAACTTGCATCCTTGAGATGAAGCCTACCTGACCATGGTGGATAAGTTTTTTGATTTGCTGCTGAATTTGCTTTGCTAATATTTTGTTGAAGATTTTTGCATCAATGTTCATCAAGGATATTGACATGAAGCTTTCTTTTTTGTTGTTATCTTTTTCAGGTTTTCATGTCAAGATGGTCTATGAGTTTAGGGAGAGTCCCTTCTCAATTTTTTGGAATAGTTTCAGTAGGAACAGTACTAGCTCTTTGTGTATCTGGGAGAATTCAGCTGTGAGTCCATCTGGTCCTGGACTTTTATTGATTGGTAGGTTATTTATTACTGCCTCAATTTCAGAACTCATTATTGTTCTGTTCAGGGATTCAGTTTCTTCCTTGTTCAGTCTCGATTGGGTGTATGCTTCCAGAAGTGTTTCCATTTCTTCCAGATTTTCTGGTTTATGTGCATTGAGTTGTTCATAATATTCTCTGATGGTTGTCTTCTCTGAGGTCAGTGGTAATATCCCCCTTATTGTTTCTGATTGTGTTTATTTGGATCTTCTCTGTTTTCTTCTTTATTAGTCTAGCTAGTGGTCTTTTTAGTTATTTTTTCCAAAAAACCAGCTCCTGGATTTGCTGGTCTTCTAAATGTATTTTCACGTCACTGTCTTGTTCAGTGCAGCTCTGATTTTGGTTATTTCTTGTTTTCTTCTAGCTTTGGGATTTGTTTGCTCTTGGTTCTCTAGTCCTTTTATTTATTTATTTATTTACTTACTTACTTATTTTATTTATTTATTTTGAGATGGAGTCTCGCCCTGTCACCTAGGCTGGAGTACAGTGGCTCGATCTCAGCTCACTGCAACCTGCACCTCCCGGGTTCAAGCGATTCTCCTGCCTCAGCCGCCCAAGTAGCTGGGATGGACTATAGGCATGTGCCACCACGCCTGGCTAATTTTTTGTATTTTTAGTAGAGACGGGATTTCACCATGTTAGCTAGGTTTGTCTCGCTCTCCTGATCTGGTGATCCGCCCACCTCAGCCTCCCAAAGTGCTGGGATTACAGGCCTGAGCCACCGCGCCCAGCCTTGTTCTCTCGTTCTTTTAGCTGTGATGTTACATTGTTAACTTGAGATCTTCCTAACTTTTTGATGTGAGGCTTTAGTGCCAGAATGTAGTGAGATCAGATGTATTAAGTAAGGCCAGGCAGGGTGGCTGATTCCTGTAATCCCTACACTTTTGGAAGCCAACACGGGAGAATCACTTGAGCCCAGGAGTTTGAGACCAGACTGGGAAACGTGTGGAAAACTCGTCTGTACTGAAAATACAAAAATTAGCCGGGTGTGCTGGCACACACCTGTGATTTCAGCTACTTGGGAGGCTGAGGTGGGAGAATCATCTAAGTCTGGGGAGGTTGAGGCTGCAGTAAGCCTTGATGGTACCACTGCACTCCAGCCTGGGTGACAGAGTGAGACCCCGTCAAAAACAAACAAGCAAGCAACAGATATTTTATGCCCTTCTCTGGGTAGGAAGCAAAATGAACAGAACTCAGCATTTTAAAATTAAAATTTTATTTTTAAATTTTAACCTACTTATTTATGTATTTTGAGATCAGGTTATGAAACTGGCTAATGTTTGTATTTTGGGTTGAGATGAGGTTTTACCATGTTACCCAGGATGGTCTCGAACTCGTGGGATGAAGCAATCCACCTGCCTTGGCCTCCTAAAGTACTGGGATTATAGGCGTGATTCACTGCCAGGCTGCAATTTTTTTTTTTTTTTAATCGCTTGTCTTTCTGAGAGTTTTGTGGCAGAGAGTTTGGTTTGTTCAAATTCATTCTAAATAGACATTTAGGATGTCAGCTTCTGGCCTCATGGACTCTGAGGTTACAAGTCCCCTGGTCTATCACAAGACCATACACATAAGAAATAAAAAAGTCAACCAGGATTGGTGGCTCACGCCTGTAATCCCAACACTTTGGGAGACTGAGGCGGGTGGATCACCTGAGGTCAGGAGTTTGAGACCAGCCTGGCGAACATGGTGAAACCCTATCTCTATTAACAGTAAAAAATTAGCCGGGCGAGGTGGTGCGTGCCTGTAATCCCAGCTACTCAGGAGGTTGAGGTACCAGAATCGCTTGAACCCGGGAGGCGGAGATTGCAGTGAGCCAAGATTGCCCCGCTGCACTCTAGCCTGGGCGACAGAGCAAGACTCCATCTCAAAAAAGAAAAGAAAAAGAATCCATCTCAAAAAGTAAATAAACAAACATAACATTTATGATAAGTAATTGTGTTACAAAGAAGTACAGTTATGTACCCTAAACCAAGGTCTCACAGAGAAAAGGAAGCCTGTGCACAGACTGGGTCAACTGTGTCTTCTCTACTGTCCCCACCTCAAAGTTGCTTTCTCCCTTGCCGCCTACAAAATCGCCGCCCTGACTGGCTATGATTGTTCTTCGAACAGTATATGCATATAGATGTGTTTTTTCATTCTTCCCTGACTGATTATTGCGTGGGTGGTCGTTTGGCGCCCCCTAGCGGCCGGCTAGCAGTACAGGTTTTCTCCAGAGGCAGCTTGGGCTGACTGCACTGCCCGTGGTCCACAGGGGCGGCCGCCTTTCTAGAGTTCTCTTGTCCTCCGGAGCTCCAGCGGCCGCTGCCGCGGGAAGGACAGTCTCCGCTGTGAGGCGGGCAGAGCTCGGGAGTCCTGCAGCCTTTAGCTGAACAGTCCCGATGGTGCCAGAGCTCTGGCGCGTCCCTTGTGAGTCACAGCTCAGGCGTGCAGGGCTGTGGAGGGGAGGCTGTTACCGCGCTCCCGGCATGAGCCGAGTGTGGGGCTGCCCAGGCTGGTCCCCAGCTCACCACAGCGGCAGAGGCCCGACCCTCGGGACCCACCAGGCATGATGCACGGGGCCGGAGACACTCCCCAGGCCTGGTCGCGGGCCCGCGTGGGTCCTGGCAGTCTGAGGCTCTGGCCGATTTTTTTCCCAAGTCCCCATGGAGAGTCAGGGACCATCCTGTGCCATCTTCCGAGGGCCGGGAAAACTCCGCCCGTGGGCTTTCCGAGCGCCGAAGGGGCCATATGCTGTTCCGAGGGTGCCTCAGGTTCAGGGGGCACCCCTGCTTGGTCTCCACCCCCTCTAGTTTCCTCCTCTTCCCACCCTGCAGGTGGCTCATCACCCTGGCTGGAACGGGGCTGTGGGAGAGTTGTAGGCTGAGGCGCTGGCGTCAGAGGGTGTGGCCCGACAGCCCCCGCCTCAGGGGTGGCTGTGTGGTCTGCGGCTGGTGGTCAGTCCTCGGCCTCTCCTACTCCGCGGCGGGGAGGAGGGGCCGGTCGCCCCTCCCCCCCTGCCTCGAGCCCTTCCCAGTCTTTCTGCCTCCCCAGTGGACCAGCAGTGTGGGAGAGTGCTGGGACGGAAGGTTGGTGGAGTTAGACTCCAGACGGACGGCTTCAGGCCCCGCGCGCCACATTCGGCCACATTTGGCGTGTAGTGTGGACCCGGTGGGCCTCTGCCCTCGCCACCGGCTGGCTTCTCTGTCCAGCCGCCGGGTCAACCAGATGTCCGCCCGAAAGTTAGGACTTGGCCGCCAACTTGAAATGTTGAAGGTGAACTAGATAGTTCTCGCCCGCGGCAGTACCGCTTAAGTCCAGCAGAGGGTGCGATTACGGCTCACGCGGCCCTCCACCTGCCCGGGCTCACCCCCGTCATCCTCCCCCTCCCCTATCCCTTCCCCTCCCCCTCTCCTTCTCCCTCTCCCCTCCCTTTTGGATGGATTTTTCGCTCTTGTTGCCCAGGCTGGAGCGCAATGGTGCAATCTCGGCTCACTGCAACCTCCGCCTCCCAGGTTCAAGCGATTCTCCGGCCTCAGCCTCCCGAATTGCTGGGATTACAAGCGTGCACCACCACGCCCGGCTAATTTTGTATTTGTAGTAGAGACAAGGTTTCTCCATGTTGGTCAGGCTGGTCTCAAACTCCCGACCTCAGGTGACCTGCCCACCTCGGCCTCCTAAAGTGCTGGGATTACAGCTGCCAGCCACCATGGCTGGCCCCATCCTCCCATTTCTGCCTCCAGAGTAGCTGAGGCTCTGGGGATCTTTCTGTTTTTGTTTTTTTTTTCCCTAGCCCCACTTTGAGTTTGTTTCCACAGTACATTGAGTTACTATTGTTTTGTTTTGTTTTCTCTCTCTTATGCACCTTCCTGCACACTGAAGTTGCTGTTTTAAATTTCTTTCTACTTTTGTATGTGTGTATGTGCGCGTGTGTGTATGTGTGTGTATGTGTACATATATATATATTTTAAATGAGGTCTTTTCAGTCACCCAGGCAGAAGTGCAGGTGTGTGATCACAACTTACTGCAGCCTGGACCTCCTTGGGCTCAGGGGATCCTCCCATCTCAGCTCCCTGGGTAGCTGGTACTACAGTCATGCACCACCACGGTGGCTCTTTGTTTTGCATTTTTTGCTTTTTATTTTTATAGAGATGAAGTTCTGCCACGTTTCTCAGGCTGGTCTCGAACTCCTGTGCTCAAACAATCCACCAGCCTTGACCTCCCAAAGTGCTGGGATTACAGGCATGAGCCATCTTGCCTGACTGGCTAGCTATCTATCTATCATCTATCTCTGTCTGTCCGGCTCTGTCTGTCTATCTGGCTGGCTCTTATCTATCTATCTATCATGTATTTTTTTTTTTTTTTTTTTTTTTTTTTTTT
>NC_045454.1:31967010-32008343 GCF_002776525.5 Piliocolobus tephrosceles | reverse complement strand
TTTGAGACAGAATCTCACTCTGTCACCCAGGCTGGAGTGCAGTGGCGTGATCTCAGCTTACTGCAACCTCTGCCTCCTAGGTTCAAGCGATTCTCCTGCCTCAGCCTCCCTAGTAGCTGGGACTACAGGAGTGCACCACCACACCCAGCTAATTTTTGTGTTTTTAGTAGAGACGGGGTTTCACAATGTTGGCCGGGATGGACTTGATCTCTTGACCTCGTGATCCACCTGCCTCGGCCTCCCAAAGTACTGGGATTATAGGCATGAGCTACTGGCACCCAGCCTCTATCATCTTTTTAGTAGAGATGTGATCTTGCTATGTTGTCCATGCTCTGGATATATATTTCTTTTTTAACTTTAATTATTATTTTTTAATAGAGACGTTGTCTCACCATGTTGTCCCTGGATCGTCTTGAACTCCTGGGTTCCAGGTATCCTCTGTGGCCTCCCAAAGTGCTGAGATTACAGGTGTGAGCCAGCATGCACAGTCTGGTCATGTTTTTGATGTGTTGATTCTTTCCAGTCCGGATGCATAATCTCATGTCTGAACATTCCTGCTGGTGTGATTATATGACTTAGCCCAGCACCAGAGTGATTTGGTGCTCCTGCGCTGGCCCAGCCCGTAGAAGGGATTGTGACATATAACTGGACCCAGTACCGAGGTGATGTGACTATTCTACTGCCTTGGCACTGCACAGGGGACATTGTGACATCACTGCATCTTGTACCCAGGTGGTGTGAATCTTCTCTCCTGCCTTGGCTCTTCCACAGGGGACATTGTGTCATACCACTGGGCCCCACACATAGGTTATGTGACCCTCCTGCCTGTGCCTTGCCCGTATGGGCCACTGTGACTTTTGTGGGGTCCAACACCCAGGTGATGTAACTCTACTGCCGAGGTCCTGCCTACAGAAGATATTGTGACATATTCCTGCACCCATCACACAGGTAATGGGGCTCTCTTCTGCCTGGCGCCTGCTCACAGAAGGGACTGTGATGTATTACTGGGCTCAGCACCTCGTTCACATGACTCTCCCCCTCTTTCTTTCTAGGTTCTGCCCACAGAGGATACTGTGACATGTCACTGGGCCTAATACTACGGTGACATACTCTTCTGCCTTGACACTGCCCTTAGAAGGCATGGTGGTGTATTGCTGGGCCCAGAACCAATGTGGAGTGAGTCTCCTGGCTGGACCCTGCCTACAAGGTGCATTGTGACATATCTGGGCCCTTTGTTTTATGTGACTCTCCTCTCTTACCTGGATGTTGCCCAAAAAGAGATCGTGACATAACTCTGGGCCCAGCACAGAAGTGATGCGACTCTCCTCTCCTGCCTGTTCCTTGCCCACCGAAGAGTGAATGACTTATTGCTGAGTTCAGCACACAGGTGATGGGGATTCTTCTGCCTGCTCACAGAAGTCATTGTGACATATGTCTGGGCCTATCACTGAGATGATGTGACTCTCTTCGTGTAACCTGTCCACCGTGGGGAGTGTCACGTGTTCCTTGGCCCAGGACCTACATGATGTGACTCTCTTCTTATGCCTGGGCCCTGCCCGCTGGAGTGATTTTGACATGTAGCTGGGCCCAGCCCCAAGGTTATATGACTCCACACTTCTTCCTGAGCCCTACCCACAGGGGCATTGTGTCATATCTCCGAGGCCTTCAAGGAGGTGATGTGACTCTTTTGTTTGGACCCTTTTCTCGGCATATTGTGACATTGCTGAGCCCAGCATCTAGGTGATGCGACTCTTCTCTACTATTTGGTCTCTACCCAAAAAGGGATTGTGACATATCACTCTGTCAAGAACCTAGATGAGGTGACTGCTCTCCAGCCTGAGACTTCCATACAGTGTGTATTGAGACATATCACTGGGTCCAATACCTAGATAATGCAACTCTCCTTCATGGGCCTTGCCCATAGGGGTATTACGAGCTATGTTTCTATTAATCACCTAGGTGATATGACACTCCTCTTCTGCCTGGGCCCTGCCAAAAAAGTATTGTTACATATAGCCAGGCCCAGCCCCTAGGTCATGTGATTCTTCTTTTTTTTTTCCTGAGCCCTACCCACAGAGAAAATTTTGACATATTTTTGGGCCCATCATTTATGTGATGTGACTCTTGCATGGACCCTCCCGGAAAGGGGTAGGGTGACATATTGGTGAACCCAGTACGTAGGTGATGTGACCCTCCTTTATGGACTGGGCTTTGCCCAAGCAGGGATTGTGATGTATTGCTGGGCCCCCCACCTCGCTGTTGTGATTCTGCCCTTCCTCCTAAGCCCTGCATACATTGTGTATTGTGACGTACACCTGGATTCAGCACCCAGGTGATACAACTTTATGTCCTGAGAACTGCCCATAGAAGTAATATGACATATTTCTTTTTCTTTTTCTTTCTTTTTTTTTGAGACAGAGTTCGCTCTTGTTGCCCAGGCTGGAGTACAATGGCGTGATCTTGGCTGACTGCAACCTCCTGGGTTCAATCGATTCTCCTGCCTCAGCCTCCCGAGTAGCTGGGATTACAGCCATGTGCCATCATGGCCGGCTAATTTTGTATTTTTATTTAGTAGAGACGGGATTTCTCCATGTTCGTCAGGCTGGTCTCAAACTCCCGGCCTCAGGTGATCCTCCCACCTCTGCCTCCCGAAGTGCTGGGATTACAGGTATGAGCCACTGTGCCTGGCCGACATATCTCTTTTTCATCACCTAGATGATGTGACTTTTATTTTCCATGTCCCTGGCATATTTTGGGTATAGTGACATATCATCGAGTTCACACCCATTAGATGGGATTATCTAGGAGATTTAACTCCCCTCTTCTGTCTGCACCCTGACCACTAGGAGGATTGTGACGAATCACTGGTCTCAGCAATCAGGGGATTTGTTTTTTTTGCCTGGTCCTCGCCCACAGAGAACATTGTAACATATCCCTGGTCTTAGCACTCAGGTCATGTGACTCTTCTGACTGTATTCTGCTTTCAGGAGGGGATTGTAGCATATTCCTAATTGAGCACCAAGGTGATGTGACACTGCTGCCTGGTCCCTGCCCTTAGAGAAGATTGTGACATATCACTGCCCCAAAACCCAGGTGATGTGAGTCTACTGGTCCATCCCTATTCACTGGTGGGATTGTGATGCCTATCTTGGCCCAGCTTACAGGTTGCAATGATCACTTTCTATTTTTGAGAAGCAGTTTCGCTCTTGTTGCCCAGGCTGGCGTGCAATGGCATGATCTTGGCTCACCACAACCTCCGCCTCCTGGGTTCAAGCGATTCTCCTGTCTCAGCCTCCTGAGTTGCTGGGATTACAGGCATGCACCACCACGCCCGGCTAATTTTGTATTTTTAGTAGAGATGGGGTTTCTTCATGTTGGGCAGGCTGGTCTCGAACTCCTGACCTCAGGTGATCCACTCACCTCGGCCTCCCAAAATGTAGGGATTACAGGCGTGAGTCACCACGCCCAGCCTCTATGATCACTTTCATACCTTGAAACAACCAATAGCAGATACACTGTCTCTCATAGCCAGAGTTAGGAAAATGAGTAGTATCTTGGGTCTCCTCTTTGTATGAAAGTCACAGGGAATCACCACTCTGTCACACACTGTGTAAAGTTGTCAAAAGGTACAGCAGATGTCCTAACAGAACTCAGCACACAGGTGAGGTTGTGACACTCATATGTGTGACCTGCCAACAGTAAATATTTCATCCTTCCACATAAACACAGCTCACAATTGAGGTTCTGAATGTCACACCCAGAGGCAGTCAAATGTTGGAAAATGGAATCTCATATGTGAATTCGGTCCATGCCGGGGTTGGCGTCTTTCAGACCAAGATTCGGCACACCTGTGAGTCTGTGACCCCACTAAGGGGACACAGTTTGCAGGAGGGATTGAGGTTCTCATACATGGATCCAGACCATCATTGAGATTGTGACTCATTTACTTAGACTTAACATACAGGAAGTGTTAGATCTCATACCTAGAACTAGAAAATGTGTGGAACTCTTAATCTCATGCTTTGACCTTCATGCAGGTGTGATTGTGACATACACCTCTGCCCAGCACCTCAGTGATTTGACTCTTCTGCCTGGGTCCAGCATACAGATGGGATTGTGCCATATTGCTGGACCCAGCACTCAGGTGATATGAGTCTGTTTTCTTGCCTTAGTGCTTTTCACAGAGGGCGCTGAGACATCACTGGGCCTAGTGCCCAGGTGATGTGACTTTCCTCTACTTCCTGGGCTTTTCCCAAGAAGTTGTAATATATTGTCGCGACCAGAACCTAGGTAATGTGACTCTTCTCTCCTGCCTGGTTCCTCTTGCATGTATTTTGACATGTGGCTGGTCCTGACAGCTTGGCAATGTGAATCTCCTGCATGGGCCCTGCCCACAGAGGTATTACAACATATATTTTCACTCATCATCTAGGTGATATAATTCTCTTCTGCCTGGCCCTGCCAAAAAGTGGAAGATTGTGGCAAATCACTGAACCCAGCACCTAGGTGATGTGACTCTCTTGTTTGGCCTGGGCCTCTCATGTTTTGGGTATTGTAAAATATCACTAGGCCCACCGCCGATGGGATTGCTTGCTCCTACCTTGACTCTGTCCATAGGTACCTTGTGATACATATCTGCATCCCTGACTTAGAAGATGTGACATTTATTTTTTGTCTGCACCCTGCCCTGCACAGGAATGATTGTGACATATCCTTGAAACGAGACACCAGGTGATGTGGCTCTTCTGCTTCTGTCTTGCCCACAGGGAGCATTGTAACACAGTGCTGAGCTCAGCACCCAGGTGATGTGACTGTTCCTTGTGCTGTGCTTTCAGGACAGAATTGTAACATATCCCTGGCTGAGCACCCAGGTGAGGTGACACTCCTGCTTGGCTTCCTTCCTCAGAGAAGATTGTGAGATCTGTGGCTGAAATCCAGGTAACGTGACTCCCCTGCTAGCTCCCTTCCTACGAGTACAATTGAGACATGCTGTGGTCAACTTACAGGTGTGATGATGACTCTCACGCCTCAAGTCAGCTGTTAGAAGAAATACTGGCCAGGCACAGTGGCGACTAGAATCCCATCACTTTCGGAGGCTGAGGCGTGCAGATCACCTGGGGTCAGGAGTTTGAGACCAGCCTGACCAACATGGAGAAACACCGTCTACTAAAAATACAAAAAAAATTAGCCAGGCATGGTGGCGCATGCCTGTAATTCCAGCTACTCGGGAGGCTGAGGCAGGAGAATCGCTTGAACTCGGGAGGCGGAGGTTGAGGTGAGTGGAGATGACACCATTGCACTCCAGCCTGGGCAACAAGAGCGAAACTCTATCTCAAAAAAAAAAAAAAAGAAGAAGAAATACTGTCTTTCATAGCTCAGAAAAATGAGTGACATCCTGGGTCTTCTCTGTATGAAGGTTATGAAAGGTTGCCACGCCCTCACGTGGCATAATGCCCTCAAGTGTTAGAGTGTGTCATCACAGGGCACAGCACACAGGCGAGATTGTTTCTCACGTGCACACCTCACCAACCATTAGTATTATCACCCTCACACGTGGAAAGAGCCTGCTGCTGAGGTCTTGAATCTCACATGCAAACAGTCCGCAGTTGGAATTGTGTCTGTCATATGTGAGCATCCAGCCACAGTTGGGATGGTGACACATTTCTAAACTGAAATCACAGGCAGATGAGGACTCTACTATTTGGACCCAGCCAAATGGAGAAACGTTGACTCTCACACCTGGGCTTAGGGCTGCAAGTATGGTCATGGGTGCATATAAACATGAAGGGGTCAGTGAATTGTGACCCGCATTCATACTACGTAAAGCCCTTGGGTAGTATAGAGAGTGTATGAACAAGGCCCAGCACACGGGAGATTGTGACTGCTGTATGCACACGCACCCAACAGTATGTACATCATCATTTCCCCACATGAACACAGCCCACTTTTGGGGTTCTGAATCTCACAACTGTAGGCAGTCAAAGACTAGAAGACTCTCATGTGGATTCAGTCCACAGGTGGGTTGGTGACATTCAGAGCGAGATTCAGCACACCTCTGAGGCTGTGACTTTACCATTAAACGTGGCGTGCAGGAGGAGTTGAGGCTCTTTTGCACAAATTCAGTCCACCGTTGAGATTGTAACCCCTGTTCTTAGACACAACATATAGGAGGTTAACACCGGGACATGTGTGGGATTGTTAATGTCATCCCTGGACCTTCCTGCAGATTTAATTGTGACATTTTTCACTTTTTTTTTTTTTTGAGATGGAGTTTCACTCTTATCACCCAGGCTGGAGTGCAATGGCACAATCTCAGTTCACTGCAACCTCCACCTTCCGGGTTTAAGCAATTCTTCTGCCTCAGCCTCCCGAGTAGCAGGGATTACAGGCACGCACCACCACGCAAGGCTAATTTTGTATTTTTAGTAGAGACAGGACTTTTCCATGTTGGTCAGTCTGGTCTTGAACTTCTGACCTCAGGTGATCCTCCGACCTCTGCCTCCCAAAGTGCTGGGATTACAGGCGTGAGCCACTGTGCCCGTCCCAATTGTGACATTTTTCTATGCCGGGCACCTGAGTGATCGATCTGACTCTCTTGCCTAGGACCAGCCCACAGCGGGGATAGTGAGATATTGCTGAACCTGGAACTGAGGGGATGTGATTCTCTTCTTCTGTATTGGTGCTGCTCACAGAGGACATTGTGACATCTCACTGGACCTTGCACTTAGTTGATGTGAGTCTCCTCTCCTGCCTTGGCACTGCCCACGGGGGCATGGTGACATATCTCTTGGCCTACATCCAGGTTATATGACTCTCATGCCTGTGGCCTCACCACATTGTGACATATTGCTGGGTCCAACACCCTGGTAATGTAACTCTACTGCGTAGGTTCTGCCAACACAGAACATTGTGGATATTTTTTTCACCCATTGCCCAGGTGATGTGACTCTCTTCTTTTGCCTCGTTCTGCTCACAGGGGGAATTGTGACATATCACTTGGCCCAGTACCAAGCAAGTGTGACTCTTCTATTTATCATAAGTTCCGCTTTCAAGGGAGATTAGGACATATTGTGGGGCTCAACACCAATGTGACATTACTGTTTTGCCTTGGCCCAGACCTTAAAGGCACTGTGACATACTGTGGCCCAGCAACCAGATGAGAGAAGTTCTGTGTGGACACTGACAACAGACCATTGTGACATATCTTTGGGAGCATCAACTATTTGATGTGACTCTTTTTTTTTTTTTTTTTAAGACGGAGTCTTGCTCTGTCGCCCAGGCTGGAGTGCAGTGGCGCCATCTCAGCTCACTGCAAGCTCTGCCTCCGGGTTCACGCCATTCTCCTGCCTCAGCCTCCCGAGTAGCTGGGACTACAGGCGCCCGCCACCACACCTGGCTTAATTTTTTGTATTTTTAGTAGAGATGGGGTTTCACCGTGTTAACCAGGATGGTCTCATCACTCGACCTCGTGATCCGCCCGTCTTGGCCTCCCAAAGTGCTGGGATTACAGGCG
Source organism: Piliocolobus tephrosceles (assembly GCF_002776525.5). Classification (NCBI taxonomy): domain Eukaryota; kingdom Metazoa; phylum Chordata; class Mammalia; order Primates; family Cercopithecidae; genus Piliocolobus; species Piliocolobus tephrosceles. The sequence continues at coordinate 32,000,830 of NC_045454.1, read as the reverse complement.
TGAGCCACCGCGCCCAGCTGACTCTCCTTTTATACCAAGGCTTTACTCATAGGGGAGATCGTGATGTATCTTTTGGCCCAGAAATCAGGTGATATGTTTCTCCTGCCTGAGCTTTGCTCACAGGGAGCATTGTGACATATCACTGGGCCCAGCACCGAGGTGATGGGACTCTACTGCCTGTCCCCTGCTTTCAGGAGGAAATTGTAACATATCTCTGACCAAGCACCCAGGTGATAACTCTTCTGCCTGGTCCCTGTTCTCAGGGAAGATTGTGACATATCCCTGGCCCAGCACCCAAATGATGCAGATGATGTAATACTCCTGCTCACTCTCTATCCACAGGTGAGACTATGACATATGATCACGCCCAGCTAAATTTTGCCTTTTAATAGAGATGGGGTTTCACCGTCTTGGCCAGGCTGGTCTCGAACTCAGGTGATCTGCCCACCTTGGCCTCTCAAAGTGCTCAGATTATAGGCATGAGCCATGGTTCCCTGGCCTAGGGAATGTAACTTTCTTTTGCTGCCTGTTCTCTACTCACAGGGGTAATTGTGACATATTGCTGGTCCCAGCTCCTAGCTGATATGACTCTTCTTTTTTCTAGGTTCTGCACACAGAGGAGATTGTGACATATCACTGTGCCTAACACTAAGGTCATGTGACTTCTCTTCTTTGGCTATGTCCTTAGAAGGCATTGAGATACACTGCTGAACCCAGCACCAAGATGCTGTGAGTCCTCTGCCTGAACCCTGACCACAGGGAGCATTGTGACATATTTCTTGACCCGTTGCAATCTCTCCTATGGACAAAGCTCAGGTAAATGCCCTATTTGACCTACGTGATGTGACATTCCTCTTCTGCCTGAGCCAAGCACACCAGTGATGTAATGATTCTGCCTATTCCCTGCACACAGGAGTCACTGTGCTATATGTTTGGGTCCATCAGCTAGATGATATGAATCTCCTCTTCCAGAGTTTGTCCTCAGTGAGAATTGTGATATATCGCTTGACGTAGCTCGTATGTAACGTGGCTCTTCTCTCATACCTGGTCCCTTCCCACCGGGGTGATTGGAACATAAAGCTGAGCCCCACACCTACGTGATGTGAGTTTCTTGTTTATAATCCCTACCCACAGGGGGCATCGTGACACATCTAGGCCTCTCACCTAGGTGATATGACATTTTTGCCTAGGCCCTCCCCTCAGGGGGTATTGTGAAATATTACTGGACCAAGAACTTAGGTGATGTGGCTCTCTCTACTGCTTGGGGTGTGCTTAAGAAGAAATTGTAGGCCGGGCTTGGTGGCTCATGCCTGTAATCCCAGCACTTTGGGAGGCCGAGGCGGGTGGATCACCTGAGGTCAGGAGTTCGAGACCAGCCTCAACATGGCGAAACCCCGTCTCTACTAAAAAGTACAAAATTAGCCGGGCCTGGTGGTACATGCCTGTAATCCCAGATACTTGGGAGGCTGAGGCAGGAGAATCGCTTGAATCTGGGAGGCGGAGGTTGCAGTGAGCCGAGATTGCTCCATTGCACTCCAGCCTGGGCAAAAAGAGCGAAACTCCGTCTCAAAAAAAATAAAAAAAATAAGAAATTGTAATGTATCTCTGTATCCAGCACCAAGGTGATGTTACTCTCCTCTCCTGCCTGGGACTCATATACATTTTGTATCACAACATATCTCTGAATCCAACATTGAGACAATGTGACTGTCCTGCATGGGCTCTCCCACAAAAATAACACCTCTTTTTACTCATTATCTAGGTGATATGACTCTTCTGCTTGAACCCTGCCAAAAGAAAAGATTGCCACAGATCGCTGGACCCAGCACCTAGGTGATATGACTCTTTATTTGCCTGAAACCTGCATATTTTAGATATAGTGACATATCACCAGAACAAACACCTAAAGGTTAGATGGCTCCTTCCTGAGCCCTTCCCACAGAGGTCCTTGTGATGTGTTTCTGTATCCATCACCCAGGATTTGAAACCCTCCACTTTTGCCAGCATTTTGCCCACAGGAAATATTATGACATGTTGCTGGGCCCAGCAACCAGGTGATCTTACTCTTCTGCCTGTGCCCTGCTTTCAGGAGGGGATTGTAAAATTTCTGGGTCAAGCACCCAGTAACATGACTCCCCTGCCTGGTGCCTGTTCTCAGGGAAGATTGTGACTTAACTGTTTCCCAGCACACAGCTGAAGTGATTTTTTTTTTTTTTTTAGACGGAGTCTCACTCTATCACTCAGGCTGGAGTGTAGTGGCATGATCTCGGCTTACTGCAACCCCTGCTTCCCGGGTTCAAGTGATAAATATATATATATATATATGTTTTTTTTTTTGAGATGGAGTCTCACTCTGTTGCCCAGAGTACAGTGGCGTGATCTTGACTCACTGCAACCTCTGCCTCCCAGATTCAAGTGATTCTCCTGCCTCAGCCTCATGAATAGCTGAGATTTACAGGCATGTACCACCATACCTGGCTAAATTTTTTTTTTTTTTTTTTTTTTTCATTTTTAGTAAAGACGAGGTTTCACCATGTTGGCCAGACTGTTCTTGAACTCCTAATCTCAAGTTACCTGCCTACCTTGGCCTCCTAAAATGCTGGCATTACAGGCATCAGCCACCACACCTGGCCTGTGCCATACTTTTTGACCTAGCAACAAGGTTATGTGACTCTCCTCTACTGCTTGGACCCTGTGTACATTCTGTATATTGAAGTATGGCTAGGTCCGACACCTAGGTGATTTGACTCTCCTCTCCACGGGGCCTCCTAATAGGGGAATTCTGACATATCTCTTTATCACCTGAGTGATATGACTCTCCTTTTCTACCTGAACCCTGTAAAAAGAGGGGATTGTGACATATCACTGGACCCAGCAACTAGGTGATACTACTTTCTTTTTTTACCTGGGCCTATTGTATTTTGGGTATTATGACATATTGCCGGGTCAAACCAAATGGGTGAAAGGCTCTTGCCTGGGCCCTGCCCATAGGAGGCCTTTGTTACATATCTGTGCATCCATTACTTTGGAGGTGTGACTCTCTTCCGTCTGCACCATGCCCATACAGAACATCGTAACATATCTCTGGGTTCAGCGACCGGATGGTATATATTTTGTGCCCAGCCTTGCCTGCAGAGAGACATAGCTGGGCCCACTACCCAAGTGATGTGACTTTGATGTCTGTGCCTTGCTTTCAGGAGGGAATTTTAGGGTAATAGAACCCTGGCCAGGCAACCAAGCGATAAGCCTGGTTTCTTCCCTGGAAAAATTGTGATATATTCCTGACCCAGCACCCAGGTGATGTTATTCTCACATTTGCTTTCTACTCACAGGTTGGATTGTGACATATACTTTAGCCCAGCTCACAGTTGTGATGATGACACTCGTACCACAAATCAGCCAGTAGGGGAGATACTGGCACTTGTAGCTAAACCTAGAGAAAGAGGTAAATTATTGGGTCTTCTCTAGGTAAGAACATCATAAAGGATAACCATTCTTTCAGAGTTTGTATAAAGTCTTTGGATGGTACAGAGAGTGTCATCACAGGGTCAAGCACACAGGTGAGACTGTGTGTCTCATACGAACAACCTACCAAATGTTGGCATTGTCACCCTCACAGATGGACAGAGCCCGCTGGAAAGATCCTGAATTTCACACGTGGATGTAGTCCACAGTAAAAATTGGGACTGTCATATGTGATCATGCGACCACAGTCAAGGTGGTGACTCATTTCAAAACAAAGCTCATAGGCAGGTGAGGACTCTCCTCTCTGGACCTAGCCAATTGGAGAGATGTTGACTCTAACACATGGGCTTAGGTCCATAGGTACGATTATCAGTTCATACTAGAACAGAATTCTCAGAGCAAATTGTGATTATCATGCATATTGTATAAAGCCCTCAGATGGTAACAGAGTTTTGTAACAGGGCCCAGCACACAGGTGACATTGTGATGCTCATACACACAGTCAGCCAACAGTAAAGATTGTCATCTTTTCATATGAACACAGCTCACTGTTGAAGTTCTGAATCTCACACCTAGAGATAGCCAAAAGTTGGAAAATTGACTCTTACACATGGATTCGGTCCACATGTGGGCTGGTGACTGTGAGGCCAAGATTCAGCATATCTGTGAGGCTGTGAGTCCACTAAGGGGACACAGTCGACTGCAAAGATTGAGGCTCTCATGCAGGTATCCAGTCCACTACTGAGATTGTCACTTGTGTACTCAGACTCAACATACAAAAGGTGTTGACTCTAATACCTAGAAATGGGACATGTGTGGAATTGTTAATTTTTTTTTTTTTTTTGAGACGGAGTTTCAATCTTGTTGCCCAGGCTGGAGTGCAATGGTGCAATCTCGGCTCACTGCAACCTCTGCCTCCTGGGTTCAAGCGATTCTCCTATGTCAGCCTCCTGAATAGCTGGGATTACAGGTGTCCACCACAGTACCTGGCTAATTTTTTGTATTTTTAGTAGAGACGGGGTTTCACCATATTGGCTAGGCTGGTCTCCAACTCCTGACCTCATGTGATCCACCTGCCTCAGTCTCCCAAAGTGCTGGGATTACAGGCGTGAGCCACCGCACCCGGCAGGATTGCTAATTTTATCCCTACATTTTCCTGCAACCGTGACTGTAACATACACCTCTGCCCAGCACCTAAGTGACTTGACTTTTCTGCCTGGTGCCTAGTCCACAGATCAGGTTGTGATACATTGCTGGACCCAACACTAGGTAGTGTGACTCTGTACCTTTGCGGCACTGCCCACATGGGGCATTGTGACATATCACTGGGCCCCATGCCCTGGTTATGTAACTCTCTTACCTGTAACCTGCCTTTATGGGCCATTGTGACATATTGCCATTTGCAACATCCAGGTTATCTAACTGTCCTTGCTGGGTCCTGCCTACAGGAAGCCTTATGGTCTATCTGTGTATCCATCATCCAGGTAATGTGACTCTTTCTCCCAGGTCCCTGCTCACAGAAAGGATTGTTACTTATCACTGAGCCCAGTGCCTAGCTGATACAATTCTTCTACCTGTGTTCTCCTTACAATGTACATTGTGACATAGTGCTGGGTTGAACACTAAGGTGATGTTACATTTTTGCCTTGGCATTTTTTCATCAGACATTGTGACATATTGTTGGGCTCAGAACCAAGGTGATGTGATTCTTCTGCCTGAACCCTGCTCAACAGTCAACACCTTTTGCCCAACAAGGATAGTGCCATATTTGTGAATCTATCATCTATGTGATGTGACTCTCTTACTTGGATTTTGCCTATAGGAGAGATTGCGACATATCACAGGGTCCAGCACCTAGATAATGTGACTCTTCTTTCCTGCCATGGCCATGCTCCCATAAAAGAGAGTGACTTATCCCTGGGATCAACCCACAGGCTATGTGATTGTTCTGCCTAGTCCCTGTCTACAGGGGTTAGTGACATATCTCTTGGTCCCATTCCTCTTCTCCCTGGGACCTGTCCACAGTGGGGATTGTGACATATCACTTGACCTAGTACCTATGTGATGTGACTCTTCTCATGCTTTGGCCATGCCCACTGGTTGGCTGTGATATGTAGATGGGCCCAGCTCTTAAGGTTATGCGATCTTTCTCTTTCTTCGGAGCCCTACTCTCCCGAGACCAGCTCGGTCGTGGAGACCCTGACCCAGTGGCGCTAGAGGAATTAAAGACACCACACAGAAATATAGCGTGTGGAGTGGGGAAATCAGGGGTCTCACAGCCTTCAGAGCTGAGAGCCTTAAACAGAGATTTACCCAGAGGTTTATTTATTGACAGCAAGCCAGTGATAAGCGTTGTTTCTATAGATTATAGATTAACTAAAAGTATTCCTCATGGGAAGCAAAGGGATGGGCCGAAATAAAGGGATGGGTCTGGCTAGTTATCTGCAGCAGGAACATGTCCTTAAGGCACAGATCCCTCATGCTATTGTTTGTGGTTTAAGAATGCCTTAAGCGGTTTTCCGCCCTGGGTGGGCCAGGTGTTCCTTGCCCTCATTCCGGTAAACCCACAACCTTCCAGCGTTGGCGTCATAGCCATCACTAACATGTCACAGTGCTACAGAGCTTTTGTTTATGGCCAATTTTGGGGCCTCTTTATGACCACATTTGGGGGCCTGTTCCCAACAGTACTCACAGGGGACACTGTGACATGTCTCTGGGCCTGTCACCTAGATGATGTGACTTTTTTGCCAGGGCTCTTTTCTCAGAGGGTACTGTCACATTTCTGGACCTGTGAACCTAGGTGATGTGACTCTCTTCTACTGCTTGGGCTCTGCCTGAGATGTGACTTTTTTTTTTTCCTGGGCTTTGCATACATTGTGTATTGTGATATATGATGGGGTCTAAGACCCAGGTAATATGACTCTAACTCATGGGTTCTGTTCAGAAGGGTATTATGATATATCTTTTTGTTCATCACTTAGGTGTTATGACTCTTATCTTTTCACTGGAACCTGCCAAGAAGGGTGATTGTGGTGTATCACTGGACCCAGCACCTTGGTGTTATGACTCTCCTCTCCTCCTTGGGCCCTGCATACATTGTGTCTATTGAAATATGGCTGATCCAACACCTAGGTAATGTGACTCTCCTGCCTAGGCCCTGCTAATAGGGCAATTATGACATATGTTTTGTTTATCACTTAAGTGATGTTACTCTTTTTTTCTTCCTGAATCCTGTAAAAGTGGGGGATTGTGATCCTAACACTGGACCCAGCACATAAGTAATATGAGTTTCCTGCATAGGCTCTGTTCAGAAGGGTATTATGACCTATCTGTTTGTTCATCACTTAGGTGTTGTGACTCGTTTTTTGACTGGAACCTGCCGAAAAAGGTGATTGTGACATATTACTGGACCCAGCACCTAGGTGATGTGACTCTCTTTTTTTTCTGGGCCTCACATATTTTGGGTATTGTGATGTATAGCTGGGCTCAACACCTAGCGGCTGGGGAGCTCCTTCCTTGACTGTTCCCACAAATGACATATCTCTGCTATGACCGCCTATGACACATGACCTAAATATGTGACTCTTCTTTTCTGCCTGTACCCTGCTAACAGAGAAGATTGTGACAAATCGCTAAGTGCAGTGTATCTTGTGCTGACCTCCTATCGCAGCCTGTGACCAAGAATGCCTAACTTCCGGGGAATGCAGCCCTGCGGGTCTCAACCTCGATTTACCCAGCCACTATTCAAAATAGAGTCACTCTGGTTTAAATGCCTCTGACGTTAAGATACACTATAAAATTATGAAAAAAGTTTATTTGAATTTTAGCAAATGATAAATGAAATAATTAGAATGGGCTATTCTGAAAGATATAGCATTAGCTTATATTTGTGTTTGAGTTTTCTATTAACCTATATTTGTTACTTATGAATAGATATCTTGTTTTATTCTGTCTAAACAGATACACTAGGTGGGGTGTGGTGGCTCATGCCTGTAATCCCAGCACTTTGGAAGGCCTAGGCAAGTGGATCACCTGAGGTCAGGAGTTTGAGACAAGCCTGACCAACATGGCAAAACACTGTTTCTACTAAAAATACAAAAATTAACTGGCCATGGTGGCGGGTGCCTGTAATCCCAACTACTTCGGAGGCTGAGGCAGGAGAATCGCTTGAACCCGAAAGACAGAGGTTGCAGTGAGCCAAGATCATGCCACTGCGTTCCACCCTGGGTGACAGAGCGAGACTCTGTCTCAAAAAATAAGATAAAATAAGTGGCTGGGCATGCGGGCTCACGCATGTAATCCCAACACTTTGGGAGGCTGAGGAGGGTGGATCACAAGGTCAGGAGTTCAAGACCAGCCTGGCCAAGATGGTAAAACCCTGTCTCTACTAAAAATACAAAAATTAGCCACGTGTGTTGGCAGGTGCCTGTAATCCCAGCTACTCGGGAGGCTGAGGCAGAGAATTGCTTGAACCCGGGATGCGGAGGTTGCAGTGAGCCGCGATCTCACCATTGCAGTCCAGCCTGGGTGACAGAGTGAGACTCTGTCTCAAAAAATAAATGAATAAATAAAATAAAAAACAAACAGATAAACTAGATAACCAGACTGACCAACATGAGAAAGCCCTGTCTCTACTATGCAGTCCCAGCTACTCAGGAGGCTGAGGCAGGAAATCTTGAGCCTGGGAGGCAGAGGTTGCAGTGAGCTGAGATCACCTCAGTGTTTTCCAAACTGGGCAAGGAAGTTTGGGAGGGAGGGAGACTCCATCTCAAAAAAATAAAAATAAAAGTGGTCCCTGCTTTAAAAGGAAAATAAATTTTTTTTTTTTTTTTGAGACAGAGTCTTGCTCTGTCGCCCGGGCTGGAGTGCGGTGGCTGGATCTCTGCTCACTGCAAGCTCCGCCTCCCAGGTTCACGCCATTCTCCTGCCTCAGCCCCCCGAGTAGCTGGGACTACAGGCGCCCGCCACCTCGCCCGGCTAGTTTTTTGCATTTTTAGTAGAGACGGGGTTTCACCGTGTTAGCCAGGATGGTCTCGATCTCCTGACCTCGTGATCCGCCCGTCTCGGCCTCCCAAAGTGCTGGGATTACAGGCTTGAGCCACCGCGCCCAGCCAGGAAAATAAATCTTATAATGGCAAAATCACTAAGCCAATGGAAAAGTCAAGCTGGGAACTATGTCAGGCAAAAAATAAAAATAAAAGGGGTCCCCACTTTAAAAGGAAAATAAATCTCGTAACGGCAAAATCACTAAGCCAATGGAAAAGTCAAGCTGGGAACTATGTCAGGCAAACGTGCTTCTTGTATTATTTCTAAATAACATAGTTGCAAAGATAAAAAAGCTACATACCTTTTTCACAATTTGCCCACAAGAAAATTCCTTCTGAACAGGTAACAGAACTCAGCCATCCCTCTGAGACTCACCTGAGATAAATGCATATCTGATTAGTCCCTCTGCCCTATTGTTAATTTAAAAATGCAGATTCAGGCCAGGCTCAGTGGCTCACTCCTATAATCCAAGCACTTTGGGAGGCTGAGGTGGGCAGGTCACCCGAGGTCAGGAGTTTGAGACCAGCTTGGCCAACATGGGGAAGCCCTGTCTACTAAAAATACAAAAATTAGCTTGGCATGGTGGCACATGCCTGTACTCCCAGCTCTGGGGTGGGTGGGGAGGCAGGGAGAGCTGAAGTAGTAGAATCCCTTGAACTCAGGAGGCAGAGGTTGCCGTAAGCTGAGACCGTGCCACTGCACTCCAGCCTGGGTGGAAAAGTGAGACTCTATCTCAAAAAAAAAAAAAAATTGCAGATTCACTGAACCACACTAAATCGTATATTCAGTGGAAGGTTGATCAAGGACACAAAAGAATCCAACCTTTGTGTCTTGTCTACTTATGACCTGGAAGCCCACACCTCAAGTTGTCCTGCCTTACCAGACCAAACCAATATACATCTTACACATATTGATTGATGTCTCATGTCTTCCTAAAGTGTGTAAAAGCAAGCTGTACCCCTACCACCTTGGACACGTGTCATCAGGAACTCCTGGGGCTGTGTCACGAGCTTGTCCTTAACCTTGGCAAAATAAATTTTCTCGATTGATTGAGACTTGTCTCAGATACCTTTTTGTTTACACAGCCAAGGCCTTGCTAACTGGTCACTACTGCACCCCAGACTGATGCATCACCACTGCAGGGACTCTGGTTTCTGGTCTTTCTTTCTTTTTTTTTTTTTTTTTGAGATAGAGTCTTGCTTCATCACGCAGGCTAGAGTGCAGTAGTACACGATCTCAGCTCACTGCAACCTCCGCCTCCTAGGTTCAAGTGATTCTTGTGTCACAGCCTCCAGAGTAGCTGGGATTACAGGCATGTGCCACCACACCTGGCTAATTTTTGTAATTTTAGTAGAGATGGGGTTTCACCATGTGGGCTAGGCTGGTATCAAACTCCTGACCTCAAGTGATCTGCCCACCTCGGTCTGCCAAAGTACTGGGATTACAGACGTGAGCCACTGTGCCCAGCCCAAATATCAGAAAGTATTTTAATTTTGACATATTTGACAGGCTTCCTAAAATCAAATATCAGCTTAAAAATTGTTTGTTTTTGACCCCTAACTTTTGGATTCTGCAGAGAGCCAATGCAGCATCCAAAAGAGTAATGAACAGAATTATTTGATATGTCAAATTACATGGGAAGGATTTTCAAATTAAAAATAATGTTTGAACTGCTTCAACTTATATTTTAATAAATATGTTTTTAATATTTATTTTAAAATTGTATAAAATTTCTAAAAATCTAATGTATCTGAGTATATGCTAGTAGTCATAATTAGGTTATTGTGTGATAAGTTATTGTGGGCCACAGATATCTTTTTGTTTCTTCATAACCGTTTAAGTCATTTCCACAGTTAATGGTTTAATTCTGATATAGTTTCTAAAAACTTCGAAAGCATACACCATCCTAGATTATTGTGTCTCTAAGGAGGTTCATTAAAAGATGGAAAGGGCCCAGACGAGTGGAGTACAGGTTTCTGATCATTTTAGAATCATATTGTTTTGACTGGGTAAGGATTGTTTGGATTCTAATGAAGAGAACTGCTAACCCAGGCAAAACAAAAATTAATTAAATATTAGGAAAATATTCTGCCACATATTATGCTGAATCAGCCAGTACTGAAATTTTTTAGCTATGCCATTTGAATAAACTCTGTGGCGTAAGTCAAATTACCTATGATAACCCCTCAGTTATCAGTGCTATGCCCCTAAATTGGAGAAACAAACCTGGTATTTAAGATGACATAAATTGGCAGGGTGCAGTGGCTCACCTATAATCCCAGCACATTGGGAGGCCGAGGTGGGTGAATCACCTGAGGTTAGGAGTTTGACACCAGCCTGGCCAACGTGATGAAACTCCGTCTCTACTAAAAAGACAAAAATTGCCCAGGTGTGGTGGCGAGCGCCTATAATCGCAGTTACTTGGGAGGCTAAGGCAGGAAAATCACTTGAACCCAGGAGGTTGGAGGTTGCAGTGAGCCGAGACCGTGCCATTGCACTCCAGCCTGGGTGACAGAGGGAGATTCTGTCTCAAAAAAGGAAAAAAAAAGAAAAAAAAAAAAAGGACATAAATTTAATGTTAAGTGTGGACTCATAAAGAACCTAGACAGCCAACAAGCCATTTGTTTATTCTTGATTTCTTAAAACTTCCATTATTAAAAGCTCTGCATTCCATTACTCATCACAGAAGAGAAAATAACCTAAATTAAATATGAATTAAGTGTGTGTGTGTGTGGTGACTATTCCAAATTACTAAAACAGATTGACCAATTTTTTTTGTCAAACATATAATTCTGAGAAACAATCAAAACTTCATGTACATTTCTGCTATCTAATAGGCTATTTAAGCACTTATACAGAAATTTTATACAGTTGTCATTTTTAATGCATGTTTTCTGATAGTATAAATGCTTTCTCATGCAAGAAGGCTGATGTTATAATGGTAGCTAAAAGAATATTAGAAAACACGTTTTTTTATGGGACATTTCTGAAAGGTCTCTAATGATCAAGATACTTATTTCACCAGACATGTTGTAAAACTGTTAAATAAGGTATTGTTCCTGGATCAAACTGAGGGTCGGGCTACAATTTCTCACAGCCCAATAATGAGATGCAGATGAACTGGGGAGGAAGAGAGTTTTATTTCTGCAACTGGTTACAGGGAGGAGGCATGGAAATTATCACCAGACCAACTCAAAATTACAACGTTTTCCAGAGCTTATGTACCTTCTAAGCTATATGTCTACATGAAAGTGTGCATTCAACTAAAGAGATAAGTGATTAACTTCCTTTATTTAATCTGTAACTAAGGTCTGAGTCTTGAAGACCTTCCCCTGCAGCCTCAGTAAATTTACTTAATCTAAATGGGTCCAGGTGCTGGGGTGATTACCCTTATTTTGTCTCCTGCTAAATCTGAAGGAATTTGGTGAGTTCCTTCAGATCTCCAATAAACTTGTTTTTGGAGGCCTGGGGAATGTCTTCAGACCCCCAGTAAAACTTGTTTAATCCTATAAGGCCCAGGAAAGGCCTAGGCGAAACTCTTGATGGGCTTTTGTTACATCCCAGCCTTTGTATAAGGTCACTGGCTTTCTTTTTTTTTTTTTGAGATGGAGTCTCACTCTGTCACCAGGCTGGAGTGCAGCGGCACGATCTTGGCTCACTGCAGCCTCTGCCTCCAGGGTTCAAGCCATTCTCCTGCCTCAGCCTCCCACGTAGCTGGGACTACAGGTGCGTGCCACCACACCCAGCTAATTTTTTTGCATTTTTAGTAGAGACGGGGTTTCACCATGTTGGCCAGGATGGTCTCGATCTGTTGACCTCGTGATCCGCCTGCCTTGACCTCCCAAGGTGCTGGGATTACAGGCGTGAGCCACCACGTCCGGCTGGTCACTGGCTTTTAATACTTTACTTAACCACTCAGTCAGTACTGAAACAGTTATTAGTGAGGTCTGGCCTGCCACAGTATTACAGATACAATAGTATTGAGCAAAGCTAACTAAATTGACTGGATTGCTTTTGTAATTGCAGATTGATGACAATCAGATTCACTTAGAATGGAAAAAATACGTTGGCCCTTACAAAATAGTCATTAGAAGGCCTATGTGCGTAATAGAACCTCATGCATCTTCTGCTACTAAAGTCTAACATTACTAAATTCAACAAGGCTTTAATGCATTATGGCAGAGCACATTTTCACCAGGTGAAGAAAGCCTTTACTAGTCTACTGACTGAGGAGAGTAAAACCCTTTATAATCAAGAACCCAGAGATTGAATCTGCCTGCCACCTACACTGAAGCAAGACTTCAAGACCTTGAACATTGGATTGATAATCTCACAACTTAGAAGAGCCCCTCGAAACTCTTGCAATTGTAAACCCATAGGAGATTTTAAGGTAAAGCTAACCAGGAAAGTTTGTCCTCAAAAGCAGATGGCCGTCTCCATGTAGATAGCTTTTTTTCACAAGATCAAAAATCAAGACATCTCGTTATCATGACACTCTTAGTTCACAGTTTGTTTATGGTTCTACAGACAACAGAAATTTTAAAAAGTGGTCTCTTGTGTGCACTTATGGGGGTATACTTACATGTAGAGAATTTTGCAGTCAACATTATATATGAGGAAACATTCCTTGAAAGGTAAAAGAGGAAGGGCCAATGTGGGTGAGAAGTTTTAATGAAACATTTGTTTTCTCACAATACCAAAAACAGAATATTGGTCCACTGCTCTTAACGTATTTCATAAGTTAAAAAGAACTTACTCAGAATAGGTTAAAGAGCATTGCCCAGAGGCCATGGCCATTACTCTTCTGAATGGGTATCATTGTTTAGAGTAAATGAGGCAATGGTTACAAATTTATCCCTCTCAATAGGACTGTATAGCATATTATACCATGAAGGCTATGCTTACACAATAGACTTTAAATTTTCTCACAAAGTTGTGCCAAATATAATTTCTTTTGATTACTTACTGGATAAATATATATCTGTGCAGTTGCTAATAGTTGCCTATGGAGAACTACAGCAGGTATTATAGAGATGCAGTTGTAGATGATTCATGAACAGGCTGATTAGATGAAATGAGTAGACCATTTATCTAGCTAATTATTTGATCTATTTAATTTTAGTTGGTTGTTCATGGGGACCCTGGCTAAAAAGCATGCTTCAAACTCTTGGTATTATCCTCCTGATAGTCAAATTAGTAATCTTCCTACTACACTGTATTCTCTCAAAAGATATAACACATTTGAATATAGTCATTTGTAGAATGTCAAATGGTCTCCCTTTAACTGGAATGACAGAAACTCAAAGACATATGTGACTATGAAGACACCACAACCTATGAATGACATGCTAAGGACAAAAAACAAAAATAGTGGAAACTGAGAGTGGCACTAAAGAACCGAGTTTTGGTCACACTGTGACCTATGTAAGAACTTAACCAAATAGGGGGAATTTTTTAAAGAAAACTATTGGAGGCCGTAATTCTGGACTGAGCTTATGTACTAGGTCCAAACCAAACCAAAATGAGTCACTCATGCTAGATGTGACATAATTAAACTAAAAATTTAAGGCAATAGGTAGATTCTAAAACTGGCCAGGTTTTGTTTTTCTTCTGTAAATAGCAGATTTCAACACAAAGAGGTCCCCTGTACTCTAATACTTTAAAAACAAATAAAAATCATTTCAAAATAATAAGCTGAAATTTTTATTTCCACTTTACAAACCCACAGTTCTGCTATTTCACAGTCAGATTTGAGTCCAAATAAGTACATTTTTGATGGTGACAAAGTGATATTAATGTCTAAAGTTTTGGTCTCAAACTTGAGAAGATGACAAAAGGGAGAAATTGTTAAATTAGTTATAGCCTAAAGCTTCCCTCTTTTGTGTTTAATTTTGGTGAATAGGATTTTTTTTTTTTTTTTTTTTTTTTTTTACATAGTAAACTTAATGTTCAAATAGGACAAATCTTAAGCTGTAATAAATCTGGCTGTTTCTGAACCTCACTTCCATTTTCTATATGTCAGTTTGCTTTTCTGGTTCATAAATCTTTTACCAACATGTGGCTGTGCTGGAGTCTCTCCGAGCCTACTCTGGATACATAGGTTACCCGATTTGCAAATCACGATTTGCTCATTTAAACTCTGTTAAATTTAATTTTTCTAAAGTTTTCTTCTTTTACAAATCTTCAAATTTTTTTATGATGAAAATAAATAATGTGTTATTGAGCTTTGATTTTCTAAACTCATTCCACAGCTATTTTCCCAAATAATAATAATAATAATTATTATTATTTTTGAGTCAGAGTCTCACTCTACCACCCTGGCTAGAGTGTGGTATAACTAATCATGGCTCACTGAAGCCTTAATCTTCCAGGCTCAAGCAATTCTTCTGCCCCAGCCACCTGAGTAGCTGGGACTACAGGCATGCAAAATCATGCCTAATTTTAAATTTTTTTCACGGACACTGGATCTCACTATGTTGCCCAGGCTGCTCTTGAACTCCTGAGCTCAAGTGATTCTCCTATTTCAGCTTCCCAAAGTGCTAGAATTACAGGTGTGAGCCACCATGTACTTCTGTAATTTCTTGACAAGATTATTCTCAATAATAAACAGTACTATATGCAAATATAAAGGGAATCTGGCTTCTATTTTGGAAGTTTCACTCTCCAGGATTTCAAAGGTCTCGGGCAGCTAGTTTAGTATTATAGTTTGATCTATGGAGGTGCATGGGCTTTGGAGTTAGAGAGAATTGATCCTGAAGGTGGGGTGCAGTGGCTCACACCTGTAATTCCACACTCTGGGAGGCCGAGACAGGTGAATTGCTTGAGGTCAGGTGTATGAGACCAGTCTGGCTAACATGGCAAAACCCCATCTATGCTAAAACAAAAAATTAGCTGAGTGTGGTAGTATGTGCTTGTAATTCCAGCTACTCAGGAGGCTGAGGCACGAGAATTGCTTGAACCCAGGAGGCAGAGGTTGCTGTGAGCCAAGATTGTGCCACTGCACTCCAGCCTGGGCAACAGAGCAAGACTTCATCTTAAAAAAAACAAAACAGTTGATACTGAGTCTCAGCTCAGCCAGTTAGTAGCTGTGGTTCTTTGGACAAGTTTCTTGATGTGAAAGAGGTTGTATGAACCACATATGCAAAAAAAGGCAGAATGACACTGATTGCAAAAATTGTAGCAAGTTTTCATGCCTCCTATATCCATTGCCAGGTGCTTTCACAGCTGTTGCCATTGAAATACAGAATTTGTTTTCCAAACCATACATCTGGCTGACTGTACCTGCTCAGGACAGTAGAAACCTGTAAACATGATAATGTGCTAGTTTGGGGCCTAGTCTCGAATGGTCTTGAATCCTTCTGTTTTTTTTTTCAGAATGCTGCCATCTCCATGATGGCCCATGTTAGCCAGGTGGAAAATAAGATACCATGGGGAGGAGAAGCAAGGTGCCCCTGTTGACAGCCCCAGAAGCAGAAGCTCACTCCCAGAAACACAGCTGCCTAGTGAAAAGACAGCTGATGATACACGTCTGAAGGAGCTCAGTTGAGCCCAGCCTAAATGGCTGAACATCTCAATTACAAGCAAATAAGTTTTGGATGGTTTGTTATGCTGCAATAACTAACTAATACATGTACCCTGTGCAGATGGAATGCCAGGATTCAGTGACAGGTTGATTACTAGTTACCTTCTGACAGTGGACACCCTAAAGGTACTGACTTTTTTTTTTCCTCCTGATTTGAAGTTATATGTCTCCTAAGACAATGTTGGGTAATGCAGAAATACAGGTAGACATGTATGTGTGTGGTGCTTTTACTCACACAGTACCCCACACCACAGGAGAAAACAGATAACCACAGCCTGACTATTAGAGCCAAGGCCAAATAGCAAAATAAGTTTGCCTTTGATTTATTTTCTTCATATCTAAAAGTTGGAGGTTAAGAACTGTATACAGACCTGAAGACAGAGTTTTCTTCTCCTGGGGCCCCAGAATTTTTTGTTCACTGTCCGATCTCTGGATGAAGGGTGGACCACAGGTGGCAAGCAGTGGTCTACCTGTGGTTATTTTATCCTTGCTGCCCTCTGCCCTTGCTATGGCCACTATCTGTCCCACCCTCAGAACTGAAGATAGATGTTAGTAGAGAGAGGCTGTCCCCTCACCTCTAGCAGAAAAGGGATGTTCAGGGCCTCCACCCACCTGACATCAAAGCTGCACTTCAACGTGGTAGCTGTTGGCCTTGTGTGGCTCCTGGGTGCCTGAAATGTGCCTGGTCTGAACTGCAATTTGGTAGAAAAGTAAAATACAGAGTTGGTTTCGAAGATTTATTTCCAAAAATATATATAGTGCCTTAATAATTACATATTGCTGTGAACCCAGAAAATCTGAGACAGGTCTCAGTTAATTTAGAAAGTTTATTTTGCCAAGGTTGAGAACACGCCTATGACATAGCTTCAGGAAGTCTTGAGGACACCTGCCCAAGGTGGTCAGGGAATATCTTGGTTTTATACGTTTTAGGGAGACATGAGACATCAATCAACATATGAAAGAAGTACATTGGTTTGGTCTGGAAAGGTTGGACAACTTGAAGCAAAGGCAGGAAGACATGAAGCTGGAGGGAACTTCCAGGTCACAGATAGGTGGTTACATTCTTTTGAGTTTCTGATTAGCCTTTAGTTTCCAGCTTGAGTTTTCCTTAGTAATTTTGGGGGCCCAAGATATTTTCCATCCAGGTAGCTCACATATTAAAATGACAATATTTTAAACATATTGGGTTACATAATTACAATCAATTCCACGTGTTTCATGTTTCTTTTTAAAGTTTGGCTACTAGAAAATTAAAAATTCACATGTGGCTCACATTTCAGAGGACTGCCTCCTTTTTAAAATGTTAGGCTGCCTGCTCAAAGGACCAGAAGCCAGGCAGGTGATAAAAGCTAAAATTTCAAAGTAATTGTTATTATTTTCATCTGTGACTAGCCATATAGTATATTATTTATAAATGCATATGACCTTATACACAAGGTTCAATGCAAACACCCTCTAGGGTGGGCCTGGCTCAGCTCAGAGGAAAGCCTGCCTGAAAAAGCTGCAGCTTGGCTGTCACTCTTCATTTAGCCCAGCAACTGATCACACCTTCTGTCACTCAGGGCCTGAGGGGGTGGGTCTTAAACAGCATCCAATCAGGGACGCTGGGCTGGGGATAGTCCAATCAGGCACGCAGCTGGAGCGGACAGGACGGCTTCCGGAATATGGCGGGGCGTTTGGCTGTGGCTGTCCCCAGAGCTCCAGGTCTCGTCTTCATTTCTGTGTCTTTTGTTCCTAGAGGCCCAGCCTGTGTGACTCTGTGACCTGCAGATATTGGGCGATCCAGAGCTAAGACTCCAGGACCCCCTGGCAGCCTAGAAATGGTGAGTGCCGGGTCTGACATCCCGAGAGGGGGGAGGGGCTGGTCGGAACCGTGGGAGGTGGCTGTGGCGGACTTAGGTCTCACCTCAGTCAGCTCCACGATCTGCGGCCGGAGTTCTCCTTGCCCAGGTCGGTCTCAGTCCCCTTCAACCATAAGATGGCGGCTGTGCTGATAGCCGGGCGCTGGGCATCCTGTCTCGTCCCTCCGCAGCGACTGTGCCCTGACCTGTAGCCCTGTCTGGGCAGCTCTGTACGCACAATTCCTCAGTCTCTCCAGATTGTGCAGGAACCACGGGAGGGGCGTCAGGGGAGAATCGTGACTCGGGATGCGGGTTCATGAGCGGGAAGAGCTTTGGTCTGTGGGGTTCCCAGTTCCTATTTTCTCCTATTGAAAATCTGTGGGAGTGGCCGGGGGCAGTGGCTTACGCCTGTAATCCCAGCAGTTTGCTGGGAGGCGGGCGGATCACTGAGGTCCGGCACTGGAGAACAACCTGGCCAACATGGTGAAACCCCGTCTCTACTAAAAATACAAAAATTAGCCGGGTGTGGTGACAGGCATCTGTAATCCCAGCCATTCGGTAGGCTGAGGCACGAGAATCGCTTAAACCCAGGAGACCAAGATTGTGCCATCGCACTCCAGGCTGGTTGACACAATGAGACTATCTCAAAAAAAAAAAAAAAAAAAAAAGGAGTCACCGCAAAATATTAAATAATTTAATCAAAGAGTGGTTCTAAAATTGTAAGCACCCAGCTGTGGGATGTAGTTTGTGGTCCTTTGGAGGAACTTGAATGAAAGACTGTGCATGATACAAAAACGCAAATTCAGTAATTGGTTAGGTAGAGTTACGTAGTTTCTTAATTTCCATGTTGAGCGTACAAAATTTCCTGGTTATGTAATCAGAGCTTAATTCCAGTTTATAGTTTGTTAACCCTGTATTTGTTTTCCCCAATGTAGTAATTTACAAAAAAAATTTTTTTTTGAATTTTTTTTTTTTTTTAAAGACGGAGTTTCGCTCTTCTTGCCCAAGCTGGAGTGCAGTGTCCCCATGTCAGCTCACTGCAACCTCCGCCTCTCTGTTCAAGTGATTCTCCCGTCTCAGCCTCCTGAGTAGCTGGGATTACAGGCATGCACCACCACGCCCAGCTAATTTTGTATTTTTAGTAGAGACGGGGTTTCTCCATGTTGGTCAGGCTTGTCTCAAACTCCCGACCTCGGGTGATCCGCCCATCTTGGCCTCCCAAAGTGCTGGGATTACAGGCGTGGGCCACCGCACCCGTCTTGAGTTAGATTTTTTAAAAGTAGGAATTCAGGGACTAAGGCCACCTCAGTCGAATTGCCTACCAGTTAACTGTTTTCACTCCCTACACAAAACTGATCTTCCCCTGCATTTTTCATAGGTGTTCTAAGCAGGGTCTCAAGTCTGCCCCCACGCCCCCTATTCCTCCAGCCTGACTCTGGTTTGCAGTAAAATACAGAATTTCCATTTCCTCCTGACAATCCCAAATGCCAACTCCCCCTCCCTAATTCACACTATTAACTATTTGTCCGTTAGTGTACATTTTTGATACCTTATTTTAATTAAACATTTTTTGACAAAGCATTGGATGGCACATTTAAAGAGATTCGTTTTCTGTTTATAAATATTTTCCATAAGAAGAAAGCAAGGAATAATTTTCTGACACTGTATTGTAAAACAATCTTTGTGTCTTTTCCTTTTATCTTCCCTTGGTGTAGAGATCTCATGGGACTGTTTTGGCATCAAGGTTTTTCTTGGAAGTTTTGTGGGGTGATGTGTCCTCAGCCACCGTTTAGATTTTTTCCTGGTCCTGGGTTTCAGTACTGTCTGAATAAACCAAGGTATCAGTCATGGCTATGTCTGCGAGGCTGTCTAATGAATATTAACTCCTGGGTCATTCTCTCCCATAGGACAACCTGTGGTATGAAGTGTAGCCTCTTAAGGGACCAGGTGGATGTCCTGGGGCTGAGAGGAATTTCCTGGTGTGCTCTTCCTTTGAAAACCTAACCCCAGCCGGGGGCGGTGGCTCAAGCCTGTAATCCCAGCACTTTGGGAGGCTGAGACGGGCGGATCACGAGGTCAGGAGATCGAGACCATCCTGGCTAACACGGTGAAACCCCGTCTCTACTAAAAATACAAAAAAACTAGCTGGGCGAGGTGGCAGACGCCTGTAGTCCCAGCTACTCCGGAGTCTGAGGCAGGAGAATGGCGTAAACCTGGGAGGCGGAGCTTGCAGTGAGCTGAGATCCGGCCACTGCACTCCAGCCCGGGCGACAGAGCAAGACTGCGTCTCAAAAAAAAAAAAAAAAAGAAAACCTAACCCAGCCCAACTTTCCTTTCTTGCGGACACATTGCTGGTCAGCCAATCAGATGCTGGTATTGAGTTGAAAACAGAAATAATTTCTGCCCCTGCCCCCTAGATTCTCTACAATTTGTGAAAAAAGAGTAGTATCTCTGCCAGGCACAGTGGCTCACGCCTGTACAAACCCAGCACTTTGGGAGGCCAAGACGGGCAGATCACCTGAGGTTAGGAGTTTGAGACCAGTCTAGCCAACATGATGAAACGCTATCTCTACTAAAAATACAAAATTAGCAGGGCGTGGTGGTGCATGCCTGTGATCCCGCTACTCAGGAGGCTGAGGCAGGAGAATCACTTGAACTCAGGAGGTGAAGATTGTGAGCCAAGATCGTGCCATTGCACTCCAGCCTGTGCAACAAGAGCGAAACTCCGTCTCAAAAAAAAAAAAAACAAGGTGGTATCTCAAAAGGCAAAAGAAACCCTGACCCCGGTGATATGAGGCAAGAAATTGCAAAGTAAAATGCACTTGGAACACTCACTGGAACATAGTGCAGAGTCTCTGGAGAGGGTGGTTATTGAGTACTTAAGTGAGCAGGATGGGTGGGAGAATCTGTCAAGTGATTGATTGAACTTGACACATGACTTGGACACATCTGTTTTCTTATCAGCACTGCCACTCCCTGGGTTTGTCACTTTGAAAAGATTTGTTCACTTATATTGACTTCAATTTTTTAACCCTAAATTGCAATTTATTAGTAGAGCTTGAAAGGTAAGAAAATATTTACAAAGAGCATAAAAGAGGTGGGTTTCAGAAAAATCTAATCTTTTTTTTTGGTTGTTAAAAATTCTTATGTACCTTTTTCTTAGAGTGAGTTTAGGAATTTATTCAGGCATATATTTTTTTTTTTTTATGGCTGGGTGATTTCAAACAGAATTCCAAGGCTTAAATTTTGGAATGTTACCAAGGAAAAGAATAGGGAAAATTTCACTTCCATTTTGGCTATAGAAAATGAATACATTTCCAGAAGAAAATGTTGTAGATAATAGGTGGGTTACATGAATTCATAAAAACATCAGTTGTTTTTGCAGGGTAAATTTTTGACAGTGAATATCTCTGTTCTGTATCCTGTTATCTTTATTTCAGAGTTTAATGATGAATGTTTTAGATGAAACCTGGTACCTCCTACAAGTTGTTCCCATATGACTAATTGTTTACTACATAATTTTTTTTTTGAAACGGAGTCTTGCGGAAGGCTGAGGTGCAGTGATGCAATCTCGGCTCACTGCAATTTCCACCTCTTGGGTTCAAGCAATTCTCCTTCCTCAACCTCCCGAGTAGCTGGAACTACAGGCACACGCCACCATGCGCAGCTATTTTTGTATTTTAGTAAAGATGAGGTTTCACCGTGTTGTCCAGGCTGGTCTCGAACTCCAGAGCTCTGGCAGTCTGCCCCTCCCAAAGTGCTAGGATTACAGGCATGAGCCACTGTGCCCGGCCTACTACATGACTTTTTTTTTTTTGGAAACGGAGTTTCACACTTGTTGCCCAGGCTGGGATGCAGTGGCACGATCTCAGCTCACCGCAACCTCCACCTCCCAGGTTCAAGTAATTCTCCTGCCTCAGCCTCCCTACTAGCTGGGTTTACAGGTATGTACCACCACACCCGGCTAATTTTGTATTTTTAGTAGAAACGGGGTTTCTCCGTGTTGGTCTGGCTGGTCAAACTCCCGACCTCAGGTGATCTGCCCACCTCAGCCTCCCAAAGTGCTGGGATTACAGGCGTGAGCCACCACGCCCAGCAACTACATGATTTTTAATGGAAATAATAAAATAATACATTTGTAAAGGAATAGATACTTTTGCTTTTCTTATTGAGGTATGAAATGTAAGCATTGTAAAATTGCCTTTTTTTTTTTGAGATGGAGTCTTACTCTGTCACCCAGGCTGGATTGCAGCCCCCACCTCCTGGGTTCAAGCGATTCTTCTGCCTCGGCCTCCTGAGTAGCTGGGAGTACAGGCACACGCCACCATGCCCAGCTAATTTTTGTATTTTTAGTAGAGATGGGGTTTCACCATATTGGCCAGGCTGGTCTCGAACTCCTGACCTCGTTATCTGCCCGCCTCAGCCTCCCAAAGTGCTGGGATTACAGGCGTGAGCCACCACGCCAGGCCAAAACTGCCTTGTTTTTATATGAACATTGTTTGAATAATTTTGCTGGATTTTTCAAACACTTTTCAAAGACCAAGTGAATAACTCTGACATGGAAATTAAAGCTTGAGCCCAGCGACTCCAAGCTAAGGCTAATATTGAGCCTGCAAAAGAAGGTTTTTTAAGGTCCAATTAGTTCTTTCTGGGGAGCCTCCCCTGCAGGTGTCCCAGCCTGCGCACCCCAGCCGTGGAAGGAGCCTTTATCCTGAGAGAAGCTACAGAGCCCTGGAAAGCTGGGGCCCCACAGGCAGATGCAGTTACCATTAAGGTGGAAGGGGACTGGGAGGATCTCACTGAAGATAAAGTTGTCCTTGTTTTGAGACAGTTTTTAGACTTTGTAAAATAGAACAAAGTTAGATTTGTGTAAAAAAAGAAAATTGAATTATCAAGGAGTATTGCAACAGGAGGAAGTACCAACCATAAGAGCTTTAAGGATGACAAAGTTTAGGCAGACAAAGGCTTTCTCTTTTTTTTAATCTGTTTTTTTTTTTTTTTTTTGAGATGGAGTCTCACTCTTGTTGCCCAGACAGGAGTGCAGTGGCACTGTCTCGGTTCACTGCAACCTCCACCTCCCGGGCTCAAGCGATTCTGGTTACTCAGCCTCCCAAGTCGCTGGGATTATAGGTGCCTGTGACCACACCTGGCTGATATTTGTATTTTTAGTAGAGGCAGGGTTTCACCATGTTGGCCAGGCTGGTCTCAACTCCTTACCTCAGGTGATGACAAGGGCTTTCTTTCATAGGGATGAGCAAACAAGATTAGAAAAAAGATGGGAGGGGAATGGCAAATGGAGAGTAAAAAATCAGGTTATAGATCAGAGAATGTTTTATCCTGAAGTCAGCATGTTCTTAGAAGTGACATAGAATGGGGTTGTATGTTGGCTCAGACGGAAGGTAGCCCAAAGTCCAGGAGCCTCTTGGAAGGAGATAAATTTAAGTGAGGTCTGATATGGAAGTACAGGAAAGTGGTCCCAATCCAGACTCCAAGATAGGGTTCTTTGATCTCACGCAAGAAAGAATTTCGGGTGAGTTCATAGAGTAAAGTGGAAGCATGTTTATTAAGAAAACAGAGGAATAAAACAATTGCTACTTCACAGACGTAGCAGCCCAGAGGGCTGCTGGTTGACCACTTTGTGGTAATTTCTTGATTATATGCTAAACAAGGGGTGAATGAATTATACCTCCCCTTTTTAGACCTTATAGGGTAACTTCCTGATGTTGCCATGGCATTTGTAAACTTTTATGGTGCTGATGGGAGTGTAGCAGTGAGGACGGTCTTGGTTTTGGTGGGTTTTAGCTGGCTCCTTTACTGTAGTCTGTTTTATCAGCAAGGTCTTTATGACCTGTATCTTGTGCCAAGCTCTTATCTTATTACACGACTTAGAATACCTTAACTGTGGGCCGTGAGCAGTAATCCCAGCACTTTGGAAGGCTGAGGCAGGTGGATCACCTGAGGTCAGGAGTTCGAGACCAGCCTGACCAACATGATGAAACCCCCATCTCTACTAAAAAAAATACAAAAATTAGCCAGGCATGGTGGTGGGCACCTGTAATCCCAGCTACTCGGGAGACAGAGGCAAGAGAATCATTTGAACCGGGGAGGCAGAGGTTGCAGTGAGCTGAGATCACGCCACTGCACTCCAGCCTGGACGACAGAAACAAGACTCCGTCCCCCCCAACCCTCCCAAAAAAAGGATGCCTTAACTGTTTGGGAATGCAGCCCAATAGGCTCTGGTTTATACGCCTCTGACAGAAGTATTTTATTTTTACCACTGAAGACAAATTCAGCTAATATTTTTTTTTTTTTTTTTTGAGACAGAGTCTTGCTCTGTCGCCCAGGCTGGAGTGCAGTGGCCGGATCTCAGCTCACTGCAAGCTCCGCCTCCCGGGTTTATGCCATTCTCCTGCCTCAGCCTCCCGAGTAGCTGGGACTACAGGCGCCCGCCACCTCGCCCGGCTAGTTTTTTGTATTTTTTAGTAGAGACGGGGTTTCACCGTGTTAGCCAGGATGGTCTCGATCTCCTGACCTCGTGATCCGCCCGTCTCGGCCTCCCAAAGTGCTGGGATTACAGGCTTGAGCCACCGCGCCCGGCCATTCAGCTAATATTTTTATGAGAGCAAGAAGAAAATGTGCAGTCTATGTCTGGCTTATGTGACAAGTAGGAATAGAGAGCACCATCTAAGTCTTAATGGGAAGGGTGTTTCTTTCCATGTGCTCCATGTTTCTGGAGCACACAAAGGATAGAGAATTTTATTAATCACAGCTGTTTTCCAGGATTATCCATGTGCTTTTTGTTTTCCCACCTCTTTTCTTTGCCCTATGCATTTCTTTCATTTGACTTCTCCTGGATTGTATCTTTTATAATAAACTGAAAAATATAACTACAGTGTTTGCTGAGTTCTGTGAGTAGCTCTGTCCAATTATTACACTTCAGAGAGGTTTTGAACGTCCTGAATTTTTAAACAGTAGCTCAGAAGCATAGATGGGCCCATGGGGTTTGTGACTGGCATGTGCAGTGAGAACAATGTTGTGGGACCAAGCCCTGAATCAGGGTCTATGCTGACTCTGGGTGTTGTCAGAATTCAAATGTTAGACAATGAGTTGGTGCTGGAGAATTGCTTGATTCTCAGAGAACTACAGATTCAGTACCAGAAAAAAAGGTATCTTGGAGGCCTGGCCTGGAATAAAACTCTGGGTGTCTGGAAATGGGAGGCTCTGCTCTCCTGTACACAGGCCGTTACACTGTCCATTGTCTTGTGATTCCAGGTGTCTTCTTAGGGTAAGAAAGGATGAAAACTTAGAGGGAACGATCTCTGATGATAGACCCTCTTTTCCCACAGGTGCCACCACGGGATTCCCACCCACTCACATACCCTCTAGACATTGACATGTCCACATCCCTCCCAGAATGAGGCACCACCCTCAGGAACTTCACCACAGCATTTCTGATCCCAGTGTTTCTTCCCAGAAATGCACAAAAGTGTGTACAAGTCTCCTGGAATGTTCCTACTCCCAGACACAATCTCTAGCAGCAACCTCTTTTTCTCCACCAACTTAAAGAGTTCTGGGTCACCTGTTCATAATCTTACCTGCCTCCATGGACCTAGAAATAAATCAGTACAGCCCCACCTGGGCTACTATCTGTAGCACAAACCAGTCTTTTCACCTACATAGCACTCTCCCCAACTAATCAAGTTTTTTCCTTTTATTTTTGTTATAGGGGTACACATGCAGGTTTATCATATAGATAGAATTGTGTCATGGAAGTTTGGTGTAGATTATTTTGTCACTGAGATACTAAGCGTAGCATCAAACAGGTATTGTTTCTGATTCTCTTTGTCCTTCCACCCTCAACTAGGCCTCAGTGCTTGTTGTTCCTCTCTTTGTGTCCATGTGTTCTTGTTATTTAGCTCTTACAAATGAGAACATGCATTTGGCTTCTTGTTTCTGCATTAGTTTTCTAAGGATAATGGGCTTCACATCTATCCATGTTGCTGCAAAGGGACATGATCTTGTTCTTTTGTTTTTTTTTGATAACCACACAGCATTCCATGATGTTATTATACATATATATTTTATACACACACGCGCCCACGCGCACACACACATATTTATTTTATTTTATTTTATTTTATTTATTTTTTGAGATGGAGTCTAGGTCTGTTACCCAGGCTGGAGTGCAGTTGTGCAATCTGGGCTCACTGCAACCTCTGCCTCCCAGATTCAAGCGATTTCTCCTGCCTTAGCCTCCCAAGTAGCTAGGATCACAGGCATGTACCATCACACCCAGCTGATTTTTGTATTTTTAGTAGAGACAGAGTTTCACCATGTTGGCCAGGCTTGTCTCGAACTCCTGACCTCAAGTGATCCGCCCATCTCAGCCTCCCAAAGTGCTGAGATTACAGGCGTGAGCCACTGTGCCCTGCCACCATATATATTTTTACTTTTTAAATTATTTTATTTTGTTTTATTTCCTTTTATTTTTTGAGATGGAGTCTCGCTCTGTTGCCCAGGCTGGAGTGCAGTGGCGTGATCCCTGCTTGCTGCAGCCTCCACCTCACAGGTTCAAGCAATTCTCCTGCCTCCACCTCCCAAGTAGCTGGGATTACAGACGCCTGGCTCATTTTTGTACTTTTAGTAACTAAGAGACGGGGTTTCACCATGTTGGCCAGGTTGGTCTCGAACTCTTGACCTCAGGAGATCCACCTGCCTCAGCCTCCCAAAGTGCTGGGATTATAGGCATGAGCCACTGTGCCTGGCCTGTATTTTTAAATGTTATATTTTATTTATTGGGGAGAAAGGGTCTCACCCTGTCACTCAAGCTGGAGTGTAGTGGCATGATGTTGGCTCATTGCAGCCTCAACATCCTCGGCTCAAGCATTCCTCCTACCTCAGCTCCCCAAACAATCCTCCTACTTCAGCTCCACTAACTTAGCTTCTCCTCCTCAGCAGTCCCTGTAGCTGGGACTATAGGTGCGTGCCACTATGCCTGGCTAATTTTTCTATTTTTTGTAGAAATGGAGTTTTTTCATGTGGTGTTGGCTGGTCTCAAATTCCTGAGTTCAGGTAATCCACCTGCCTCGACCTCCCAAAGTGCTGGGATTACAGGCATGAGCCACCGTGCCCGGCCATACAATATTTTTCTTTATCCAGTCTACCATCGATAGGCATTTAGGTTGATTCCATATCTGTGTTATTGTGAGTATTTCTGCAGTAAACATGCATGTGCATATGTCTTTATGGTAGAATAATTTATATTTTTGGGGATATATAGCCAATTAGAAGGTTGCTGGGTCAAATGGTACTTCTATTTTTAGTCTTGTGAGGAATCGCCACATGCTTTTCACAATGGTGAAACTAATTTACACTCTCACCAGCCATGTATAAGCATTCTCTTTTCTCCACAACCTTGCCAGCATCTGTCATTTTCTTCTTCTTCTTCTTCTTTTTTTTTTTTTTTTTTGAGACGAATCTTGCTCTGTCGCCAGGCTGGAGTGCAGTGGCAGAATCTTGGCTCACCGCAACCTCTGCCTCCCAGGTTCAAATGATCCTCCTGCCTCAGCCTCCCTAATAGCTGGGATTACAGGTGCGTACCACCATGCTCGTCTAATTTTTGCATTTTTAGTAGAAACAGGGTTTCTCCATGTTGGCCAGACTGGTCTCGAACTCCTGACCTGAAGTGATCCCACCTGCCTGAGCCTCCCAAAGTGCTGGGATTGCAAGGTGTGAGCCACTGCGCCTGGGCTTTTTTTTTTTTTTTTTTTTTTAACTTTTTTAATAATAGCTATTCTGACTGGTGTGAGATGGTATCTCATTGTGATTTTTCTTTGCATTTCTCTACTTATTAGTGATGATAAAGAAATACTCAGCAAATGCTCGTTAGCCACATGTATATCTTTAGACAAGCATATCTGTTCATGTTTTTTGCCTACTTTTTAATAAGGTTGCTTGTTTTTTCTTGTAAATTTGTTTAAGTTCCTTTTGGATTCTGGATATTAGACCTTTGTCAGAAGCATTGTTTGCAAATATTTTCTTTTATTCTGTAGAGTGTCTGTTTACTCTGACTGGTTTTTTTTTGTTTGTTTTTTATTTGTTTGTTTGTTTTGCTGTGAAAAAGCTCTTTAGTTTTTTATTAGGTCCCATTCATCAATTTTTGCTTTTGTTGCAATTGCTTTTGGTACCTTCATCATAAAACTTTGCCGGCTCCTATGTCTAGAATGGTATTTCCTAGGTCAACATACAGTATTTTTTATTTAAGTCTTTAATTCATCTTGAGTATATTTTTGTGTATGGTATAAGAAAGGGGTGCAGTTTCAGTTTTCTGCATAGTGTTAGCTAGTTATTCTAGCACCATTTATT
The DNA here is from genome assembly GCF_002776525.5 of Piliocolobus tephrosceles. NCBI lineage: Eukaryota > Metazoa > Chordata > Mammalia > Primates > Cercopithecidae > Piliocolobus > Piliocolobus tephrosceles. Next base: position 31,972,531 of record NC_045454.1, on the reverse strand, counting down.
AAACAAAATTCTTCTTATGTTGCTCTTGTCAGCTTTGTCGAATATCAGATCATTGTAGATGTGCAGCTTTATTTCTGGGCTCTCTATTCTGTTGCATTGGTCTGTGAGTCTACTTTTTACCAGTACCATGCTGCTTTGGTTTCTGTCACCCTGAAATATAGTTTGAAGTTGGGTAATGTGATGCAATGCCTCCAGCTTTGTTCTTTTTTTTTTTTTTTTTTAATTGAGACGGAGTCTCGCTTTATTCCCCAGGCTGGAGTGCAGTGGCGCAGTCTTGGCTCACTGCAACCTCTGCCTCCCAGGTTCAAGCAATTCTCCTGCCTCAGCCCCCTGAGTAGCTGGGACTACAGACATGTGCCACTCTGCCCTGTTATTATTATTATTGTTGTTGTTGTTATATTTTTAGTAGAGATGGAGTTTCACCGTGTTAGCCAGGATGGCTTCAATCTCCTGACCTCGTGATCCGGCCGCCTCGGCCTCCCAAAGTGCCGGGATTATAGGTGTGAGCCACCGTGCGCAGCCCTTTTGTTCTTTTTCCTTAGGATTGCATTGGCTATTTGGACTTTTTTTGTTGTTCCATATGAATTTAAATATAGTTTTTAGTTGTGTTAAGAATGTTTTTGGTAGTTTCATAGAAACAGCATTACTTCTATTTATTTCTTTGAGCAGTATGGTTATTTTAATGATACTGATTTTTTTCTGTCCATGAACATAAAATAGTTTTTGATTTGTGTCAGTTCTGACTTCTTTAAGAAGTGTTTTGTAGTTCTTGTCGTAGAGACTTTTCACCACCCTGGTTAGCTGTATTTCCAGATATTCTGTTCTTTTTGTGGCAGTTGTGAATAGAATTGCTTTTTTGATTTGGTTTTTGGCTTGGATATTGTTGATGTGCAGAGATGCTACTGATTTTTGTACATATATTTTGTATCCTGAAACTTTGCTGAAGTTGTTTTTCAGTCTAAAGAGCTTTTGCACCAAGACTGTAGGGTTTTCTAGATACAGAATCATGTCATCTGCAAACAAGGTTAGTTTGATTTCCTCGCTTCCTGTTTGGATACCTTTTATTTATTTCTCTTGCCTGATTGCTTCTGGCCAGGACTTCCAATTCTATGTTGAATAAAAATAGTGAGAGAAGTCATCCTTTTCTTTTGCCAATTTTTAAAGAAAAAATGCTTCCAGCTTGCGTCTGTTCAGCATGTTGGCTGTGGATTTGTCACAGATATCTTACTATTTTGAAGTATGTACCTTCAATGCCTAGTTTGTTGAGGGTTCTAAACATGAAGAGTGTTGAATTTTATTGAAAACTTTGTCTACATCTATTGAGATAATCTTGTGGTTTTTGTCTTCAGTTCTGTTTATGTGATGAATCACATTTATTGACTTGCGTATGTTGAACCAACCTTGCATCCCAGGGATAAAGCCTACTTAATCACAGCAGATTCGCTTATTGATGTGCTGCTGGATTCAATATTACAGTATCATTGAGGATTTTTGCATCAGTGTTCATGAAGAATTTTTGCCTGAGTTTTCTTTTTTTTGTTTTATCTTTGCCAGGTTTTGGTATCAGAATGATGCTGTTACATAATGAGCGGGGGAAGAGTTTTTTCTCAATTTTTTGTAATAGTTTTAGTAAGTATAATGCCAGCTAATTTTAGAAAATATAATGACAGCTTTTCTTTGTACATCTAGTAGAATTCAGGTGTGAATCTGTGTGGTCCTGGGCTTTTTTTTTGAGTGGTAGGCTATTTACTGAATCAGTTTTGGAGCTTGTTATTTTTCTGTTCTGGGCTCCAATTTCTTTTTGTTTAGTAGAAACAAACAAAAATTTCTTTTTGTTTGTTTGGGAGAATGTATTTGCCCAGAAATTTATCCATTTCTTTTAGATTTTTTTAGTTTGTGTGCATAGAGATGTTCATAGTAGACTTCAGTAGTTACTTGTATTTTTTGTGGAGTCAGTAGTAATGACCCTTTTGTCATTTCTTTTTTTTTTTTTTTTTGAGATGAAGTATCGCTCTGTCGCTCAGGCTGGAGTGCAGTGGCTCAATCTTGGCTCACTGCAAGCTCCGCCTCCTGGGTTCACACCATTCTCCTGCCTCAGCCTCCCGAGTAGCTGGGACTACAGGTGCCCACCAGCATGCCCAGCAAATTTTTTAAAAATATTTTTAGTAGAGAAGGGGTTTCACCGTGTTAGCCAGGATGGCCTCTATCTCCTGACCTTGTGATCCGCCCACCTCAGCCTCCCAAAGTGCTGGAATTACAGGCGTTGTCATTTTTTATTGTGCTTATTTGAATCTTCTCTTCTTAATTCACTAATCTTGCCTAGTGAGTTATCTTATTGATTTATTTAAAAGATTTAACTCCTGGATTTCTTGATCTTTTGTATGACTTTTTATGTCTAAATCTCCTTCAGTTCTGATCTGATTTTGGTTATTTCTTGTCTCCTGCTAGCTTAGGGGCTTGTTTGCTCTTGCTTCTCTTATACTTTTATTTATGATGTTAGGTTGTTAAATTGAGATCTTTCTAACTTTTTGTTGTGAGCATTTAGTCCTGTGAATTCCCTTTTTAACCTCACATTAGCTATGTTGGAGAGATTCTGGTGCGTTGTATCCCTGTTCTCATTTGTTTTAAAGAACTTCTTGATTTGTGCCTTATTCATTATTTGTGCCTGATTTCATTATTTACCAAAAGTCATTCAGATGAAGGTTGTTTAATTTTCATGTAATTGCATGTTTTCAAGTGTTTTTCTTTGTATTGAATTATATCTTTTTTTTTTTTCTTTTTTTGAAATGGAGTCTTGCTTTGTCACCCAGGCTGGAGTGCATGGCACCATGTCAGCTCACTGCAACTTCCACCTCCCGGGTTCAAGTGATTCTCCTGCCTCAGCCTCCTGAGTAGCTGGGACTACAGGCACGTGCCACCATGCCTGGCTAATTTTATGTGTGTGTGTGTGTGTGTGTGTATTTTTAGTAGAGACGGGGTTTCATTGTGTTAACCAGGATGGTCTTGATCTCCTGGTATCATGATCTGCCCGCCTCAGCCTCCCAGAGTGCTGGGATTACAGGCATGAGCCATCATGCCCAGCCCTGAATTATATATTTATCAAGTTGTGGCCTAAGTGAGCATTTGGTATGATTTTGGGATTATTGAACTTGCTAAGGATTATTGTGTTTCTGATTGTGTAGTGAATTTTAGAATATGTGACACATGGTGATGAGAAAGATACATACACTATGTTGGTTTCAGATGGAGAATTTCATATATGTTTATTAGAATGATTTGGTCAAGTGTTGAGTTTAGGTTCTGATATCGTTGTTAATTTTCTGCCTCAATTGAGGTGGGAAATAAAATTAAATTAAATTAAAAAGAAAAACAAGCTTTCCTGTATTAGGCTGACTTATCCCAGAGGCAGTAACAGGCACAGCCCACACCCAGGAAAAGTCTTGGTAACACTATCTAAGAAGCCAGGGCTCAAAAGAATGTGCTCTGGAGATTCTCCCAGCATTCCCTCAACATAGGGAGAAGAGAAACAAATTTTCCTTTCTCTTATGATTCTGTTTTTCATTTAAGCAGCACAGTGAAGGTCATGAGATGCCTGAGCAGGCCTGGATTGCAGCCACCTAGGCGCCATGGTGAAGGTTATGAGATAAGCCCTTGCAAGGCACTGGAGAAAGCCTAGATAACAGCCATCTGGGCCGCATAGCAAGAGTCATATATAAGCCTGAGTTGTGAACCTGTCATAGTATGATTAACTGCTTTTTTTCTGTTTCTGTATTCTTGCTTTCACACCACTATGCTTTGTGCCACTGTAGGCTTGTTTCAAGTTAGCCCACCCCCTTTAGAAGTGCATATAAAGGTTAAATTTGTCTTTGTCCTAGGCCTAGTCTCTGGATGTTAATCCACTGGGTGTGAGTGCACTCAATAAAATCCTCCTTTTCCACCTATCAGTCTCTCCAGTCTCCTAATTCACACAACACAATGATCTGTCTAAGTGTCTGTGGAGTGTTGTAGTCTCCTACCATTGTGTCAGAATCGACATCTCTTTATAGCTCTTCTAATAACTTGCTGTATTCATGTGCACCCATGAAATTTTTTTTTTTTAGACAGTTTCATTTTGTTGCCCAGGCTGGAGTGCAGTGGCATGGTCTTGGCTCACTGCAACCTCCTGGGTTCAAGCAAATCTAGTGCCTCAGCCTCCTGAGTAACTGGGATTACAGGCATCTGCCACCGTGCTTGGCTGGTTTTTGTTTATATTTTAGTAGAAATGGAGTTTCAACATCTTGGCCAGGCTGGTCTCAAACTCCTGAGCTCAGGCAAATCCACTGCCTCAGCCTCCCAAAGTGCTAGGATTACAGGAGTGAGCCACTGCGCCCGGCCAACACCCATGCTTTGCCAAGTGGTTATCAACTGAGGACTCCATGGCCAATTAGGACTCCATGGCCTATTTGCAAAGATCTGTTTACTTGTGCCCTTTCAAGTAGTAGTTAACACAGTGAAACCCTGTCTACTACTACTACTACTTTCAAGTAGAAGCATCCATGTTGTTTTAATTAAGCACCTTATGTGATTCTAAGATGAGGCTAGAATCAAGTGTGAAAGCTTCAAAACACATCCATGAGAGTTAAGTTTCGCCTTTGCACTAAAGGGTGGTTACAGGGCCTATTCTGTTTGGGTTTGGTAGGGGCAGGGCAGTGCGGTCTATATTACCAATATTGTAGCAGAAACTGCTGTTGTCTGTGGCAGGGGAGGGCACCTGAGGACAGGAAAGAAGAAATGTATCTCCATGGAGCAGTGCATTGTTTCTAAATCTCCTCTGTTATAAAGAACAGAAAAGAGTTGACTTTTTTTTTTCACAAGTCTTGGTTTTTCTGCCTGTGGGTGTGGTGGTAGCAGGTAAACAGGTGCTGCTGACATTTTAAAAGGCATAGTCTCAAGATGCAGGTGTAATTTATTTGGAGAATCTCATCTGAGTGGGAATTTCAGAGAAATTGGAGAAAGAAGAATAAATGGCGATTTTTCAGTTAATGATGTCCCAGACAAGAGTTGTGTCCACTCTACCTCCTGGACTGTCATGCGTTTAGTACTTGCAAGCCTTTACTTCTCTGCTTGTATTTTTCCTCCCTAATGAGTTTAACTACTTTAAAAAAATTTTATGATAGTCAAGGGTCTCTGAAAAATATTTCCTTCCTACGTACCAGATCTTTCTGTACATTCTCTACATCATAGCTTTTTATATGCCATACAGAGTTCTCACCAAGATTATAAATTAATCTGCAATATTAAAAATGTTCCCTTGTGGTTGTGAAACACGAGGTGTGGATACTCAAGGTTTCAATTGGGGAAAGGTGGGTTCCTCAGTAGAGATGGAGAACATGTAATGTTGAGGTTCCATCTGTGTTCTCCATTGGATTTACGCAGAACAGGATTTTTAAAATGCTTATTTAAACAGGATGGCATTTATTACCCAGAAAATTCCAAATATATATAGACATATATATATTAGGAGGTACTTGTTCTCTAGAGT
>NC_045454.1:31961659-31967000 GCF_002776525.5 Piliocolobus tephrosceles | reverse complement strand
GGAGGCTGAGGCAGGAGAATGGCGTGAACCCGGGAGTCGGAGCTTGCAGTGAGCTGAGATCCGGCCACTGCACTCCAGTCCGGGCGACAGAGCGAGACTCCGTCTCAAAAAAAAAAAAAAATTTTTATGATAGTCAAGGGTCTCTGAAAAATATTTCCTTCCTACGTACCAGATCTTTCTGTACATTCTCTACATCATAGCTTTTTATATGCCATGCAGAGTTCTCACCAAGATTATAAATTAATCTGCAATATTAAAAATGTTCCCTTGTGGTTGTGAAACACGAGGTGTGGATACTCAAGGTTTCAATTGGGGAAAGGTGGGTTCCTCAGTAGAGATGGAGAACATGTAATGTTGAGGTTCCATCTGTGTTCTCCATTGGCTTTACACAGAACAGGATTTTTAAAATGCTTATTTAAACAGGATGGCATTTATTACCCAGAAAATTCCGAATATATATAGACATATATATATTAGGAGGTACTTGTTCTCTAGAGTGCTAAAAAAAGACAACTTTAAATCACTATTAAAAATTACAGAACAGGCCGGGCGTGGTGGCTCAAGCCTGTAATCCCAGCACTTTGGGAGGCCGAGACGGGCGGATCACAAGGTCAGGAGATCGAGACCATCCTGGCTAACACGGTGAAACCCCGTCTCTACTAAAAATACAAAAAAGCTAGCCGGGCGAGGTGGCGGGTGCCTGTAGTCCCAGCTACTCGGGAGGCTGAGGCAGGAGAATGGCATGAACCCGGGAGGCGGAGCTTGCAGTGAGCTGAGATCCGGCCACTGCACTCCAGCCTGGGCGACAGAGCAAGACTCTGTCTCAAAAAAAAAAAAAAAAAATTACAGAACACTTGGCTGGGGGTGGTGGCTCACACCTGTAATCTTAACACTTTGGGAGGCCGAGGTGGTTGGATAACTTGAGATCAGGAGTTCAAAACCAGTCTGACCAACATGGTGAAACCCCATCTCTACTAAAAATACAAAAATTAGCCAGGTATTATGGCAGGCGCCTGTAATCCTAGCTACTGTGGAGGCTGAGGCAGGAGAATCACATGAACCCAGGAGGTGGAGGTTGCAGTGAGCCAAGATCGTGCCATTACACTCCAGCCTGGGGGACAGAGCGAGACTCCATATGAAAAAAGAAAAAAAATGACAGACCCCATGAGTTATCGGTATCTTAAACTTTGAGTAAAACTGATGTTTCTTTATGGTTAAATTCAGACTATAATTTACTTTTAGGTAGCAATATCACATCAGTGAGGCTGTGTCTTTCTGTGTGTACCAGTGCATCATAAAAATTTGTTCTAGTGCAGTTAATGTTAATGATTCACTTGGTTAAAGAACTCTCTGAGAGACTGTTTTACTATAGTTGATTATGTTTTCATTATTATTAACTGTCTTTATGCAGCTGATGCCATCACATTTAATCTGGTAGCTGACCTTCTTCCTTAGGTTTTCTTTGCATATATCTGTCTTTGGAAAATGAAAGCTCTCATCTTTGTTTACAATGCAAAAAAACTGGGAAAAACACAGGTTCCTTCATTTACTGGATGTTTGACAAAATATTCTTTTTGGGCCAAAAACATTGGCATTACTGGTGAGCTTGTTAGAAATTCAGCAACTCAGACTTTATTCCAGATTTTCTGAAAAAATAATCTGTATTAACAAAATCTTCAGTTCATTGAATACATTAAAATGTGAGAGATAAATTCTAACTCAACATGTCTTTTTGATGTGAAAAATATACACAACTCATTCTGTAAGATGTAAACATAGCACTCAAAAATGTATATGTTGTGTTGATGCCCTTAATTTTATACTCTATCATTTAGAAAAATGTCATGTGTACACTGATGTTGTGGATCTTATGACACTGTTTTCTCAAAGTTAGAGAATATATTAGAGAATATTTCTGTTTGTAAATTAATTTATTGAATAATTTCAGTCAGTCGTATAAGTGAGAAGCAGTTCTCTTTTCTCTCTCATTTCACCTTGAATTAAATAAAAAAGTCTACCCATGGGCACTTGGTAAATATGTTTCTCTCTCTCTCCCTGTGTGTGTGTGTGTGTGTGTGTGTGTTTCAGGGACCATTGACATTTACAGATGTGGCCATAGAATTCTCTCTAGAGGAGTGGCAGTGCCTGGACACAGCACAACAGAACTTATATAGAAATGTGATGTTAGAGAACTACAGAAACCTGGTCTTCCTGGGTGAGAATAACTTCAATACACCATTCCTAATATACCCTAAATGTTTCATTTCTCCTCTTTGTAGAATGTTTTTTGGTAATTTATGCTTTTCATAAATAAGTTTCAGATTCCTGTTTTTAAGAAAAGTTTGGGGATTTGTTCATGTAGAAAAGAATTTCTTCAAGAAGTTTTATCTTCACCTGAACTTTCCATATTCCTGAGCTGATTTGTATTATGTACTCTTGATTAGTGATAATTTCAGGAATTTAGTGGCCTAAAATATCGTTGCCCACACCTTAAAATCTAATTGTCACAATCGATTTTTTATTAAGTAGTACTGGTCAGTGAAATTAAGAACCTACAAATTTAAAATATTTTCTAAAGATTTAGAAATTTCTCTTATAAATTGGTATTTGGGGATTAATTTACTAGAATATTGTACTACATCCTCTTCACTGAGCACATTACTAAATTGGTAATTACAGAATATAAGCAAGATTCATTTTCTTTATTTTTAATTAAACAGGTATTGCTGTCTCTAAGCCAGATCTAATCACCTGTCTAGAGAAAGAAAAAGAACCCTGGAATATGAAGCGACATGAAATGGTGGATGAACCCCCAGGTAGGTGAGAGTGAATACAACAGACAACACAGATGAGAGGTCCCAAGGCCAAAAAGAAAGCCAGTCCTTACAATGTGATTTGGGAAGCTATGTTTCAAAGAAAATATTTTCTGAAAAACTGCGTTCTAAAAAACTTTCAGCCTGGCACAGTGGCTCACGCCTGTAATCCCAGCACTTTGGGAGGCTGAGGCGGGCGGATCACGAGGTCAGAAGATCGAGACCATCCTGGCTAACACAGTGAAATCCCGTCTCTACTAAAAATACAAAAAGATTAGCTGGGCATGGTGGTGGGCACCTGTAGTCCCAGCTACTCGGGAGGCTGAGGCAGGAGGGAGGCGGAGCTTACAGTGAGCCAAGATCGCGCCACTGCACTCCAGCTGGGCGACAGTGCGAGACTCCATGTTAAAAAAAAAAAAAAAAGGTTAACTGGGCGTGCTGTCACATGCCTGCAATCCCAGCTTTTCAGGAGGTTGAGGCAGGAGAATCGCTCGAACCTGGGAGGTTGAAGTGAGCTGAGATGGCATCATTGCACTCCAGCTTGAGCAACAAGAGCGAAACTCCATCTCAAAAAAAAAACAACAAAAAACACCTGTCTTAGTGACTGCCCTACAGCACAAAGTCCTGATGAATATTTACTTTGTCAAAAAATAAAATGGGAATTAGCAACTACCAAAGCCCCTTGTAACAAGCCAACTAAAGGTGAACCCTAGTGCAGACCCCGCAGCCTTGTGACCAGGCTACACCTGCTGTCTACTACAAACCCATAGGGCATCCCAGCACCCTGGGGACCCAACAAAAGAGCCTTACCTCGTGAGGCCAGTTTATAAAAATTGAAGAGGTGGCCGGGCGCGGTGGCTCAAGCCTGTAATCCCAGCACTTTGGGAGGCCGAGACGGGCGGATCACGAGGTCAGGAGATCGAGACCATCCTGGCTAACACGGTGAAACCCCGTCTCTACTAAAAATACAAAAAAAAAAACTAGCCGGGCGAGGTGGCGGGCGCCTGTAGTCCCAGCTACTCCGGAGGCTGAGGCAGGAGAATGGCATAAACCCGGGAGGCAGAGCTTGCAGTGAGCCGAGATCCAGCCACTGCACTCCAGTCCGGGCGGCAGAGCGAGACTCCGCCTCAAAAAAAATAAAAAAATAAAAAATAAAATAAATAAAATAAAAATTGAAGAGGTGTTTCTTCTTCAAATTCACAGACACCAGTGCAAAACTGTATTGTACCCATTGTTAATGCCTCTATTTTAATAATAGCACTGGAAGTATGTGGCATAAATACTAGTCAGAAAAATAGAAAATAGGCTGGGCATGGTGGCTCACGCTTATAATCCCAGCACTTTGGGAGGCCAAGGCAGCTGGATCACCTGAGGTCAGGAGTTCCAGACCAGCCTGGCCAACTTGGCAAAACCCTGTTGCTAGTGAAAAATACAAAAATTAGCTAAGCGTGGTGGCAGGCGCCTGTAATCCTAGCTACTTGGGAGACTGAGGCAGGGAGAATTGCTTGAACCCAGGAGGCAGAGGTTGCAATGAGCCAAGCTTGTGCCATTGCACTGCAGCCTGGGTGATGGAGTGAGACTCTGTCTCAAAACAGACAGACAAAAGCGTTGAAATTGAAGACAAGTAAAAAGTTGCTGTTTGTAGATTATATAATCTTATATTTTAAAAACCATAAACTACATTAAAACCTGTCTAAACTAATAAATGCCCTCAGTATATTAGCAACAAATAAAATTAACATACAAGTGTAAGTTATGGTTCCGTACACTTAAACTATCTGATAGAGGAAGAAAACAATCTTACTTACAATAGCATTAGAATAATAAATTTCTGAAAACAAATTTAACCAAGGAGGTAAAAAGTATTTACAATTAAAGATATATCAATGAAAGAAATTAGAAAAGACATAAATTTTAAAATATTTTATGTCTATGGATTGAAACAATAAATATTTTTAAAGTGCCATATTATTCAAAGTGATCTATAGATTCAGTGAATTCCCAATGAAAATTTCAGTGTTTTTTTTTTCCCCCACAGAAATGCAATTTTAAAATTTACATGAAACTACAATAAACTTTGAATAGCCAAAGCAATCTTGAGGAAAAAGAACAAAGCAAAAGAAAGTTGCTGGGCACGGTGGCTCAAGCCTGTAATCCCAGCACTTTGGGAGGCCGAGACAGGCGGATCACGAGGTCAGGAGATCGAGACCATCCTGGCTAACACGGTGAAACCCCGTCTCTACTAAAAATACAAAAAACTGCCTGTAATCCCAGCACTTGGAGAGGCTGAGACAGGCGGATCACGAGGTCAGGAGTTCGAGACCAACCTGGCTAACACGGTGAAACCCCGTCTCCACTAAAAAATACAAAAACTTAGCCGGGCGAGGTGGCTGGCGCCTGTAGTCCCAGCTACTCGGGAGGCTGAGGCAGGAGAATGGCGTAAACCCGGGAGGCGGAGCTTGCAGTGAGCTGAGATCCGGCCACTGCACTCCAGCCCAGGCGACAGAGCGAGACTCCGTCTCAAAAAA
>NC_045454.1:31943800-31961559 GCF_002776525.5 Piliocolobus tephrosceles | reverse complement strand
AACGGAGCTTGCAGTGAGCTGAGATCCGGCCACTGCACTCCAGCCCAGGCGACAGAGCGAGACTCCGTCTCAAAAAAAAAAAAACAAAAAAAAAAACTAGCCAGGCGAGGTGGCAGGCGCCTGTAGTCCCAGCTACTCGGGAGGCTGCGGCAGGAGAATGGCGTGAACCCGGGAGGCAGAGCTTGAGCGAGACTCCGTCTCAAAAAAATTAAAAAAAAGAACGTCATACTTTATAATGTCAAACTATATTTCAAAACTATAGTAATACAAACGTAATGGACTGTACAGAAAAATTAACAAAAAAACACCACTGGAACAGAAACCACTACTCTCAAACATTTTAGACATAATACGAAAAGACAACCTAAAAAGTAGTTTAACAAAGAGTTTTTCAAAATTAGGCAGATACTTGTGTGTCCCCCAAAGCAGTGAAAAGGCAGTCAGATTATGCAGTATATTATATACCATGAAGAGGGCTTTGGCTCTCACTGTAAGCTTGAACAAAGGGGAAAGTCGAATCCTTAAAAAATTTAAAAGCATAAGCCGGGGTGCGGTGGCTCAAGCCTGTAATCCCAGCACTTTGGGAAGCCGAGACGGGTGGATCACGAGGTCAGGAGATCGAGACCATCCTGGCTAACACTGTGAAACCCCATCTCTACTAAAAAATACAAAAAAACTAGCTGGGCGAGGTGGCGGGCGCCTATGTAGTCCCAGCTACTCGGGAGGCTGAGGCAGGAGAATGGCGTAAACCCGGGAGGCGGAGCTAGCAGTGAGCTGAGATCCGGCCACTGCACTCCAGCCTGGGCGGCAGAGCGAGACTCCGTCTCAAAAAAAAAAAAAAAAATTTAAAAGCGTAAGACCAAAGGTGCCTCTGTGTGAGAGGAATTTTTTTTTTGGAGACAAGGTCTCACTTTGTCACCCAGGCTGGAGTGCGGTGGTGCAATCTTGGTTCACTGCAACCTCGGCCTCCCGGGTTCAAGAGATTCTCCTCCCTCAGCCTCCCAAGTAGCTGGGACTACAGGCATGAGCCACCACACCTGGCTAATTTTTGTATTTTTAGTAGAGACAGGGTTTCACCATGTTGGCCAGGCTGGTCTTAAACTCCTGACAGGTGATCTGCCTGCGTCAGCATCTCAAAGTGCTAGGATTACAGGTATGATCCACCTTGCCCAGTCTGATTTTTTTTTTTTTTTCATTTTTAAGTATTTGAGAAACATAACATTTTAAAGTAATGGCTGCATTCTTGTTTCCCACACTCAGCGTGGTTTCATTTTCATTGCATCATTAACAGATTTAGTGTTTTTAAAAAAATTTACAGTTGCCATTCTTAATGGATGTGAGGTGATTTTGTTTTTCATTGTGATTTCCATGCATATCTCTACAAATTAGTGATCTTGTGTTCTTTTTAAATGCTTTTTTTCCAGTTGTGTATCTTTTTTGGTGAAAACTTAGTTCAATTATTTTCCCATTTTAAAATCACATTATTTAACTTTATTGTTTAGTTTCAAGAGATTTTTATATATTCTGAATATTAAATCATATCACATGTGATTTGCATACATTTTCATCCATTTCCTAAGAGAAATTGTCACTCTATTGAATGTTTTCTCTGATGTGCAGAAAATTTTTAGTGCAGTTAAATTTTAATTTTCTTTGTTGCTCATGCATTTAATGTATCTAAGGAAAAGTGGCCAAGTCCAATGTCCTGTGTTTCTTCTATATTTTTTTCTAAGGGATTCGTTAGTTGTTTTTTTTTTTAATGTCCAAGTATTTAAAATGTTTTTTGTATATGATTCAAGGAAAGAATCCAACTTTATTTTACCAGTGTTTCTTTTGTTATTTTTCGATATGGGGTCTTGCTCTGTTGCCCAGGCTGGAGTGTACTGGTGCAATCTCAGCTCACTGCAACCTCCATCTCCTGGGTTCAAGCAATTCTCCTGCTTCAACCTCCTGAGTAGCTGGGACTACAGGCATGTGCCACCACACCTGGCTAATTTTTTTTGTATTTTTAGTAGAGATGGGGTTTCGCCATGTTGGCTAGGCTGTATTGATAATCCAGTTTCCAATATTATTTTTTAAGGAGATTTTCTTTTCTCTATTATGTGCTCATGGCAGTTTTGTGGAAGATCATATACAGAAGGGTTTATTTCTGTGCTATGTGTTCTGTTGTTTCATCTTTCATCTGTCTTGTCAGTACCACATCGTTTTTGTTATTGTAGCTTTTAATATGTTTTGAAATCAAAAAGTATAATGCCTCTTTGTTCTTTTTCATGGGTGTTTGGCTATAGTTTATGACCAAATTTTACAATTTTAAACAATATTTCTGTAAAAAACTGTGCTTTGGGATTGTTTAGGGATTATATTAAATGTGTTTATCACTGTTTGTTGTATTGACATATTTGAAAAATTAAATTTTTGACCCCTAAGCAAGAAAATGTTGAAGAGCATGTTTTATTTTCATATATTTTTGGATTTTCCAGTTTTACTTTTGCTTTTAGTTCCTAGTTTTATTTAGTTTTGGTCAGAAAACATAGTGTGTAATTTTGGTCTTTTAAACTTTTTTTTTTTTTTTTTTTTGAGGCGGAGTCTCGCTCTGTCGCCTGGACTGGAGTGCAGTGGCCGGATCTCAGCTCACTGCAAGCTCCGCCTCCCGGGTTTACGCCATTCTCCTGCCTCAGCCTCCGGAGTAGCTGGGACTACAGGCGCCCGCCACCTCGCCCGGCTAGTTTTTGTATTTTTAGTAGAGACGGGGTTTCACCGTGTTAGCCAGGATGGTCTCGATCTCCTGACCTCGTGATCCGCCCGTCTCGGCCTCCCAAAGTGCTGGGATTACAGGCTTGAGCCACCGCGCCCGGCTTAAACTTTATTTGTTGTTGTTTTGAGACAGGAGCTTACTCTGTCACCCAGGTTGGAGTACAGTGGCATGATTTTGGCTCAATGCAGCCTCAACCTCCTGGGTTCAAGTGATCCCTCCATCTCAGCCTCCTGAGTAGCTGAGACTACAGACATGCACTACCGTGTCTGGCTAGTGCAGTTTTAAATTATTTGTAGAGACAGGATTTCACTATGTTGCCCAGGCCTGGTCTCAAACTTCTGGCTCCAAGTGATCCTTCCACCTTGGTCTCTAATGTGTTGAGATTAAAGGCATGACCCACTGTACCCAGCCAATATTCCTAAATTTAGTAAGACTTGATTTGTGTTCTAACAGAATACACCAGGTGCAAATAAGGATATTTTGCTTTTGACTGGAGAGAATCTCTTGCTTTCAGCTGGAAAGTTTTGTTTTTTTTGTTTTTTTGTTTGTTTGTTTGTTTGTTTTGAGATGGAGTCTCGCTCTGTTGCCCAGGCTGGAGTGCAGTTGTGCGATCTCAGCTCACTGCAAGGTCCGCCTCCTGGGTTCACACCATTCTCTTGTCTCAGTCTCCTGACTAGCTGGGACTACAGGCATCCACCACCATGCGTGGCTAATTTATTCTGTTTTTTTTTTTTTTTTTTTTTTTTAAAGTAGAGACGGGGTTTCACTGTGTTAGCCAGGATAGTCTTGGTCTCCTGACCTCGTGCTTTGCCTGCCTCGGTCTCCCAAAGTGCTGGGATTACAGGCGTGAGCCACCGTGCCTGGCCTCAGCTGGAAAGTTTTGTACGAGTCTGTTAAGCCTAGTTGTTCTATAATAATGGTTTGACTGTTTGTGTTCTCCAAACATGTGGCTGGCTCAATTCATTTTACATAATGTCATTGAGCTTTATCTTTATGATTGTTAGAATATTTCCTGCTTTCTCAAATGTGGGTGATATTTTATTATTTTTATATTTCAAATTATATCTACTGAATAAGTTGCTGACAGAAATTTGCATTGGTTCAACCCATTGGCTTTAGTAACAATGTTACAATAATAATGGGTATGAAAATGACCCTTCATATGATCATATATGTGAACGTTTATATATGTGCTGCATTCTATTTGATTAGTCTACTTTTTCACCTTGATACTCATGCCAATTTGTTTTAATTCTGTAGCTTTGTAATGTGTTTTGAAATCAAGAACTGTAATTCCTCCAACATTGTTCCTTTTTAAAAGATTGTTGGGTACTTTGTTGTCTGTCTCTTGTTATTTCTTATACTTTGGGGGTTGCTGTTTCTATTTCTTCAAGAGTGCAATGAGAAATTTGGAAAACATTGCATTAAATCTGTAAATTTACATTGAGTAGTATGAATATCTTCACAATATTAGTTATTTAAACCTTTGAACTAAGCATGCTCAAGAGCTCAAGAGTGTGTTGCTTAATTTCTTTTTTTTTTTTTCCCTGAGATAAGAGTCTCACTCTGTCACCCAGGCTGGAGTGCAGTGGCGTGATCTCGGCTCACTGTAACCTAATTCCTATATATTTGTGAATTTTTTAGTTTTTCCTCTTATTGTTCTATACTCTCATTCCATTTTGGTCATAGAAAGTAATCCGTAAGATTTCAGTTTTAAAAAATTTGTTAAGACTTCTTTTTTGGCCTAACAGGTGATCTAGCAAGAAAAATATTATGTGAGCAATTGAGAAGGATGTGTATCCTGATGTTGTTTAGGAGTGGTCTCTATACTTCTGTTAGGAATAATAGTTTTATATTACCTTCAAGTGCTCTGTTCCCTTACTAATGTTCTATCTTGTCTTATTATTACAGGAGGTGGAGTATTGAAATGTCCTGTGCTAATTTCTTCAATTCTGTCAGTATTTGCTATACGTATTGGGAACCCTCAAGTGAGATACACACATGCACACACACACACACATATACAAGTTTGTCATAGGTTCCCAGTGAATGAATCTAGTACTGTTTAGTGTTGTTGTTTGTCTCTTTAGAGTTTTGACTTCAAGTACATTTTATAAAATATGACAGTTTTTGAAATAAACCTTAAGTATATTTTACATATAAAATATCACAGTAGCTTGTGTGATACTATTTTGACTTCTCTCATTTGGCTAATATTTACATGAAATATCTATTTCCATTTTGCCACTTTTAGTCTTTTTTTATCATTAGATCTTCTGTGACTCTTGTAGAAAGGCAAGATGGATCTTGAGTTTGAAAATTTTTCTTATAAATCTATTGAAAATGTATCTCTTGATTGGAAAGTTAAATTTATATATATTTAAATAATTTTCGAAAGAAAAACACTTATTTTATTGTTTTATTTGATTTTTATATCTTTGTCCATCATTTTCTCTGTTTTGCTTTGTATCTTTTTTTTTTTCTTTTTTTTTGAGACGGAGTCTCGCTCTGTCGCCCGGGCTGGAGTGCAGTGGCTGGATCTCAGCTCACTGCAACCTCGGCCTCCCGGGTTCACACCATTCTCCTGCCTCAACCTCCCAAGTAGCTGGGACTACAGGCGCCCGCCATGTCGCCTGGCTAGTTTTTTGTATTTTTCAGTAGAGATGGGGTTTCACCGTGTTAGCCAGGATGGTCTCGATCTCCTGACCTCGTGATCCGCCCGTCTCGGCCTCCCAAAGTGCTGGGATTACAGACTTGAGCCACCTCGCCCAGCTGCTTTGTATCTTTTTAATTTTTTTTTTTTTTTTGAGACGGAGTCTCGCTCTGTCGCCTAGGCTGGAGTGCAGTGGCCGGATCTCAGCTCACTGCAAGCTCTGCCTCCCGGGTTTACACCATTCTCCTGCCTCAGCCTCCCGAGTAGCTGGGACTACAGGCACCCGTCACCTCGCCCGGCTAGTTTTTTGTATTTTTTTTTAGTAGAGACAGGGTTTCACCGTGTTAACCAGAATGGTCTCGATCTCCTGACCTTGTGATCCGCCTGTCTCGGCCTCCCAAAGTGCTAGGATTACAGGCTTGAGCCACCGTGCCTGGCCTCTTTTTAATTTTTGTATTGATATGCTTTCACTTCTTTCTCTTTGTGTGTATGTGTCTGTCTCTACAGATGTGTTCTTTGTGGTACCTTTGGTATTACCTAAAGCCTCTCAACAATAAAACTATATTTTAATTTCAGTCGCATACAAAAATTCTTCCTCATTACATCTGCCCTTAACTTTGTTATTCATGTTACTGATTATCTTTTTATGTTGTATATTCATTAACAGATTTCTGTAATAATTTCTATGTTTTTATCTCTCAACTTTTAGATAATAATTTAAAATGTTTTGTGCACCATTATGATAATTCTAAGAAATAAAAATATTCTAAGGAATAATTCTAAGGTAAAAAATAGAATAAAGAATTTTAAGGAATTTTATTTTTGTGTATGTGCATATCATTCCCACAAAGTTACGTATTTTTATATGATTATGTGTTGTTTTCTTGCATCATGTTATTTTCAACAGCAGGAACTCCATATTTAGGCTCTATATAGAGTATATACCGTGCCAGTATCCTTTCTCAGGATTTGATTATTTTGGAATGTGTTTTACTTTTTATTTGATAGGACAGTTTTGCTGACTGTATTATATTCACTTGACAGCTTTTTTTTTTTCCCCCAGGACTTTGAGAAATCACACAGTTTACTTCTGACCTGCGATATTCTTGCTAAGAAATTCACTAATATTTTATATGAGACTATGCTTACAAATGACACATCACTTTTGTCTTGCAGCTTCTAAGGTTCTCTTGTCTGTGACTTTTACAATTATGTTTATATATGTGTTGTTATAAATATCTTCTGTGTGTATCCTAGTTGAGCTTCATTTTTATTTTTTTATAATATTTCAGTTATTTTTTATTTTTTATCTCCACAATTTTTGTTTTTGTGATAATTTTAATCTTTTTGTTGTCCTCATTTTTCTGATGTTCAGTAGATTATATTCATATTTTACTCATTTAGTGTTACTCAATTTATCTTAAATTTTAAATATTAATCTCTACATGTCATTTTTTGATGGTTTTGCTTTCTAAAAATTTTATAAGTTTTTGGATGGGGCCATGGTGCCTTAATATTTTGTATACATTGTAAGCTTTGATTGAGATTTGGACATTTAAAAATAGCTATCTCTCGCAATCTTGATAATGCAACTTTGTCCTGGCATAGTCTGAAATCAGTTGTCTTGGTTAGACATTCTTGCAGTCTCTCAAATATGTTGTTAGGATGTGTCTTGTCTGAAACTTTGTTTTTATTTTTTAAAGAAGTGTATTCATGTTTCATCCTAATAGTCAGTAATCACTTGCTACACCTGGTCCCTGTCTGTGGTACTGCAGTTGCTCCACTCTGTAACATTTTTTACCTTTGGTCTCAGCAGACTCAAACTGTCATTGCAGAGTATACCACCATTTCTTTTCTTTCTTTCTTTCTTTTTGAGACAGAGTCTTGCTCTGTTGCCCAGGCTGGAGTGCAGTGGTGCGGTCTCAACTCACTGCAACCTCTGCTTTCTGGATTCAGGTGATTCTCCTGCCTCAGCCTCCCGAGTAGCTGGGATTATAGGTGCCTGCCACCATGTCCAGCTAATTTTTTGTATTTTTAGTAGAGACAGGGTTTCACCATGTTGGCCAGGCTGGTTTCGAACTCCTGACCTTATGATCTGCCTGCCTTGGCCTTCCAAAGTGCTGGGATTACAGGCGTGAGCCACCACACCTGACCAAAGTATACCACCATTTCTTTCAGCATTTTATGTTGTGGGAAACTAAATTCAGCATCTGATAATATCCTAGAAGCCAGAAATAAAGATGTATGTGCCAATATATTTCTTGTCATTTAAAAGCAAAACCAGAAGTTAGCAATTTACTTCCAAAGGCACTGTGTTTTATTGGGGAACAGGAAGAGCTGTGTTGGGTATATGTAACAGAAATTTGTTTCATTCTATGTGACTTTTTGCATTGTACTCACCTGGGGCATTGCACACATATAACTTATTGATAAGTTATCCACAAATATATTTTGGTTAGTGTGTCTTTGTTACATTTATATGTTTATGAAGAAATTAGAGTCTGGTATTTTGCTATGCCATGTTGCTTATGTAGTTTGTATAATTTTAGAGGTTATGTTTGTGAAGTATATATATCTGAGTCTAGTAAGTGAAGTAATTTGTTGTTTTAATTTTTTTTTTAGTTATATGTTCTCATTTTGCTGAAGACTTTTGGCCAGAGCAAGACATAAAAGATTCTTTCAAAAAAATGACACTGAGGAGATATGATAAATGTGGACCTGAGAACTTACAATTAAGAAAAGGCTATAAAACTGTAGGTGATTATAAACTATACAAAGGAGGTTATAATGGACTTAACCAATGTTTGACACCTACCCAGAGCAAAATGTATCACTGTGATATATATGTAAAAGTATTTTATGCATTTTCAAATTCAGATAGATATAAGACAAGACTTACTGGAAAGAAACCTTTCCAGTGTAAAAAATGTGACAAATCATTTTGCATGCTTTCACAACTAACTCAACATAAGATAATTCACATTAGAGAGAATACCTACAGATGTAAAGAATTTGGCAATGCCTTTAATCAGTCCTCAACCCTTACTAACCATAAGAGAATTTATGTTGGTGAGAAACACTACAAATGTGAAGAATGTGGCAAAGCATTTAACCACTACTCAACCCTTACCAACCATAAGAGAGTTCATACTGGAGAGAAACCATACAAATGTAAAGAATGTGGCAAAGCCTTTAGCAGGTACTCAACCCTTACTACCCATAAGAGAATTCATTCCGGAGAGAAGCCCTACAAATGTGATGAATGTGGCAAAACCTTTAGCATATCCTCAAC
Source organism: Piliocolobus tephrosceles (assembly GCF_002776525.5). Lineage (NCBI taxonomy): Eukaryota > Metazoa > Chordata > Mammalia > Primates > Cercopithecidae > Piliocolobus > Piliocolobus tephrosceles. Next base: position 31,952,859 of record NC_045454.1, on the reverse strand, counting down.
CTTTACTAAACATAAGATAATTCATACTGAAGAGAAACCCTACAAATGTAAAGAATGTGGCAAAGCCTTTAACCGGTCCTCAACCCTTACTAGCCATAAGAGAATACATACTGGTGAGAAACCCTACAAATGTGAAGAATGTGGCAAAGCCTTTAACTGGTCTTCAACTCTTACTAAACATAAGGTAATTCATACTGGAGAGAAGCCCTACAAATGTGAAGAATGTGGCAAAGCTTTTAACCAGTCCTCAAGACTTACTCGACATAAAAAAATTCATACTGGAGAGAAACCCTACAAATTTGAAGAATGTGGCAGAGTTTTTACCTGTTCCTTAACACTTACTCAAGATAAGAAAATTCATACTGGAGAGAAACTCTACAACTGTGAAGAATGTGGCAAAGTTTTTACCTGTTCCTCTACACTTACTAGACATAAGAGAATTCATACTGAAGAGAAACCCTATAAGTGTAATGAATGTGGCAAAGCTTTTAACCGGTCCTCACACCTTACTAGCCATAGGAGAATTCATACTGGAGAGAAACCCTACAGATGTGAAGAATGTGGCAAAGCCTTTAAGCAGTCCTCAAACCTTAACAGTCATAAAAAAATTCATACTGGAGAGAAACCCTACAAATGTGAAGAATGTGGCAAAGCTTTTATCCTGTCCTCAAGACTTAATCAACATAAGAAAATTCATACTGGAGAGAAACCTTACAAATGTGAAGAATGTGGCAAAGCTTTTAACCGGTCCTCAAGACTTACTCAACATAAGAAAATTCATACTGGAGAGAAACCCTACAAATGTCAACAATGTGACAAAGCTTTTACCCACTCCTCAAACCTTAGTAGTCATAAGAAAATTCATACTGGAGAGAAACCCTACAAATGTGAAGAATGTGGCAAATCTTTTAATCGATCCTCAAGACTTACTCAACATAAGAAAATTCATACTAGAGAGAAACCTTACAAATGTGAAGAATGTGCCAAAGCTTTTACCCGGTCTTCAAGACTTACCCAACATAAGAAAATTCATAGGCCGGGCGCGGTGGCTCACGCCTGTAATCCCAGCACTTTGGGAGGCCGAGGCGGGCGGATCACGAGATCAGGAGATTGGGACCATCCTGGCTAACACGGTGAAACCCCATCTCTACTAAAGATACAAAAAAACAATTAGCCAAGCTTTGTGGCATGCGCCTGTTGTCCTGGCTACTCGCGAGGCTGAAGCAGGAGAATGGCCTGAACCCAGGAGACGGAGCTTGCAGTGAGCCAAGATCATGCCACTGAACTCCAGCCTGGGCGACAGAGCCAGACTGTCTCAAAAAAAAAAAAGAAAAAAAATTCATAGGCCAGGCGTGGTGGCTCATACCTGTAATACAAGCACTTTGGGAGGCCGGGGCGGGTGGATCACGAGGTCAGGAGTTCAAGACCAGCCTGGTCAACATGGTGAAACCACATCTCTACTAAAAATATAAAAATTAGCTGGATGTGGTGGCGCACGCCTGTAGTCTCAGCTACTCAGGAGGCTGTGGCAGGAGAATTGCTTGAACTGGGGAGCCAGAGGTTGCAGTGAGCTGAGATCACGCCACTGCACTCCAGCCTGGGTGACAAAACAAGACTCTGTCTAAAAAAATTAAAAATAAATAAAGGAAAATTCATGGTAGAAGAGAAACCTTACAAATGTGAAGAATGTGGCAAAACTCTTAACCAAAGCTCACACCTTATTGCATAGAAAAACATTTATACCTGAAAAAAGGTGTACAAATTTTAAAAATGTGGAAAAGTCCATTAATATCTGCTCACATCTTAACAGAGAGTTGATACTTAGAGCATTGTAAGTGCAATTACTGTCAAACAGTCTTGTAGAAAATATAAGCCTTTAAAGTGAAGGAGACTATGTATTCTGAGGAAAAACACTACAAATGTAAAGCGGGTTATAGTGCATTTACTTGTATCACAGATCTTATTGTACACATTTTATACTAGAGGAAAACCCTGAAGCAGTTGCACCAACTTTCTTCAATGTCAAAAATTTATATTGAAAAAAAATCCAGCAAATGTAATAAATTTGGAAAAACTTTTTTCCCCAAAAACTATACCTTAGAAAACACTGAAGAGTTTATATTAAGATATATTTTTGCATATGCCATATGTATAAAAAATAATGTAATTCAAAATTGAGTCTATATAAATATCAGAATTTACAATAGAAATAACTAAGACACAAACATTTCAGACATTAAATTGCTGAGTATAGAAAATAATCCAAAACTAAAGTTGTTAAATTATTTGTATATAACTGTTAAGAGAGTAGAAGATATTTTGCTGTTATATTCAAATTGTACTTTTTATTTTATTTTATTTTATTTTATTTTTGAGACAGAGTCTCACTTTGTTGCCCAGGTTGGCATGTGGTGGCACGATTTTAGCTTGCTGCCAACTTCGACTTTTGGGTTCAAGCAGTTCTCCTGCCACAGGCTCCTGAGTAGATGGGAATACAGGCATACACCAGCATGTCTGGTTAATTCTTTTATTTTTTATTGTTGTATTTTTAGTAGAGATGGGATTTCACCATTTTGTCCAGAGTGGTCTCAAACTCCTCACCTCAAGTGATCTGCCCACCTCAGCCTCCCAAAGCATGAGCCACTGCACCCAACCCAAAGTATACTTTAAAAGGTATATATATATAAAATTTTTGAAAAGCAAATTACGATGTAATTCAAGTATCAGATTGATGCTGTTTCATTGTTCCTATTCACATGTGAAAGCATGTGATCAATTATTGCTGCATCACATATAAAAGACTCATCATTAGGTGGAAATTATAGCCTCTTCTATAAAAAAAAAGGACGTTAAAATATAAAATGCTTGATGAAAATCTAAGTGAAGAGGCTCTTTGTGGTTAACTTAGTGATGTATGAGGTCGATGTTCAGAGTAATATGCTTCTGTATTATAATGGTAGAAAATATTTTTTAGTTAAAAGTGAATACTAAAATTGTAAATTATTTTAGTGATTGAGCTTTTATGTCATGAAATGCAGTATATTTTAAATTTTTAAAATTATGTGTAAATTTGATTTTAATTATTTTTTTACCATGTTAAGACTATTGTGCATTTAATGAAGCATTATGCCACCAACTTTAACCTATCCCACGTTACTCAAGGGTGATGGTATACTAAGTGATGATAGCAATATACTATCTGGTAACATAGTGGAATAGCATCTCTAGTAATCTCTTTTGCCAGTAGCTTTAACCGGCAGATAAGTTAATATTGTTCGCATAGGTTAAATATTTATCTTTTTTGTTATTTAAATTTTTTTCTTTTTTTTTGTGAGTACATAATATGTGTATATATTTCTGCAAATCTGGCATATATTGATACAGGCATACAATATGTAATAATTACATCAGGGTAAATTATGTAGCCATCACTTGTAACATTTACCTTTTATATTACAGACTACTCAGTTACACACTTTTAGTTATTTTAAAGTGTACAATTAAATTGCTAATGACTGCATGGTTATTTTTGTGGTCATAAAACATTATATAAAGTATAAATAAAATAAACTCATTTCTGAGTCTTAAATATTTTCAATTATTTGTAATATATTTTTCTTTGAACACGTGGCCTCTCTGCCTGCAAACACACGCAGACTTTTAGTTTTGATTTACATAGAGTTAAATATACACATATATTGCTCTAAAGGTAAATCTTAGATGTAAGAAAATTATACAGTTATTAAGTGTTTTTGTGTGAATACACCTATTTTTTGAAGAAAAGAGCAATATTGGAACAAAAGGAATCATTTTAATAAGGTTGCTAATTTACTAGAAAACAAAAAACCTCAAAAATGCTGAAAACAATTCTATACTCTGTTTTAATTGAATTTATTGCTGTAAAATTTTATGGCTTATGGTTCAGAATCTCCGCATGCAAATTCTCTGTATTTATTTGCCTGGTACTCATGCTAGACCCTTAAATTTTTGTGTGTTTTCTATATATTTTTTGTTGTATAGTTTATGAAGTATTCATTATGTGAGCTGGTCAGAGATTATAATAAATTTTATAAAATTGAGTAATGCACACAAGGTAATTTTTAGATATAATTCAAAAATTAGTGTATTTATATTTAGTTAGGACATTCCATTTTGTTTTATTAACTGGAGAACCCTATATAAGCATTTTTTTTAGGTTATTGCTTCTTTCACTTTTATAAGTGACAAGTAAATTTATTGAGTCAATTTGTTCAGGTAAGTAGTAGGGAGACTTCATAAGTCATGAGGATGTTTTTATATATAAATGTAGCAAACAAATATGAAAGTACCTCCTGTGTCACAGATGCTCCATGATAAGCCAGAAATATTCCTGCTGGAGTTAGTTTGTATTTTCAAGTCAGAGATAAAAAATATCCATGGTGAAGAAATCTTCATATGGCAAAGGCATTTTTTTCTAGGCTGCAAAGCTGACTCTTGCTGAATTTATTTATTTATTATTATTATTTTATTTATTTATTTATTTATTTATTTATTTATTTATTTATTTATTTATTTATTTTGAGACGGAGTCTTGCTCTGTCCCCCAGGCTGGAGTGCAGTGGCCAGATCTCAGCTCAACTGCAAGCTCCGCCTCCCAGGTTTACGCCATTTCCTGCCTCAGCCTCCCGAGTAGCTGAGACTACAGGCGCCCGCCAGCTCACCCGACTAGTTTTTTTGTATTTTTTTTAGTAGAGACGGGGTTTCACCGGGTTAGCCAGGATGGTCTTGATCTCCTGACCTCGTGATCCGCCCGTCTCGGCCTCCCAAAGTGCTGGGATTATAGGCTTGAGCCACCGCGCCCGGCCTCTTGCTGAATTTAAAGAGAAACTTTGCTTCTCTTGTTTCTTAACTATCCTGTTTTGTTTGTGTTATGTGTATTCCAAGGTTGTACACATTACAATGAACTACAGTCCTCCTTTTACTGTGTTATGGCAACAGTTTTCTCACTATTCATTTCACATGGTACTTTGTAGGTTCTAATGAGAAAGTTTTGTTTTGTTTTGTTTTGTTTGAGGTGGAGTTTCGCTCTTGTTGCCCAGGCTGGAGTGCAGTGGCACAATCTCCACTCACTACAACCTCCCCCTCCCAGGTTCGAGTGATTATCCTGCCTCAGCCTCCTGAGTTGCTGGGATTACAGGTATGCACCACCACACCTGGCTAATTTTGTATGTTTTGTAGAGATGGGGTTTCTCCATGTTGGTCTGGCTAGTCTCAAATTCCCGACCTCAGGTGATTTGCCCAAGTCGGCCTCCCAAAGTGTTGGGATTGCAGGAGTGAGCCACCACACCTGGCCGAAAGTTTATTTTTTACTGCACTGAAAAAGTGGTTTTAACTGGAGAATTTGCTTATCAATATAACTTTTGGATTGCTAAAATACGAGGCACACATTTTTCATGGGTGAGAGAATTACATCACTTAGCATTGCTTTTCTTTATCTGTAAAAGACAAATATTTATATATTTATTTATTTTGAGATGGAGTCTTGCTCTTGTCACCCAGGCTGGAGTGCAGTGACGCGATCTTGACTCACTGCAACCTCTGCCTCATGTTGCCTCAACCTCCTGAGTAGCTGGAATTACAAGCACCTGCCACCATGCCTGGTTAATTTCTGTATTTTAGTAGAGATGGGGTTTCACCCTGTTGGCCAGGCTGGTCTCGAACTCCTGACCTCGGATGATCTGCCCTCCTCGGCCTCCCAAAGTGCTGGGATTGCAGAATTGAGTCACCGTCCCTGGCCGGAAAAATTCTGTTAGATGCTTACACAAAGTGTGGTAAATATCAAGTTTTGTTAGAAACTATTGGTTTTTTATTCCGTTTTGTTTGTTTTTGTTTTTGTTTTTTTGAGATAAAGTCTCACTCTGTTGCCCAGGCTGGGGTGCACTGGCACAATATTGGCTTACTGCAAACTTCACCTCCTGAGTTCAAGTGCTTCTCCTGCCTCAGCCTCCCAAGAAGCTGGGATTACGGGCATGGCCATCACATCCAGCTAACTTTTGTATTTTCTTTCTATTTTGTAGAAATGGGGTTTCACCATGTTGGCCAGGCCGGTCTTGAACTCCTGACCTCAAGTGATCCACCCACCTTGTCTTCCGAAAGTGCTGGGACTGCAGGATTGAGTCACCGTGCCTGGCCAGAAAAATCTATTAGATTCTTACACAAAGTGTGGTAAATATCAGTTTTGTTAGAAACTATAATTTTTTATTCCTTTTTTTTTTTTTTTTTTTTTTTGAGATGAAGTCCTGCTCTGTTGCCCAGGCTGGAGTACACTGGCAATATCTTGGCTCCTTGCAACCTTCACCTCCTAAGTTGAAGTGCTTCTCCTGCCTCAGCTTCCCAAGTAGCTGGGGTTATGGGCATGTGTCATCACAGCCAGCTAATTTTTGTATTTTTAGTAGAGATGGAGTTTCACCATGTTAGCCACACTGGTCTTGAACTCCTGACCTCAAGTGATCCACCCACCTTGTCTTCTGAAAGTGCTAGGATTACATGCATGAGCCACCATACCTGGCCAGGAATCATTTTTTAAATTAGATTTTTTTTTTTTTTTTTTTTTTTTGAGACAGTCTTGCTCTGTTGCCCAGGCTGGAGTTCAGTGATGTGATCTCGGCTCACTGCATTTTTCACCTCCCCCGTTCAACAATTCTCCTGCCTCACAGCCTCCCAAGTAGCTGGGATTACAGGCACTCACCACCACACCCAGCTAATTTTTGTATTTTTTGTAGAGACGGGGTTTCACCATGTTGGTCAGGCTGGTCTCAAGCTCCTAACCTAACGTGCACTCTTTGTGGATACCAGGATGCAAACTCTCTGTGGAGTCAGCAAGCAAAACAAGAGCAGAACACAACAGCTGGAGACCCAGAGACGGAACATGCATACAGGGTGTGAGGAAGGGAGCTCAGGTCAAACTTCACATTGTCCAGAGAGACAGCAAATTAGAGGAGGAGGAAGGTGATCGGCAGGAGCGACATCTGCAGGGGGAAAAAATGTAACCGGAGATAATTTAAAGTTTTATAAACAAATGAAAAACGATTTTAGGGCAAGTGTAAGTTAAGAGGAGGTATTTCAGCAAACTTAGCATTAGACATAAAATCAAACTAATATAGATTACAATAATTATTAAAGAAATTTGTATTTACTAGTTGATAAAATCAATTTATGCTGCTTGGATCTGTAGTGAACAATAACTACTTTGCAGCGTTTACTGACTACAGTTCTAGGTAAAAAGTACACTATCAGTATTCCAAATTACTAGAGGGGTGGGAAAGGGAAGTTGACAGAAAAGTGGTTCTCAAGTGTATGTCAGTATTGAAAAGTAATTTGTAGAGCTTATATGATTTAGATTCAAATAGAGAAAGAATGAATTAAAAACTAAGAAGGGGAGAAGAACTAGGCTGTATAAAAAGCGGCCGGGCGCGGTGGCTCAGGCCTGTAATCCCAGCACTTTGGGAGGCTGAGGCAAGTGGATCGCCTGAAGTCAGGAGTTCAAGACCAGCCTGGTCAACATGGTGAAACCCCATCTCTACTGAAAATACAAAAATTAGCTGGGCATGGTGGTGCATGCCTGTAATCCCAGCTACTCAGGAGGCTGAGTAAGGTGAATCGCTTGAACCTGAGAGGAGGAGGTTGCAGTGAGCCAAGATCACGCCCTTGCACTCCAACCTGGGCGACGAGCAAAATTTCTCAAAATGAATGAATGAATGAATGAGCAAATTGAGAGGCCCCAAAGTAGCAGATGCTGTGAAACTGGATGTTCTAGTACCAGGCATAACAAACTGAAAGGACTAATAAAGAGGGGAACAAATTTAAAATAGTTTATGTATCAACTAGTTTATCTAAAAAGCAAAAATTAGGCCGGGCACAATGCCTCATGCCTATAATCCCAGCACTTTGGGAGGCTGAGGTGGGAGGATCACGTGAGGATCAGACTGAGCAGTCTGACCAACGTGAAGAAACATCATCTTTACTAAAAATACAAAAATTAGCTGGGCGTGGTGGCACATGCCTGTATTCCAAGTCACTCGGGAGGCTTAGGCAGGAAAATTGCTTGAACCCGGGAGGCAGAGGTTGTGGTGAGCGGAGATCATGCCATTGCACTCCAGCCTGGGCAACAAGAGCGAAACTCCATCTAAATAAATAAAAATAAAAATTAGGAGTCGATTTCACCATATAGTTTAAAATGAATTCATAGTCTTTTTTTTTTTTTTTTTTTTTTTTTTTTTTGAAACTGTCAGCCAGACTGGAGTGCAGTGTTGCAACCTTGGCTCACTGCAACCTTCATCTCCCGGGTTCAAGTGATTCTCCTACCTCAGCCTCCTGAGTAGCTGGGATTACAGCCATGCACTACCACACTCTGCTAATTTGTGTATATTAGAGATTGAGTTTCACCATTTTGGCCAGACTAGTCTCAAACTCTTGACCTCAAGTGATCCGCCCACCTTGGCCTTCCAAAGTGCTGGGATTACAGGCATGAGCCACTGCCCAGCAAGAATTTTCTAATGCATTTATCCTGAATATACCTGCTTAGCATAATACCATAATTTTCTACATACATTTTTAAATACACTTAGGCTTATTTTCTACAAATATTATTCTGGACATCTTATAAATGCTATGAACATACTGGAAGACAATGAATATATTGAGTTTTACAGTATTTTAGGTATCTACCTAGAGTATTAAATATTTCTTTTTTTTTTTTGAGGCAGAGTCTCGTCGCCCAGGCTGGAATGCAGTGGCCGGATCTCAGCTCACTGCAAGCTCCGCCTCCCGGGTTCACGCCATTCTCCTGCCTCAGCCTCCCGAGTAGCTGGGACTACAGGGGCCCGCCATCTCGCCCGGCTAGTTTTTGTAATTTTAGTAGAGACGAGGTTTCACCGTGTTAGCCAGGATGGTCTCGATCTCCTGACCTCGTGATCCGCCCGTCTCGGCCTCCCAAAGTGCTGGGATTACAGGCTTGAGCCACCGCGCCCGGCCTTCATTTTTATTTTTATGCGTTTCTCTACAAATTATTAATTTGTAAT
>NC_045454.1:31918652-31943400 GCF_002776525.5 Piliocolobus tephrosceles | reverse complement strand
GAGGTGGCGGGCGCCTGTAGTCCCAGCTACTCGGGAGGCTGAGGCAGGAGAATGGCGTGAACCCAGGAGGCGGAGCTTGCAGTGAGCTGAGATCCGGCCACTGCACTCCAGCCTGGGGGGACAGAGCGAGACTCACTCTCAAAAAAAAAAAAAGAAAAGAAATTATAGTAGATTCTAATAAAAATACATTCCTGTAATATTAGGCACATTATGCAGGTTCTGGAAATATTTGTTAAGCTGAATTAAAGCCTCCAAGCTTTTTTTTTTTTTTTTTGGAGACAGAGTCTCGCTCTGTTGTCCAGGCTAGAGTGCAGTGGCGCAATCCCAGCTCACTGCAACCTCTGCCTCCCGGGTTCAAGCAATTCTGCCTCAGCCTCCAGAGTAGCTGGGACTACAGGTGCAAGCCACCATGCCTGGCTAATTTTTGTGTTTTTAGTAGAAGCAGGGTTTCACCATGTTTGCCAGGCTGGTTTCGAACTCCTGACCTCAAGTGATCTGCTCACCTCCACCTCCCAAAGTGCTGGGATTACAGGCGTGAGCCACCACACCTGGCCTCCAAGCCTAAATTTTTTTATTTTCCTGAATGCAATTTAAAAGGGTACTAAGAGTAAAATAACTCAGTCATACACATACACACACAGACATGTAGAAATTATTAATCAGGTAAGTTGTGACCTCAGGCAAAAACCCAAATTATTTCTGAAAAATTTTCTAATTCATTTTAACATCTCAATATTCTTCTGAATATTCTACTTTTTTGCCTTTTTTTGTTTTGCTTCCATCTGTGCTATATAAATGGAAAGCAACACACATCCTGTTGTTGAGCTCTTCAAAGAAGCCTTGGGTAGAAGACTATTCTGGTTTTTTTCTTTGAGTGTAGACATCTTTGACAGTTTTCAAATTAAAGAAATATACAGGCCAGGGGTGGTGGCTCACATCTGTTATCTTAACACTTAGGGGGACCCAGGCGGGTGGATCACCTGAGGTCAAGAGTTTGAGACCAGCCTGGCCAACATAGTGAAACCCCGTCTCTACTAAAAATAGAAAACTTAGCCAGGCATGGTGGCATGCACCTGTAGTCCCAGCTACTTGGGAGGCTGAGACAGGAGAATCTCTTAACCCCGGGAGGTGGAGGTTGCAGTGAGCCAAGATAGGGCCACTACAGTGCAGCCTGGGAGACAGAGTGAGACTCTGTCTCAAAAAAAAAAAAAAAAAATCTACAAATAGAAATACTCTATTATGTAGGATATATGGTACTGTCTTTATAACAATTATCTTTGCTTCAGTTTTTAAAAATTACTTGTATATTTTATTACTAAGTTTGGAAATTTTGTTTACTTATTTTAAGTTATTGTCAGTGCAGGCTAATTTCAAACTGTAATATTGGAATTAACAGAGTTTTGTAAGGATTTTTGTTTGTGCAAAATGTCCTCAATGTATGCACGAGTTTTTATATCATAGAAACAATGTTCATTAGGATGCTTTTGTGTAAAATTGGTCTTCAACAGGGTTCAAATCGTGGTGTAGATATATATATATATATATTTTGATGGTTTTATTTTTTATGTTTTTAAATTTTAATTTAAAATTTTTGTTTAATTTCTGTGATACATGTGCAAAATGTGCAGATTTGTTACATAGGTATACATGTACCATGGTGGTTTGCTGCTCCTATCAACATGTCATCTAGGTTTTAAGCCCCACCTAAATTAGATATTTGTCCTAATGCTCTCCCTCCCATTGCCCCCCACACCCTGACAGGCCCCAGTGTGTGATGTTCCCCTTCCTGTGTCCATGTGTTCTCATTGTTGAATTCCCACTTAGGAATGAGAAAATGCAGTGTTTGATTTTCTGTTCCTGTGTCAGTTTGCTGAGAATTATGGCTTCCAGTTTCATCCATGTCCCTGCAAAGGATATGAACTCATTCTTTTTTATGGCTGAATAGTATTCCGTGGTATACATGTGCCACATTTTCTTATCCAGTCTATCATTGATGGGCATTTGGGTTGGTTCCAAGTCTTTGCTATTGTAAATAATTCTGCAATAAACATATGTGTGCATGTGTGTTTATAGTGTAATGATTTATAATCCTTAGGGTACATACCCAGTAATGGGATTGCTTGGTCAAATGGTATTTCTGGTTCTAGATTCTTTTTTTTTTTTTTTTTTTTTTTTGAGACGGAGTCTCGCTCTGTCGCCCAGGCTGGAGTGCAGTGGCCGGATCTCAGCTCACTGCAAGCTCCGCCTCCCGGGTTCACGCCATTCTCCTGCCTCAGCCTCCCGAGTAGCTGGGACTACAGGCGCCCGCCTCATCGCCTGGCTAGTTTTTTGTATTCTTTAGTAGAGACGGGGTTTCACCGTGTTAGCCAGGATGGTCTTGATCTCCTGATCTCGTGATCCACCCGTCTCGGCCTCCCAAAGTGCTGGGATTACAGGCTTGAGCCACCGCGCCCGGCCCGGTTCTAGATTCTTGAGGATTGTCACATTGTCTTCCACAATGGTTGAACTAATTTACACTCCTACCAACAGTGTAAAAGCATTCCTATTTCTCCACAGCCTCACAAGCATCTGTTGTTTCATGACTTGTTAATAATTGCGATTCTAACTGGTGTATGAGATGGTATCTCATTGTGGTTTTGATTTGCATTTCTCTTTTTTTTCTTTTGTTTTTGAGACGGAGTCTTGCTCTGCTGCCCAAGCTGGAGTGCAGTGGCCGGATCTCAGCTCACTGCAAGCTCCGCCTCCCGGGTTCACGCCATTCTCCTGCCTCAGCCTCCGGAGTAGCTGGGACTACAGGCGCCCACCACCTCGCCCGGCTAGTTTTTTGTATTTTTTTTAGTAGAGACGGGGTTTCACCGTGTTAGCCAGGATGGTCTCGATCTCCTGACCTCATGATCCGCCCGTCTCGGCCTCCCAAAGTGCTGGGATTACAGGCTTGAGCCACCGTGCCCGGCCGTTTTTTGTATTTTTTAGTAGAGACGGGGTTTCACCGTATTAGCCAGGATGGTCTCAATCTCCTGACCTCGTGATCCGCCCGTCTCAGCCTCCCAAAGTGCTGGGATTACAGGCTTGAGCCACCGCGCCCGGCCCTGATTTGCATTTCTCTAACGACCAGTGATGATGAGCTTTTTTTCATATGTCTGTTGGTCACATAAATGTCTTTTGAGAATTGTCTGTTTATATCCTTTGCCCACTTTTTGATGGGTTTTTTTTTTCTTGTAAATTTTTTCTAGTTTCTTATATGTTCTGGATATTAGACCTTTGTCAGATGAGTATCTTGCAAAATTTTTCTCCCATTCTGTAGGTTGCCTGTTCACTCTGATGATAGTTTCTTTTGCTGTGCAGAAGCTCTTTAGTTTGATTAGATCCCATTTGTCAAGTTGGCATGTGTTGCAATTGCTTTTGTGTTTTAGTAATGAAGTCTTTGCCTATGCCTATGTCCTGAATGGTATTACCTAGGTTTTCGTCTAGTGTTTTTGTGGTTTCGGGTTTTACATTTAAGTCTTTAATTTTTCTTGAGTATATTTTTGTATAAGGTATAAGGAAGGGGTGCAGTTTGTTTTCTGCATATGGCTAGTCAGTTTTCCCAGCACCATTTATTAAAAAGGGAATCCTTTCCCCATTGCTTGTTTTTGTCAAGTTTGTGGAAGATAAGATGGTTGTAGATATGTGGTGTCATTTCTGAGATCTCTGTTCTGTTCCATTGGTCTATATATCTGTTTTGGTACCAGTACCATGCTCTTTTGGTTACTGTAGCCTTGTAGTATAGTTTGAAGTCAGGTAACGTGATGACTCCAGGTTTGTTCTTTTCGCATAAAATTGTCCCGGCTATAGGGATTCTTTTTTGGTTCCATATGAAATTTAAAGTAGTTTTTTTCTAATTCTGTGAAGAAAATCAAAGGTAGCTGTATAGGAATAGCATTGAATCATAAATTACTTTGGGCAGTATGGCCATTTTCATGATATTGATTCTTCCTATCCATGAGCATGGAATTTTTTCCCATTTGTTTGTGTCCTCTCTTATTTCCTTGGGCAGTGGTTTGTAGTTCTTCTTGAAGAGGTCTTTCACGTCCCTTGTAAGTTGTATTCCTAGGTATTTTATTCTGTTTGTAGCAGTTGTGAATAGGAGTTCACTCATGATTTGGCCCTCTGCTTGTCTATTGTTGGTGTATAGAAATGCTTGTGTTGTTGTTGTTGTTGTGTTTTGTTTTGAGACAGAGTCTCACTCTGTTACCCAGGCTGTAGTAAAGTGGCATGATCTTGGCTCACTGCAACCTCTGCCTCATCCTGGGTTAAAGCGATTCTCCTGCCTCAGCCTCCCGAGTAGCTGGGACTAAAGGTGCATACCACCACGCCCGGCTAATTTTTGTATTCTTAGTAGAGATGGGGTTTCGCCATGTTAGCCAGGCTGGTCTTGAACTCCTGACCTCAGATGATCCACCTGCCTCAGCCTCCCAAAGTGCTGGGATTACAGGCATGAGCCACCACAACCAGCCAAATGCTTGTGATTTTTACACATTGATATTGTATCCTGAGATTTTGCTGAAGTTACTTATCAGCTCAAGGAATTTTTGGGCAGAGATGATGGGGTTTTCTAAATATACAATCATGTCACCTGCAAACAGACTATTTTACTTCCTCTCTTCCTATTTGAATACCTTTTATTTACTTCTCTTGCCTGATTGCCTTGGTCAAAACTTCCAATACTATGTTGAATAAGAGTGGAGGAACCAGGTGCAGTGGCTCACACCTGTAATCCCAGCATTTTGGGAGGCTGAGGCAGGTGGATCACCTGAGGTCAGGAGTTCGAGACCAGCATGACCAACATGGAGAAACCCTCTCTCTACTAAAAATCCAAAGTTAGCCAGGCGTGGTGTCACATGCCTGTAATCCCAGCTACTTGGGAGGCTGAGGCAGGAGAATCACTTGAACCCAGGAGGCTGAGGTTATGGTAAGCTGAGATCACGCCATTGCACTCCAGCCTGGGAAACAAGAGTGAAACTCCGTTTCAAAAAACAAGAGTGGTGAGAGAGGGCATCCTTGTCTTGTGCCAGTTTTCAAAGTGAATGTTTCCACCTTTTGTCCATTCAGCATGATATTGGCTATGGGTTTGTCATAAATAGCTCTTATTATTTTGAGATATGGTTCAATACCTAGTTTATTGAGAGTTTTTAGCATGAAGGGGTGTTGAATTTTATCGATGGTCTTTTCTGCCTCGATTGAGATAATCATGTGTCTTTTTGTCATTGGTTCTGTTTATGTGATGGATTATGTTTATTGATTTGCGTATGTTGAACCAACCTTGCGTCCCAGGGATGAAGCCAACTTGGTCGTGGTGGATAAGCTTTCTGATGCACTGCTGGAATTGGTTTGCCAATATTTTATTGAGGATTTTCACGTCAATGTTCTTCAGGAACATTGGCGTGAAATTTTCTTTTTTATGTTGTGTCTCTGCCAGGTTTTGGAATCAGGATGACTCTGGCCTCATTAAATGAGTTAGGAAGGAGTCCCTCTTCTTCTCCTGTTTGGAATCGTTTCAGAAGGAGTGATACCAGCTGCTCTGTGTACCTCTGGTGGAATTTGGCTGTGAATCTGTCTGGTCCTGGGCTTTTTTTGCTTGGTAAGCTATTAATTACTGCCTCAATTTCAGAACTTGTTACTGGTCTATTCAGGGATTTGACTTCTTCCTGGATTAGTCTTGGGAGGGTGTGCATATGTGTCCAGGAATTTATCAATTTTTTTTCTAAATTTTCTAGTTTATTTACATAGAGGTGTTTATAGTATTCTCTGATGGTAGTTTGTATTTCTGTGGGATCAGTGGTGATATCCCCTTTATCATTTTTATTGTGTCTATTGTGTCTTCTCTCTTTTCTTTATTAGTCTAGCTGGCAGTCTATGTATTTTGTCAGTTTTTTCAAAAAATAGCTCCTGGATTCGTTGATTTTTTTGTGTCTCTATCTCCTTCAGTTCTACTCTGATCATAGTTATTTCTTGTCTTCTGCTAGCTTTTGAATTTGTTCTTGCTTCTCTAGTTCTTTTAATTGTGACGATAGGGTGTTGATTAAAATCAAAATCCTTTCAGCTTTCTGATGTGGGCATTTGGTGCAATAATTTCCCTCTTAACACTGCTTTAGCTGTGTTCCAGAGATTCTGGTACTTTGTCTCTTGTTCTCATTGGTTTCGAGGAACTTCTTTATTTCTGCCTTTATTTTATTATTTACCCAGTAGTCATTCAGCAGCAGGTTGTTCAATTTCCATGTAATTGTGCAGTTTTGAGTAAGTTTCTTAATCCTGAGTTCTAATTTGATTGCACTGTTGTCTGATAGACTGTTTGTTATGATTTCAGTTATTTTGCATTTGCTGAGGAGTGTTTTACTTCCAATTATGTGGTCAATTTTAGAATATGTGGTCGATTTCCAAATATGTGGCACTGAGAAGAATGTATATTCTGTTGATTTGGGGTGGAGAGTTCTGTGGATGTCTATTAGTTTCGTTTGGTCTGGAGCTGAGTTCAAGTCCTGAATATCCTTGTTAATTTTCCATCTTGTTGATCTGTCTAATATTGACAATGGGGTGTTAAAGTCTCCCACTATTATTGTGTGTGCATCTAAGTTTCTTTGTAGGTCACTAAGAACTTGTTTTATCAATCTGGGTGCTCCTGTATTGGGTGCATATATATTTAGGATAGTTAGCTCTTCTTGTTTCATTGATCCCTTTACCATTATGTAATGACCTTGTCTTTTTTGATCTTTTTTGGGTTAAAGTTTGTTTTATCAGAGACTAGGATTGCAATCTCTGCTTTTTTTTTCTTTCCATTTTCTTGGTAAGTAAATATTCCTCCATCCCTTTATTTTAAGCCTGTGTATGTCTCTGCACGTGAGATGGGTCTCCTGAATACAGAATACTGATGGGTCTTGACCCTTTATCCAATTTGCCAGTTTGTGTCTTTTAATTGGAACACTTAGTCCATTTACATATAAAATTAATATTGTTATGTGTGAATTTGATCTTGTCATCATGATGCTAGCTGGTTTTATTGCACAATAGTTGATGCAGTTTCTTCATAGTGTCATTGGACTTTATGTTTTGATGTGTTTTTGCAGTGGCTGGTACTGGTTTTTCCTTTCCATATTTATTGCTTCCTTCAGGAGCTTTTCTTTTTTTTTTTTGAGACGGAGTCTCACTTTGTTGCCCAGGCTGGAGTGCAGTGGCCGGATCTCAGCTCACTGCAAGCTCCGCCTCCCAGGTTTACGCCATTCTCCTGCCTCAGCCTCCTGAGTAGCTGGGACTACAGGCGCCCACCACCTCGCCCGGCTAGTTTTTTGTATTTTTTAGTAGAGACGGGGTTTCACCGTGTTAGCCAGGATGGTCTCGATCTCCTGACCTCGTGATCCGCCCGTCTTGGCCTCCCAAAGTGCTGGGATTACAGGCTTGAGCCACCACGCCCGGCCGTTCAGGAGCTTTTCTAAGGGAGGCCTGGTGGTGACAAAACCCCTCAGCATTTGCTTGTCTGTAAAGGATTTTATTTCTCCTTCGCTTATGAAGCTTAGTTTGACTGGATATGAAATTCTGGGTTGAAAATTCTTTTCTTTCTTCCTTTTTTTTTTTTTTTTTTTTCCTGAGACAGAGTCTCACTCTGTTGCCCAGGCTAGAGTGCAGTAGTGTGATCTCGGCTCACTGCAACCTCTGCCTCTCGGGTTCAAGCAATTCTCTGCCTCAGCCTCCAGAATAGCTGGGATTACAGGTGCCCGCCACCATGCCCAGCTGATTTTTGTATTTAGTAGAGATGGGATTTCACCATGTTGGCCAGGCTGGTCTCAAACTCCCCACCTCAGGTGATCCACCTGCCTTGGCCTCCCAAAATGTTGGGATTACAGGCATGAGCCCAAAAACCGGGCATGGTGGCAAGTGCTGTAATTTCAGCTACTTAGGAAGGTGAGGCAGGAGAGTTGCTTGTTCATTCCTTTTTGTTTTTCCTCTAATATTGTCTTCATGACTTACTCTATTGTGTTGATCTCCGATCTCTGATATCCTTTCTTCTGCTTGATCGATTCGGCTATTGATACTTGTGTATGCTTCACAAAGTTCTTGTGCTGTGTTTTTCAGCTCCATCAGGTCATTTATGTTCCTCTCTAAACTGATAATTCTAGTTAGCAATTCCTCTAACCTTCTGTCAAGGTTCTTAGCTTCCTTGCATTGGGTTAGAGCATGCTCCTTTAGCTCAGAGGAGTTTATCATTACCCACCTTCTGAAGCCTACTTCTGTCAATTCATCAATCTCATTCTCCATCCATTTTTGTTTGTTTATTTGTTTTTGTTGAGACGGAGTCACTCTCTGTCACCCCGGCTGAATTGCAGTGGCGCAATCTCACCTCACTGCATCCTCTGCTGCCCAGGTTCAAGCAATTCTCCTCCCTCAGCCTCCTGATGAACTGGGATTACAGGCACCTGACACCACATCCAGCTAATTTTTATATTTTAGTAGAGACAGGGTTTTACCATCTTGGCCAGGCTGGTCTTGAACTCCTGACCTCAAGTGATCCACCTGCCTCACCCTTGGCCTCCCAAAGTGCTGGGATTATAGGCTTAAGCCACTGCACCCAGACTTCTCCATCCAGTTTTGTGCCCTTGCTGGAGAGGGGTTGTGATCATTTGGAGGAGAAGAGGTATTCTTGTTTTTGGAATTTTCAGTGTTTTTGCACTGGTTTTTCCTCATCTTCATGGACTTATCTACCTTTGATCTTTGAGGCTGATGACATGATATGGGGTGTTTGTGTGGTGGTCCTTTATGTGGGGATGTTAATGTTGTTGCTTTCTGTTTGTTAGTTTTTCTTCTAACAGGCCCCTCTTCCACAGGTCTGCTGCAGCTTGCTGGAGGTCCACTCCACACCTTGTTCACCTGGGTATCACAAATAGAGGCTGTAGAATGGCAAAAATTGCTGCCTGCTCCTTCCTCTGGAAGCTTCATCATAGAGGGGCACCAACCTGATGCCAGCTAGAGCTCTCCTGTATGAGGTTTCTGTCGACCCCTGTTGGGAGGTCTCTCCCAGTCAGGAGGCACAGGGGTCAGGGACCCACTCGAGGAGGCATTCTGTCCCTTAGCAGAGCTGGTGTGCTCTGCTGGGAGAATCCCTTTTGTCAGGGTCACCTGCTGTCTTCAGAGCCAGCAGTCAGGAATGATTAAATCCGCAGAAGCTGTGCCCATAGCCACCCCTTCCCCCAGGTGCTCTGTCCCGGGGAGATGGGGATTTTGTCTGTAAGCCCCTGACTGAGGCTGTTTCCTTTCCTTTAGAGATGTCCTGCCCAGTGAGGAGGAATCTAGAAAAGCAGTCTGGTCACAACGGTTTTCCTGGGCTGTCTTGAATTGTGCCCAGCCCAGACCTCCCAGCCTCCTTAGCACTAGAAAACTGCCTACTAAAGCCTCAATATTGGGGGATGCCCCTTTCCCCCACCAAGCTCGATCATCCCAGGTCAACTTGAGACTGCTGTGCTGGCAGCGAGAATTTCAAGCCAGTGGTTCTTAGCTTGCTGAGCTCCATGGGATTGGGACCTTCTGAGCGAGAGCACATGGCTCCCTCGCTTCAGCCCCTTTCTAGGGGAGTGAGGGGTTCTGTCTTGCTGGGGTTCCAGATGCCACTGCAGTCCAAAACAAAAAACAAACAAAAACCAAAAAAAAAAACTCCTGTAGGTAGCTCGGTGTCTGCCCAAACAACCATCCCATTTTGTGCTTGAAACCCAGGGCTGTGCTGTTGTAGGCACACGAGGGAATCCCTGATCTGCAGATTGCAAAAATCGTGGGAAAAGCATAGTAACCTGGCCAGATAGCACAGTTCCTCATGGCTTCCCTTGGCTGGGAGAGGGAGGTCCCCCAGCTCCTTGCATTTTGTGGGTGAAGCGATGCCCCACCCTGCTTTTGCTCACCCTCCATGGTTGTACCCACTGCCTAACCAGTCCCAATTAGATGAACTGGGTACCTCAGTTGGAAATGCAGAAATCACCTGTGTCTTCTGCATGGGTCTTGCTGTTAACTGTTTTTATTTGGCCCTCTTGATCCTGCCCCCCAAATCATCTTTTATTTTTATTTCATCTAAATAGCTGATCTCTCCTTTTTTTTGAACATCTTTGCCTAAGCTATAATAAGAACAACAATCTAAATTTGCATAGCAAGTGGATCCTATATTTAGAATTTAAAGTGTTTCTGGCAAAATTTAGATTAAATTGGCTAATTAATAATGCTCTTCAAATTGCTTTCCCCTGCTCCAATAATGAAGTATAACTTCTAGAAACAGCTGAAAAATGAGTTGTTCTTCAGGTTATATGCTCTTAATGTTACATGGAAACACAGTATGAAGCCTTCAAAATATCCCCAAAGAGAGAAAATGGAATCAGCAGTGATCCTGGTGTGACCTCACTACTTAGTAGTTGTGCTTTTAGCCAATTCATTTGCTTGTCTTTAAACTGTGCACATTTCTGGAAGGGTAGCACTAATCACTGATCAAAACTACCTTTTATTTTGAGGTGTAGTCTCGCTCTGTCGCCCAAGCTGGAGTGCAGTGGCATGACCTCAGCTCACTGTAACCTCTGCCTCCAGGGTAAAAGGGATACTCTTGCCTCCCAAGTAGCTGGGATTAAAAACATGTGCCACCACACCCAGGTAATTTTTATATTTTTAGTAGAGATGCGGTTTCACCATGTTGACCATGCTGGTCTTGAACTGACTTAAAGTGATCCGCCTGCCTCAGCCTCCCAAAGTGCTGGGATTGCATGCATGAGCCACCATGCCTGGCCAAATCTACCTTTAAAAATTGAGCAGGGGGGAAAGGCTATACCAACAGTGATTAGTTCAAAAAACTTCAACTCTAGGCCGGGCGTGGTGGCTCAAGCCTGTAATCCCAGCACTCTGGGAGGCCGAGACGGGCGGATCATGAGGTCAGGAGATCGAGACCATCCTGGCTAACATGGTGAAACCCCGTCTCTACTAAAAAAATACAAAAAACTAGCCGGGCGTGGTGACAGGTGCCTGTAGTCCCAGCTACTCGGGAGGCTGAGGCAGGAGAATGGCATAAACCCGGGAGTTGGAGCTTGCAGTGAGCCGAGATCCCGCCACTGCACTCCAGCCTGGGTGACAGAGCGAGACTCCGTCTCAAAAAAAAAAAAAAAAAAAAATGTTGTGAGTAAATTTATTCTGTTAATAGAAGCAAAAATATGACCTCATACATCTCATTTATAGTTGTGCAACACCAAATGCTTTTTATTAAAAATTGTATTTTATGTAAGTATTCAATTTATATCACTTTTATTTGGTATTTCAATGGCCTCTCTAATATCTGTGGAAAACAGGCCAGCTGTTCCCAGGAAAGCACGTGGTGCTACAGCTACTTTAACAATAATGATGAAGAGCACTTATTTTGTTATAACTGAGCGAGTTATAGAGAAACGCCACACTCCATCAGTGAGGTCAAGACCTGGGGCTTTTCAGAAAAGGGGGGATTATGAGCCTTCCAGTTGTACAGGTCAGAAGTAGAGAAGGGGACATAAACTAAAAATGGAGCACAGCGCTCACTGCCCAGGGGTATTTGGGCCTCTCTCAGCGGGTGGAGGGGGGCTACCTCCTCTGGCTGAGGCCATAATTGGGTGGCTATAGGCGGAGAGGCCACAGGGGATGTAGTGAAGGAGACATGGGAAGATTCTGGGGGAGTAGGAGGGTAATAGGATGGCGGAAATGACTGAGAAAAGCTTTCTTCAGAAAGAGGCAGTACAGGAGAAGCTGAGGGAGCTGAGGGTCTGGGCGACAGTGAGGTCTGGCTCAAAAGGACTTTGGAGGTAGGATTATGACTGGCACATGAGGGGAGCCAAGGGGGAGGGCTCAGGACCAAGCTCAGCCATTGATCAATGTAGGGAAACTGATCAGGGTGACCGGGAGTTCCAGCAATGACCTGCCACACAGCCTGAAAAGCTGAGATTCGGTGACCCTTCTGAGGGCCACCCGGTTCCGAACTGTGGCCTTTCTATTTCATAGCGTCCAGAACTTGCCTTTTATAACGCGGATCCCGTAATCTTCTGAGAAGCCCGGAGAGAAATTTTGTAACATACATGGAGAGGGCTCCAATCTCTATAGGGCCGGGAAGAAGACTTCCCCATTCTGGAAGCAATTTAACAAGGTTTAAGCAGAAATATTAAACCCAGCACCGACAGAGATATTCACATCCTGGGGGGCTGTAGCATCAGAAGAACAGAGGTATCACAGCCAGAAGTAGGAAAACAACTACAGCCAACACTTTTTGCCACATAAGGTCTATCTATTTAAGCTTTGAGATCTAGAGAGAGGACAAGAGGCGGGTCCGAGGCCAGTGGGACCTACATGAGCCCCCCCCCCTCCTTTTTGACTTATAGTCCAAATATCTTTGGTGTCTCCGCTACTTAAAGGCAAAACGTTTAAACTCGGCCCTTTCTTTTAAGGGTTTAAGGAGAGAGAACAGAGCCAAGTCTTGGAGGCACTGGACTTGCTGCCACACAGGAAAACGAGATATGCGGGGTAAGGGATGGGGATGAGGAGGAAAAGGGGTCACTCAGATCTTTTCAGGCTGGGAGGAGCCCTACCAGGCAGAGCTGGGTCTCCAGGAGGACTCCGCTGTCCCCCGCCCCGCCTCCAGGTCCTGTCAGGCACTGCAAGCGCGGCTCAGAAGTCCGGTCGGGGCCAAAGTCACTGCAGCAAGCCGGGCACCTGCGTTCCGAGCCCGGTGCAGACACGCTGGGGCTGGGGGAAGTCAGGGGCTTTGACGCCTGAAGGCGCGGGAGCCGGGCGCCCGCGGGAGTCCCTGGGGGAGCCGGTCCAGCGCCATCACCTCCTACTCCTTGCCTGTGGGTCGGGGAGCCCCTGCCACAGGGGAAGGAGGCTGTTTTGCAAACTGGCGGAGGCGCGCCTAGCCCCTGGGCCCGCAACCCGAAGAGACACGCCTGAGACCTCCTGTGATAGAAAAACTGTACTGAAGACCTTGAAGAAGTCCTTGCCCAGTCATCTTGGGCAATATCTGCGATATGACATGAATTTTAGACACCAGACAGGACAATAGACACCAAACAGGACAACAGACACTAAACAGGACAATAGACACTGGGGTATATAAACAATTACGACAATTTTTATAAACAGACGGGGGGGGGGTCCTGTGATGGGATCAGTCAGATGCCCACCTGGCCGCTCCCCTTGTGGGGACTCAGGCTCCTCTTGGCATTGGCTGGCCGGTATAAACCCCTGACTCAGATCGAGCTATGCCCAATGCTGAAGCAATTTTTACAGAAGCAGAACGGGCAAACAAATTAAAAAGATTAATTGGTTAGAGTTACAGAAAAGTAAACAGTTCCAGCTGCAGGGGGCTCAAACTATCACAAAGAGATAATGCAGGGGCTTTGGTACCATCCCCCGAGCTCATCCCCAGGAACTGCTGGTTCAGCTTGTCTCAATGTCTTATCAGTAAGTGCATTCCTGAAAGTGCCTGGAGTCAGCTTGCACTAGTTAAGTCCTTAAGGGAGGGGGATAAGGGGGAGCTGCAGTGAAGAAACAAAAATGGAGTCTGGCCAGCTGTCTCCCTTAAGAGAGACAATGAGGTTAAAACAAGGTAGGGTATCACAATTTGAGTACTACTCATGCGCCAAACACTGTTATTTGGCTTAAAGTACTGGTTTTCTGTTTTTCTCTAAATTTACTGTTAATATACAATTGTTATCTAAGTAGACTTTATCTGATTCAAATGTTTTATGAAATCTGGCTGACAAATGTCTCTTACTTGGAATATTGAAATTTTCCATGAATCTAAATTATTATAAACAATCTCTTACTAAAAGCCTTTGTGAGGCAAAGTAAGAGTCACAACATTTTATTATAATATGAAAGAACTGTATTAACCATGTTCCCAGTAATTACTCTGAACACAGGATTCTCAGTTCTCAGTATGCACCCTGAGTCACTCAGGTGAAACTGGTATCTGTGTAAAGCGGCAGGGCTGGGCGTGGTGCCTCACACCTGTAATCCCAGCACTTTGGGAGGCTGAGGTGGGCAAATCACCTGAGGTCAGGGGTTCCAGACCAGCCAGACCAACATGGAGGAACCCCGTCTCCACTAAAAATACAAAAATAGACAGGCGTGGTGGCGCATGCCTGTAATCCCAGCTGCTCAGGAGGCTGAGGCAGGAGAATCACTTGAAACCGGGAGGCGGAGGTTGCGGTAAGCTGAGATTGTGCCATTGCACTCCAGCCTGGGAAATGAGTGAAACTCCATCTCAAAAAAAAAAAAAAGATAAGGTCCTGAGTGGAGGTGTACCACATTGCACATAAATGCCCTCCACATGCACCTATTTTTTTGTGTGCTATTATTTGCATGGCTAGATATTTACTGAATATAGTCATACTATCTTTTGGCAGCTAATGACATCTGTTACCCATTAGTTTTATACAATTATTTGCTTGGCTAAAAAATAAATCTTTTGTTAATTTAATGTAAATTGAGAGACTAAATTTGCAATCTTCAGTCTTTCAATGTTAAAGGAAATCAGAGACAAGGAATGTGTGTATAAGGTATGCATTTTCCTATCAAAATTCTTCTTGTATTGACTTGGAAACCCCTAGGAGTCCACCTGGAGAATATTCCCTTCAAATCCTTTAGCCAGGATTTTAGATTTCTGAAGTTCAAAAACTTACTGGTTGAGCAAAGCAAGAATTTTGTCTTTGCTTTTGTTAGTAATCTGGCCATTTCAAAAGCATGTCAATTATGCTAAGCCATTGAAAAAATATGGTTTTGATTAATTTTATCCCACTTCAAATGTTTTCTCTAATTGTTACTTCTATTATGTTAATCTAAGAAACTACATAACTCTTCATGCATTCAAAAAAACTCATACTGTTTAAAATTTCAGTATCATATTACAGTATAGAATTCTCTAAGCATAAGATACATTATTAATAAATTATGTTTTCAAAGTTTTTCAATTGTGAAAAAAATAGGTATGCATTTAAATAATTTCAATTCTAGGACAGTATCCACTGGTCTATCTGGTATTTCTGTAATGAATACTGTAAAACTGGGCCACCAGAATGGTGCATCATGCTGATTTAACCAGAATAAGAATGAATTGAGGCCGGATGTGGTGGCTCACGCCTGTAATCCCAGCACTTTGAGAGGCCGAAGTGGGTGGATCATGAGATCAGGAGATCAAGACCATCCTGGCTAACACGGTGAAACCCCATCTCTACTAAAAAAAATACAAAATATTAGCTGGGTGTGGTGGCATGCACCTGTAGTCCCAGCTACTCGGGAAGCTGGGGAAGGAGAATCGCTTGAACCCAGGAGGCAGAGGTTGCAGTGAGCCGAGATCACGCCATTGCACTCCAGGCTAGGTGATAGAGTGAGACTCTGTCTCTAAAAAAAAAAGATGAGGCTGGGCGCGGTGGCTCACTCCTGTAATCCTAGCACTTTGGGAGGCCAAGGTAGGCGGATCACCTAAGGTCAAGAGTTTGAGACCAGCCTGGCCAACATAGTGAAACCCCGTCTCTACTAAAAATAAAAATTCAGCTGGGCGTGGTGGCACGCGCCTGTAGTCCCAGCTACTGGTGAAGCTGAGGCAGAATTGCTTGTCTCAAAAAAAAAAAAAAAAAAAAAAAAAAGGGAATTCAGCCTTGTAAGTAGACTATTGATATCCCAGAGGCTGATTATTTACTACTGCTTACTAAACGTTGCCCAATAATGCCAGTGAGCCCTTTCTTTTTTTTTCAGAGACAGAGTCTTGCTCTGTCACCCAGGCTGGAGTGCAGTGGCCGGATCTCAGCTCACTGCAAGCTCCCCCTCCTGGGTTTACGCCATTCTCCTGCCTCAGCCTCCCGAGTAGCTGGGACTACAGGCACCCGCCACCTCGCCCGGCTAGTTTTTGTATTTTTTAGTAGAGACGGGGTTTCACCGGGTTAGCCAGGATGGTCTCAATCTCCTGACCTTGTGATCTGCCCGTCTCGGCCTCCCAAAGTGCTGGGATTACAGGCTTGAGCCACCGCGCCCGGCCCAGTGAGCCCTTTCAACCAGATTTTCTTTTTCCTGTTTTCAGACGGAGTTTCATTCTTGTTGCCCAGGCTGGAGTGCAATGGCATGACCTCGGCTCATGGCAACCTCTGCCTCGGGTTCAAGTGATTCTCCTGCCTCAGCCTCCCCAGTAGCTGGGATTACAGGCATGTACCACCATGCCCAACTGATTTTGTATTTTCAGTAGAGATGGGGTTTGTCCACGTTAGTCAGGGTGATCGACCCGCCTTGGCCTCCCAAAGTGTTGGGATTACAGGCGTGAGCCGAGGGTCCAGCCTTTTTTTTTTTTTTTTTTTGAGACAGAGTTTCGCTCGTCACCCAGGCTGGAGTGCAGTGGTGCAATCTCGGCTCACTGCAATCTCTGCCTTCTGGGTTCAAGTGATTCTTCTGCCTCAGCCTCCCAAGTAGCTGGGATTACAGGCACCCACCGCCATGCCCGGCTAGTTTTTGTATTTTTAGTAGAGATGGGGTTTCTCCATGATGGCCAGGCTGGTCTTGAACTCCTTACCTCAGGTGATCCGCCCACTTCAGCCTCTCAAAGTGCTGGGATTACAGACATGAACCACTATGCCTGGCCAGTTTTTTTTTTTTTTAACCTCAAAATCTTAGGAAATAAAAGGAAAAATAGATGAGTCAGATTACTTCATATTAAAAAGCTGCTGCACAGAATCTGACACAATCAACAGGAAGAGACAACTAAAAAAATGAGAGAAAATATTTGCAAATTATACATGTGACAATGAGTTAATATGAAAAATATGTAAGAAACTCTGCTGGGCACGGTGGTTCACACCTTATCCCAGCATGTGGGGAGGCTGAGGTGGGCAGATCACCTGAGGTCAGGAGTTTGAGACCAGCCTGGCCAACATGGTGAAACCCTGTCTCTACTAAAATACAAAAATTAGCCAGGAGTGGTGGCATGTACCTGTAATCCCAGCTACTACGAAGGCTGAGGCAGAAGAATTGCTTGAACCCAGGAGGCGGAGGTTGTAGTGAGCTGAAATCACACCACTGCACTCCAGCTGGGGAGACAGAACAAGAGTCAGTCTCAAAGAAAAAAAAAAAAAAAATATATATATAT
This sequence comes from Piliocolobus tephrosceles, assembly GCF_002776525.5. Classification (NCBI taxonomy): domain Eukaryota; kingdom Metazoa; phylum Chordata; class Mammalia; order Primates; family Cercopithecidae; genus Piliocolobus; species Piliocolobus tephrosceles. Next base: position 31,926,254 of record NC_045454.1, on the reverse strand, counting down.
ATATATATATGTATAATATATATGAAACTCAATTATACAACAAAAACAAGTAACTATTAAAATGAACAAAACGCTTAAATATTTTTCAAGAAAAGACATACTTATGGCCAACAGATACATTTAAATATGCCCAATGTTAATTATGATCAGGGAAAGGCAAGCCAAAAACAACTATGAGATATCAATTCACTCCTGTTAGAATGACTTACTAAAATGAAAAAGAAAAACGTTATGAAAGATGAGAAGGCAATGCATGCACACTGTTGGTTTGAATGTAAATGAAGATGGCTGTTATGAAAAACAAAACAGAGATTTCTCAAAAAACTTAAACTACCATGTAATACAGCTGTTGCACTATTGGGTATATATCCAAATGAAATCAGACTGAAGAAACACTTAACACTTCTATGTTGTTTGTAGCACTCTTTACAATAACCAAAACATAGAATCAACAGTTCAGGCTGGGCGTGGTGGCTCATGCCTGTAATTCCAGCACTTTGGGAGGGCAAGTCAGGTGGATCACTTGAGGTCAGGAGTTCGAGACCAGTCTGGTCAACATATATACTAAAAACATAAAAATTAGCCACACATGGTGACGGACACCTGTAATCCCAGTCACTCTGGAGGCTGAGTTGGGAGAATTGCTTAAACCCAGGAGGTGGAGGCTGCAGTGAGCCAAGATTGCTCCACTGCACTCCAGCCGGGGTGACAGAGACTTCACATCAAACAAACAAAAAAGATCAATTCAGCATCTAATGAGTAAATAAAGACAATGTGGTAGATACACACAGTGGAATACTATTATTTAAAAAAGAATATTTTTTTGAGACCGAGTCTCACTCTATTGCCCAGGCTAGAGTGCAGGGGCACAATCTCGGCTCACTGCAACCTCCACATCCCTGGTTCAAGGGATTCTCATGCCTCAGCAACCAGAGTAGCTGAGATTACAGGTGTGCACCACTATTCCCAGTTAATTCTTTGTTATGTTTTTAGTAAAGATGGGGTTTCTTCATGTTGCCCAGGCTGGTTTCAAAGTCCTGGGCTCATGCAATGCACTTGCCTTGACCTTCCAGAATGCTGGGATCACAGGTGTGAGCCACCACACCTGGCCTAAAAAAAAAAAAAAAATTCCATTATTTTTAATCACATGGATTAAACTGAAGAACATGATACTGAGATAAGGTTAATAGTTCATGATTTCACTTACACATGGATTCCAAAAAAAACTTAATCTCATTGATGTAGAGTAAAATGGTGACCATCAAGGCCAATGTATTTAAAAAAAAAAAAAAAATGGGCTGGGCACGGTGGCTCACATCTGTAATCGCAGCACTTTCGGACGCCGATCACGAGGTCAGGAGATCAAGACCATCCTGGCCAGTACGGTGAAACCCTGTCTCTACTAAAAACACAAAAATTAGCTGAGTGTGGTGGCACACGCCTGTAATCCCAGCTACTTGGGAGGCTGAGGCAGGAGAATCACTTGAACTGGGGAGGTAGAAATTGCAGTGAGCCAAGATTGTGTCACTGCACTCCAGCTGGCAACAGAGTGAGACTGTCTCAAAAAAAAAAAAAAAAGAAAAAAAAGGGTTGCAATGATGTCTGTCAAATAATACAGAGTTGAATAGAAGAAATAAGTTCAAGATATTTATTATATAGCATGGTGACTATAGCTCATGTTTTTGTATTTTTGAAAAGTAGTAAGACAATGTCACGTGGTCTCACCACAAAAATGTTAACTATGTGAAGTATTAATTACCTAGAACTAATCATCTGACAATGTATATACACTTCAAAAGATTATGTTCTACAGAAAAGTACACATTTTATCTTGTCAAGTTAAAAAGTTTTAAAGCTTTACAGGAGGATAACAATGTATCAAATACTGTGCATGTCTTTGTCATAATCGTTGAATAGTATCAAAATATATAGTTTTTGTTCTTGGTTGAATACTATCAAGATATATAGTTTTTATCATTTATTTTGTCAGTCATAACCATAGGAACTCTGATATTTAACAGCACGTTCTGGACCCAGCACATTGCATGGGAGAAGCCAATGTACTTTAGGAATTTTACTTTAAGCTTAGGACACCTGGAGTTTCTGGTGCTGATGGTAATGGTGAAAAAAGACACTCAAAGAGCAGGTGTTGCTTATGGTCCCATGACTGGCCACCCTGTGAGCACAGTAAACTAGTTTGCATGCAAAACAACAGGAAAATGTTTTAATCCAAACGCTGTCATGATGTCCAAAATTTATCCAGAAAAAATGACCAAGGACTTGGCTGCATTTTGGGGACAGAAAATAAAAACCGTAGACTAAACTTCACCCACTTAAAAAATTGTATGAGTGAGAAATTCCTCCAAATTGTAATATCAGTATGGAAAAGCAATATTCTTTTAAGTTTCAAATTCACAGAGCTCATTATTTTGCAGCCTTTAACATTTACACTGAAAAATTCTGCATGGAAATGTAAGTTGTGCTATAAATAAAAAAGTAAATTTAAAATTGTTCACTTACCATTAACTCTCTTAAAAATTTAATTTCTATATTTTCTTGCAAATTTTATGTTTGCCACACTTTAAGAATCTAATTTTTTTTTAAACAAAGAACAACCATGCTGATTTAATCCTCTCACCTGTGGAGAATGCTTTTATCTTAACTAATCTGAAAGTTATATTGATAACCGAACTCTCCAGTTAAAACAATTATTCAGTGCATTAAAGAATACCAACTTTCAATTGGGTGTGGTGGCTCACACCTGTAATCCCAGCACTTTGGGAGGCTGAGGCAGGTGGATCATATGAGGTCAGGAGTTTGAAACCAGCCTGGCCAACACAGTGAAACCCTGTCTCTACTAAAAATACCAAAAAAAAAAAAAAAAAAAAAAGCCAGATGTGGTGGCAGGTGCCTGTAATCCCAGCTACTTGGGAGGCTGAGACAGGAGAATTGCTTGAACCTGGAAGGCGGAGGATGCAGTGAGCCCACGTTGCACCACTGCACTCCAGCCTGGTCGAAAGAGTGAGACTCTGTCTCAAAAAAAAAAAAAAAAAACACCGAACTTTCTCATCAAAATTTACAAAGCACCATGTGAAATGAAATGGCATTAAGACAACAGTGGGAAAACTGAAGCCATAACACAGAAAAAGGAGAAGGACTGTGCTCCATACATAGCTGGGATACACATAATCCAGACAAATCTGAAGATAATAAAGAAATAAAAGATGCAGAACTTCTCTTTAAATTCAGCAGGATTCACCATTGTGGCCTGGAAAATATGTCCTCTCCACATGAAGAATCAATTTTATTTCTTCACCACTGATGTTTTCCATCTCTGAATTGAAGTTACAAATTAACTTTAGCAGGAATACTTACGGCTTATTATGGAGCATCTCTTACACAGCAAGAACTGTTATGTACGTTTGCTACATTTAAATATAAAATATAAAAACATCCTCACGACTTATAAAGCTTCCATAATACTTATCTGGCCGGGCACGGTGGCTCAAGCCTGTAATCCCAGCACTTTGGGAGGCCGAGACGGGCGGATCACGAGGTCAGGAAATCGAGACCATTCTGGCTAACACGGTGAAACCCCGTCTCTACTAAAAAAAAAACAAAAAACAAAAAACAAAAAACTAGCCGGGCGAGGTGGCGGGCGCCTGTAGTCCCAGCTACTCGGGAGGCTGAGGCAGGAGAATGGCGTGAACCCGGGAGGCGGAGCTTGCAGTGAGCTGAGATCCGGCCACTGCACTCCAGCCTGGGCGACAGAGTGAGACTCCGTCTCAAAAAATAAATAAATAAATAAATAAATAAATAAATAAATAAATCCTCACAACTTATAAAGCTTCCCTAATACTTATCTGGACAAATTGATTCAATAAATAAATTTACTTATGTGAATTATAGAAAGTGAAAAGAAAAATAACTAAAGAGCTATAGAGTTCTCCAACTAAAAACAAAATGAAGTGTTCTAACTAAATAAAATGCCACTTAATACACTAATTGTGGAATTACATTTAAAAATTTTGTATGCATTACTAAATTTTGTAACAATTATTCTTATAATCACAGACCAGCTCACATAATGAATACTTCGTAATCTGTAAAATATTTACATAAAAAAGATACAAAATAATTAGGGGTCTATCATGAGTGCCAGGCAAGTATAAACAATTTTCATGGGGAGATTCAGAACTATAAGCCATAGATTGTACAGTAATAAATTCAATACAAAGAGAATCCATTTGCTTTCAGCATTTTTGAGGTTTTTAGTTTTCTAGTCATCTTGTTAAAATGATTTGTTTTGTTCAATATAGCTTTTGTCTTCTGAAAACAGGTATAAATTCATACACACAAACTCACTCTATAATTTTCTTACACCTAAGGTTTATCTTTAGACTAACATATATTTAACTCTATGTAAATGAAAACTAAAAGTCTGCATGTGCTTGCAGGCAGACAGGAAACATGCTTAAAAAATAAATATTAGAAAACTTTAAAAATATTTATTCAGGACTCAGAAATGTATGGATTTTATTTATACTTCTACATAATTTATTATGACCATAAAAATAACACTGTAATCAATGACAATTGTACATGTTAAAATAACTAAAAGTATAAAAGTGGATTGTTTACCTCATTTACCCTGATGTGATTATTATATACTGTATTCTTGTATCAAAATATGCCATATATTGCATGAATATATACTCATACTATGTACCCCAAATAATTAAGAAAAATAAGTTTAAATAAAATAAACATTTGGCTGGGCACAGTGGCTCATGCCTGTAATCTCAGAACTTTGGGAAGCCGAGGTGGGGGATCATTTGAGGTCAGAAGTTCGAGACCAGCTTGACTTACATTATGAAACCCCGTCTCTACTAAAATACAAAAATTAGCTGGGCATGGTGGTGGGTGCCTGTAATCCCAGCTACTGGGAGGCTGAGGCAGGAGAACTGCTTGAACCCAGGAGGCAGAGGTTGCAGTGAGCCAAGATCACGCCACTGCACTCCAGTCTGGATGACAGAGCAAGACTCCCTCTCAAAACAAAATAAACAAAATAAAAACAAAATTTTAACCTACAGAAGTAATATTCTTTAACTTATTTGCAGTCAAAGCCACTGGCATAAGGGATTACCAGAGATGTTAATCCATTATGTTACCAAACAGTATATGTATTGTTACCATGTTTTATGTGCGCCCTTGAGTAAGGAAGAATAGGTTAAGGTTTGTGACATAATAACACTTCATTGAATGCACAATAGTATTTAACATGTTAAAAAGGTTGAATATATTAACATCACATATAATCTGAAATTTAAAAAAATATACTGCATTTTTAATAAAAGTATAATTAGTACAATATACTAAATTAATTTTAATTTACTTATAAATGAAATTTAAAATGTTTTCTCATAATACAGAACATTACTCTGAATGCCTAACGCACACATTACTCAATATAAGTTAACCACAAAAGTCTCTTCACTTAGATTTTCATCATACATCTCACATTTTAGTGTCCTTACTTTTTCATAAAAGTTTATAAATAATGCTTACCTAATAAAAAAGAATCTCTCATATCTTTGATGCAGCAACAACTGATCACATGCTTTCACATGTAAATAGGAATGAAGAAACAGCAGGAAATAATTTGAGAGCTGAATTACGTCATTATTCACTTTTCAAAATATTTTTCAAAAAGTTAAGCATATTTTGAATGTAGTAACTCTGTAAAAAAACTTCTTTTAAAGTTATATAGAAATAATTTTTTTACAAATTTTAGTTTTAGGTTATTTTCTATACTCAGCACTATGATTTAGTACAATATCTGAAGTGTCAGTGCCTTATATATTTCTACTGTAAATTCTCTGATATTTACATAAATTTTTGATTAAAAATTTAAAAAATTTTTATGGTATCTGCAAAAATATGTTTTAGTATGAACTCTCTCGGTTTTCTAAGCTGTAGTTTTTGAAAAAGTATTTTTCCAAATTTATTACATTTGCAGGGGTTTTTTTTTCAATATAAATTCCCTGATACCGAACAAAGTTTGAGCAACTGCTTCAGAGGTTTCCTCTAATACAAAATGTATACAGTTAAGATCTGTGATACAAGTAAACATATTACAATCCTACTACAATGTTCTTCTTCAAAATGCTCTTCACCTGAAAGGCTTATATTTTCTTAAAGATATTTTGACAGTAGTTGGCCTTATAATGTTTTTATTAAGTAGGAACTCTCTGATGTTGAGTAAGATGTGAGTATGTATTAATGGCTTTTTTGCAGTCTTTATATTTGTACAATTTTTCTCAAGTATAAATGCTTTCCTATGCAGTAAGGTGTGAGCATTGGTTAAAAGTTTTGCCATTGTTCACACATGTAGTTTTCTCCAGTATAAATTATCTTACCTACAATCAAGTGTGACAACCATTTAAAAGTTTTATCAAATTCTTCACATTTCTATGATTTCTCACCACTATGATTTCTTTTATGTTTAGAAAAGTTTGAGGTGTTTTCAAAGCACTGTCACATCCTTCCGGTTTGTAGAATCTCTCTAGTATGAATTACCTCTCGTATGAATTATCTTATGTCTGTTTGGAATTGAGAACTTACTAAAGGCTTTGCCATGTTCTTCACACTCCAGTATGAATTTTTTTATGTTTAGTAAGAGTTGAGGACTAAAGGCTTTGCCACATTCTTCACATTTGTAGGGTTTCTCTCCAGTATGAGTTATTTTGTTTAATAAGGCTTAGGGACTGGTTAAAGGCTTTACCACATTCTTCCCATCTGTAAGATTTCTCTCCAGTATGAGTTATCTTATGTTTACGAAGGTTTGAGGATTGGTTGAAAGCTTTGCCACATTCCTCACATTTGTAGGGCTTCTCTCCAGTATGAATCATCTTATGTACAGTTAGTTGTGAGCACTGGTTAAAGGCTTTGCCACATTCTTCACATTTGTAAGGTTTCTCTCCAGTGTGAATCATCTTATGTACAGTTAGTTGTGAGGACCGGTTAAAGGCTTTGCCACATTCTTCACATTTGTAGGGTTTCTCTCCAGTATGAATCATCTTATGTGTAGTAAGGTTTGAGGACTCATTAAAGGCTTTGCCACATTCTTCACATTTATAGGGTTTCTCTCCAGTATGAATTCTCTTATGTTTAGTCAGGGCTGAGGACCAATTAAAGCCTTTGCCACATTCTTCACATTTGTAGAGTTTCTCTCCAGTATGACTTATCTTATGTGTAGTAAGGTATGAGAATCGGTAAAAAGCTTTGCCACATTCTTCACATTTGTAGGGTTTCTCTCCAGCATGAGTTATCTTATGTTTAGTTAGGGTTGAGGAATGGTTAAAAGCTTTGCCACATTCTTCACATTTGTAGGGTTTCTCTCCAGTATGAATTATCCTGTGTGCAGTAAGGTGTGAGGACCGGTTAAAAGCTTTGCCACATTCTGTACATTTGTAGGGTTTCACTCCAGTATGAATTCTTTTATGTGTAGTGAGGTGTGAAGACCGGTTAAAGGCTTTCCCACATTCTTCACATCTGTATGGTTTCTCTCCAGTATGAATTATCTTATGTTTAGTAAGGTGT
>NC_045454.1:31821763-31918642 GCF_002776525.5 Piliocolobus tephrosceles | reverse complement strand
GGTTTCTCTCCAGTATGAATTATCTTATGTGTAGTAAGGTGTGAGGACCGTTTAAATGCTTTGCCACATTCTTCACATTTGTAGGGTTTCTCTCCAGTATGAATTCTCCTGTGTGTAGTAAGGGTTGAGAACCAGTTAAAGGCTTTGCCACAATCTTTACATTGGTAGGAATTCTCTGTAATATGAAATCTTTTATGTTGACTTAGGTGTAAGAGCATGCAAAATGATTTCTCACATTTTTTACATTTGAAAGGTTTCTTTCCAGGTTGTCTTGTCTTATGTCTGTTTGAATTTGAAAATGTATGAAAGACTTTTGCATATGGATCACATTGAAATATGTTGCTCTGGGTAGTTATCAAACACTGGTTTAATTTGTTATCATCTTCTTTGTGCACCTCACACTCATCCACACTTTTACAGCCTTTTTGTAACTGTAAATTGTCATGTTCATAATTTCCGTATTTTTTCAGTATCGCTTCTTGAAAAGAATCTTTAATGTTCCACTCTGGCCAAAGGTCTTGGGCAAAATGAGAACATATAACTGAAAGAAAAAAAAAATAACAAATTACTTACTAGACACAGATAAATACAGTTTACAAATCTAACCTATAATATTATACAAACTATATAAGTAAGATGGCAAAGGAAAATACCAAAGGCCCTCATTCCTTTATAGACATGTAAATGTTAAAACAAAAAAACAAAAAAACAAAAAAAAAAAACCCAACCAAATTACATCTGAAAAAAATTTATAAATGGGTTAAGTGTGTGAAGTGCCCTGGTGAGAAAAATGCAAAGAGACGCCGGGCGCGGTGGCTCAAGCCTGTAATCCCAGCACTTTGGGAGGCCGAGACGGGCGGATCACGAGGTCAGGAGATCGAGACCATCCTGGCCAACACGGTGAAACCCCGTCTCTACTAAAAAATACAAAAACTAGCCGGGCGAGGTGGCGGGCGCCTGTAGTCCCAGCTACTCGGGAGGCTGAGGCAGGAGAATGGCCTAAACCCGCGAGGCGGAGTTTGCAGTGAGCTGAGATCCGGCCACTGCACTCCAGCCTGGGTGACACAGCAAGACTCCATCTCAAAAAAAGAAAAAAAAAAGAAAAATGCAAAGAGCCACTTAGAAGTAAAAGTCTGTTACATTTACCCAACACAGCTCTTCCTGCTCCCCAATATAAGATAGTGTCTTTAGAAGTAAATTCCCAACTTTGTAATGACAAGTAAAACACTGGCACATTTATCTTTATTACTTGTTTCTAGGAGCCCTTCCAGACACTGGTGTCTGTCTCTCATGAAATATAATGCTGAAAGAAACGGTGGTATACTTTGGAGTGACAGTTTAAGTTTGCTGAGACCAAAGGTAAATGTTTCAGCAACAGAGAGACTGCTGTACCACAGAGAGAAAACAGGCATAGCACGTGATTACTATTAAGAAGAAACATGAATAAACTCCTTTAACTAAAAAATAAGACAAAATTTCAGACAAGACACATTCTAAGAACATGTTTGAGAGACTCCCAGAATCTCTAACCAAGACAGTTGTTCAGACCATGCCAGGACAAAGCTACATTATGAAGACTGTAACAGGTAGCCTTTTTTAATGTCCAAATTTCAATCAAAGATTACAACATATACAAAATAAGGCAATATGGTTCCATAAAAATATAATTTTCAAAAAGAAACTATAAAAAAATATACACATTGATTTTAAAAATTGAAAATAAATTGAATAATACTCAATAAGTGAAATAGGAAGACAGAGAACTATAGAAAATCAGAAAAATGAAGAACATAAATATTTAGAATATCAAAAAAACAAATTGTGTAGGTAATAAATATAAAAAATAACTGAAAAATCTTGAAAGAAACAATGATGTACAAATGAGGAAGCTCAACAAACAAACAAACACATATATAAGCACAATTTCAAAAGTCACAGACCAGAAGAGAATCTTGGGAGCTGCAAGACAAAAGTGATGCGTCATTTGTAAGCAGTCTTATGAGACAGCCAGTGAATTGTCAACAAAAATTTTGCAGGCCAGAAGGGAGGTGTGTGATAAAGTCAAACTCCTGAAAAATACAATGATCAAGTAAGCACAATACCATCAGCAAATCTGTCCTGCCAAAAAAAAGAAAAAAACTTTCAAAAATAACAAAATTCTGAAAAGTATATTGGAACTCCATAAACCTTACTTATAAAAAGTACTGAAAGCAGTTGCTTCTATTGAAAATAACATGATTCAACAAAAACAACAAATAGTCAAATAAAAATACATTACTTTCGGGAGTGGGGAGGGATAGCATTAGGAGAAATACCTAATGTAAATGACAAGTTAGTGGGTGCAGCACACTAACAAGGCCCATGTATACATATGTAACAAACCCGCACATTGTGCACACGTACCTTAGAACTTAAAAGTATAATAATAAAAGAAAAAATGAAATAAAAACAAAACAAACACAAAAAACCACAATAACAAAAAATTACATTACTTTCTGGGAAAGATTATGTGCACATATATACTTTTACTTCTAAGTATATGCACATACACCAAAATGGAATTTCTTAGCATTATCATAATGGTGCAGAAAACATTTTTAATTATTTCCTAAAATTTGAAAGAGAAAATCACAGAAATCATTATAAACATCTGTTAATAAATACACCACATAAAAAGATACAATTAGCAAAATCAATGACAAATTTGAGGGGAGATGTAATGAGAAAAAAACTGTGCATGCAACTGAAGTTCCTTTTTACTAGATTGAAATATACTGTTGTATCTTTTGGAGGCTTATATAATCCCCAAGGTCCCAAGAAGAACATATGTGTATAGATAAATGAAACAAAATAAGAAAGAAGTAAAAGCATATCAATATAAAAATAAAAAGACACAAAGACAGAGAGAAAATGAGTGACCAAGATATAAGAATCAAATAAAGCAATGAATAAAATAACATTACTATGTCTTTCTGCTTCAGAAAATTATTTAAATATATATCTTTAACTTTTCAATCAAGAGACATATTCTCAATAAAGATTTATTTAAATATTTTAAAAACTGATATCCAACTTGCCTTTCTATGAGACTAAGCTGAGATATATTGATAAAAGAAAACTGAAAGTGGCAAGATGGATATAGATATTGCACAAAAATATTAACCAAATGAAAGAAGAGGTCAAAATATTACATAAGCTACATCTTAAGTGAAAAACTTTCACATTTTATAAAATGTACTACAAGTCAAAACTGCAAAGAGACAGAGAAGGACATTAAACAATAATAGATTCATTTAGTGATAACGTAAGTCAAATGTGTGTGTGTATTTCACATTAAGGTTCCAAATACATAAAGCAAATATTGACAGAATGGAAGAATCACCTAGACAGCAATATTATAGTAGAACATTTCAATAATTTACTTTCCATAATAAAAATAAAAAAAAACAAAACAGAATATTTGTAAGTGAAGAGAGGACTTGAAGGCAGTATAAAACTATGATTTCTAACAGAGGTGTAGAGAAGTCTCCTCAACAATATCGGGATACACATGCTTCTTAATTGCTCATAAACATTCTGCTTAATAGACCACATGGTAGGCCAAAAAAGATGTCTTAACACATTTGTTAAGACTGAAATTGTGTGGATTATATTATATGAACGAAATGGAATGAGAGTATAAAACAATAATAGAAAAAGATTAAAAATTTACAAATACGGCCGGGCGCGGTGGCTCAAGCCTGTAATCCCAGCACTTTGGGAGGCCAAGACGGGCGGATCACAAGGTCAGGAGTTCGAGACCATCCTGGCTAACACGGTGAAACCCCGTCTCTACTAAAAATACAAAAAAACTAGCCGGGCGAGGTGGCGGCGCCTGTAGTCCCAGCTACTCGGGAGGCTGAGGCAGGAGAATGGCGTAAACCCGGGAGGCGGAGCTTGCAGTGAGCTGAGATCCGGCCACTGCACTGTAGTGCGGGCGACAGAGCGAGACTCCGCCTCAAAAAAAAAAAAAAAAAAAAAAAAAAAAAAAAAAATTTACAAATACATGGAAATTAAACAACACACTCTTGAGCATGCTCCTGTTCAAAGGTAGAAATAATTGATATTTTGAAAACGTCCATACTTCTCAAAGTAATCTACAGATTTAATGCAATGTTGTTAAAAAATTCTCATTGCATTTTTGAGGAAATAGAAACAATAACCCCAAAAGTATATAAAATGTCAAGAGACAATAAAGTACCCAAGAGTCTTCAAAAAAAGAAAATGTTGAAGGCATTATAGTTCTTGATTTCAAAACACATTACAAAGCTACAGAATTAAAGTAATTTGGTATAAGTATAATGGTTAAAAAGTAGACTAATAAAATAGAATGCTGCAGCTATAGAAACTTTCACATATATGGTTATATGAAGAGTTATTTTCATATCCATAATTATTGTAGCATTTTTACTGAAAGGCAATAGGTAAAAGCAATGCAAATTTCTTTCTTTTTTTTTTTTTTTAAGATGGAGTCTTACACTGTTGCCCAGACTGGAGCGCAGTGGCACGATCTCAGCTTACTGCAACCTCAGCCTCCCATGATCAAGTGATTCTCCTGCCTCGGCCTCCTGAGTAGCTGGGACTACAAGTGTGTACCACCATGCCCGGCTATTTTTTGTATTTTTAGTAGAGACAGGATTTCACTATGTTGGCCAGGATGGTCTTGATCTCTTGACCTTGTTATGTGCCTGCCTCAGCCTCTCAAAGTGCTGGGATTACAGCAATGAGCCACTGCACCCAGCAGAAATGGAAATTTCTGTCACCAAATTATCCAATAGATGTAATTTGCAATATAAAAATACTGGAATATCACCCAGGATTTAAAAAGCAGGAAATATTCTAACAACTCTAAAAATAAAGTTTGATGACATTATGCAAAATAAAATGAGCTAGCCACAATAAGACAGAGATTGTATGAGACATATGAGGCAGTCACATTCTTAGAAACAGAAAACAAAGTGGTTTTTGCAAAGTGCCAGAAAATCAGAAAAACTGGTTGTTGTTGTACATTGAGATTGAGCTTTGCAAGATAAAACATTCTAGGGGTATGTTGCATAACATTATAAATATAAATAATAGGACTAAACAGAATATTAAAAAATATTTGGTAATGAGTCAGGTGCGCTAACTCACATCTGTAATCCCAGGACTGTGGGAGGCCAAGGTGGGCGGATCACAAGGTCAGGACTTTGAGACCAGCCTGGGCAACGGAGTGAGGCGAAAGAATCAGTTGAAACCAGGAGGCAGAGGTGGCAGTGAGCCAAGATCCCACCACTTCACCTCAGCCTGGGCAACAGAGTAAGACTCTGTTTCAAAAAAAAAAAAGATAATATTTTGTGTGTTTTGGACAAGTAAAAATGAACAATACCTAAAAAGATCCAATTAAAATAGTTTCAATATTATCTTCAAATTCCAAAGTGTTTCTCCCACACAGAAGTAATATAGATTCACAACAAATATTGGAATTAGAATTTTTATAACTGGTCACCTGGCCAAGACCGAACGACCATTTACAACAAACCTACACAACAAATATACAAGTCAAAAAATAAACAGAGATATTTATAAAGGCAAACAAACACAGAAGTAATTATATTGGCAGTAGACATATGGCTGATTTATATTTGATTTTGCTAGACACTGCCTTAAATTGTACAGAGTTAAACACTGTCATACACAATTATAATATAAAATAAAACACCGAAACACAAGCAGCTGGTGTTAGGTGTCATACCTTAAAATATATAACACAATAGGCCGGGCGCGATGGCTCAAGCCTGTAATCCCAGCACTTTGGGAGGCCGAGACGGGCGGATCACGAGGTCAGGAGATCGAGACCATCCTGACTAACACGGTGAAACCCCGTCTCTACTAAAAATACAAAAAATTAGCCGGGCGAGGTGGCCGGCACCTGTGGTCCCAGCTACTGGGGAGGCTGAGGCAGGAGAATGGCGTGAACCCGGGAGGCAGAGCTTGCAGTGAGCTGAGATCCAGCCACTGCACTCCAGCCTGGGCGACAGAGCAAGACTCCGTCTCAAAAAAAAAAAAATATATATATATATATATATATAACACAATATAAAATATAAAATAAATATAAAATATATATATAAAATATATAACACAAAATTAAAATATGGAACGTAAAACATACTGGACACCATCAAGTAGATCAATATTTTCATGAAATGAATCTTAGAAGAATATAGGGCAAAAGTAATACAAAGGTTACTTGAAGAAAAAAAGGCTGAGAACTTCCCAAATTTTGATGTAATAAAAAAATTTCTAACCAATACTTAATTCAAAATTATTTTACTTCGAAAACAAGATAAAAACAAAGACTTTCCAAAATAAAAGTTCAGGGCATTTATTACAATTACCACAGTCCTACATAAAATGTTAAATGGTGGCCAGGCACAGTGGCTAGGCCTATAATTTTACAGCTTTAGGAAGTCAAGGCAGATAGATCACTTGAGACTAGTAGTTCAAGATCAGCCAGAGAAACATAGTGAGACTCTGATTACAAACAAAAAGAAATCCTAAAATGAGTCCATTATGTTGAAAAACAAAATGATGCTAGAAGTATCAAAAAACTGTATATAAATACAAAGCTGTCCATTAAATGTAAATAACAGACACACACAGAATTTTCTACTATCACAATGATGGGCATAAAACCCTTACAGTTCTTATTTAGATATAACAAACAAGATACAAATCTGCATAAATCTGTTAGTAGATACACAATGTAAGATAATATGGCTTTGAATATTAATAACAAATTGGAAAATATAACAGTACAGGTTTTGTATTTAATTGAAGGTGTGATGAGATTAAAATACATTGTTTTAACTTTAAGTTGTTTTATAGGCCGGGCGCAGTGGCTCAAGCCTGTAATCCCAGCACTTTGGGAGGCTGAGGCAGGCGGATCACAAGGTCAGGAGTTCGAGACCAGCCTGGCCAATATGGTGAAACTCCATCTCTACTAAAAATACAAAAATTAGCCAGGAGTGGTGGCGGACACCTGTAGTCCCAGCTGCTCGGGAGGCTGAGGCAGGAGAATCGCTTGAATCCGGGAGGCGGAGGTTGTAGCGAGCCAAGATCGGGCCACTGCACTCCAGCCTGGGCGACACAGTGAGACTCGGTCTCAAAAAAAAAAAAAAAAAAAGATGTTTTATGTAATCTGTTTTTCAATATGGCTACATTATATTTCAAGATGACTACATTATACTTATGGAAAGTATGCAGAACAAAATAAAAAATAATCAAAGTACATGTCACAACAAAATTAAAACAAACAAAACTTAAGAGAGTAACACAGGAAATGAGAAAAGACATATCTATAAGAAACACATGAAACAGTAACAATGAGGTGGTTTCTGCAGATCAGCAGACTTAGTCTTTCCCCCTGCTGGCTCTGAGGAATCTGGACAGTCCAGATGTATGGAATTTCCCCCACTGAAGCACACCCCCTTCACCAAGCAGCAGCCAGAGTGCTTTGTTAAGTGGTTCCTAAATCCTGTGCATCCTGACTAGGTGAGACCCCCCCAACAGGCATTGTAAGACAACTTATAAAGAAGCATTCCCACTGTCATCAGTTCAGTGCCCATCTGGGATAAAGCTTACAGATGAAGGAGCAGGCAGTTCTCTCTGCTGTTCTGCAGACTTCACTGGTGACACCTCCAGGTGTGGGAGAAACCCAGGCAAATAGGATCTGAAGTAGATCCCAAGCAAATCACAGAGGCCCTACTGAAGAGGGGCCTGACTGTTAAAGGAAAAACAGAAAGCAACAACAGCAGCACCAACAAAGATGTTGCCACAAAAAACCCATCCAAAGGTCAGCAGCCTCAAAGACCAAAGCTAGATAAACTCATGACAATGAGAAGAATCAATAAAAAAATGCTGTAAACTCAAAAAGCCAGAGTGTCTCTACTCCTCCAAATAATCACAACATATCTCCAACAAGAGCACAGACCTGGGAGAAGGCTGAGATGGATAAATTGAGAGAAGCAGGCTTCAGAAGGTGGGCAATAATGAACTTCAATGAGCTAATGAAGCATGTTCTAACCCAATGCAAAGAAGCTAAGAACCATGAAAAACATTACAGGAGCTGTTAACCCAAATAATTAGTTCAGAGATGAACTTGACCGACCTGATGCAACTGAAAAACACAACATGAGAACTTCACAATGCAACCACAAGTATCAATAACTGAGTAGACCAAGCAGGGAAAAGAATTTCAGAGCTTGAAGAGTATCTTGCTGAAATAAGGCAGATAAGATTGAAAAAATAAAAATAAAAAGGAATGAAAAAAATCTTCGAAAACTATTGGATTATGTAAAAAGACCAAACTTACAAGTGATTGCAGTACCCTGAAGAGATGGAAAGAATGGAACCAAGTTGGAAAACATACTTCAGGATATCATCCAGAAGAACTTTTCCAAGACAGGCCATCAACCAAATTCAGAAAATCCAGAGAACTCCAGTAAGATATTTCATGAGAAGATCAACCTCAAGATACGTAATTATCAGATTCTTCAATGTTAAACTTCAGGAAAAAATGATAAGAGCAGCCAAAGGGAAGGCCAGGTAGCCTACTAAAAATTGGACCTCTAACAAGACACCCTACAAGCCAGAAGACATTGGGGGCCAATATTCAGCATTCTTAAAAAAATGAATTTCTAACCCAGAATATCCAGCAAAACTAAGCTTCATAAGTGAAGGAGAAATGAAATCATTTTCAGACAAACAAATGCTAAGGGAATTCATCACCACTAGGCCTGCCTTGCAAGAGCTCCTAAAAGCAGCACTAAATATGAAAAGAAGAAACCACTACCAGCAAATGAAAAACACACTGAAGTACAAAGACCAGTGACATTATGAAACAACTACATCAACAGGTCTGCAAAATAACCAGCTAGCACCACAAGAACAGGATCAAATTCACACACAACAATATTAACCTTAAATTTAAATGGACTAAATGCCCCAATTAATCCCAGCACTTTTGGAGGCCGAGGCGGGTGGATCACGAGGTCAAGAGATCAAGACCATACTAGCTAACACAGTGAAACCTCGTCTCTACTAAAAATACAAAAAATTAGCCAGGCATGGTGGCAGGTGCCTGTAATCCCAGCTACTCAGGAGGCTGACGCAGGAGAATGGTGTGAACCTGGGAGGCAGAGCTGGCAGTGAGCCAAGATCGTGCCACTGCACTCCAGACTCCAGCCTGGGCAACAGTGTGAGACTCTGTCTAAAAGAAAAAAAAAAAAAAAAGAACAAGACAGAATGGCAAGCTGGTTAAAGAGTCAAGACTCACTGGTGTGCTGTATTCAAGAGACCCATCTCACATGCAAAGACACACATAGCCTGAAAATAAAGAGAGAAAAATTTACCAAGCAAATAAAATGACAAAATAAGCAGGGGTGGCAATTGTAGTTTATGATAAAACAGACTTTAAACCAACAAAGATCAAAAAAGACAAGGAAGGATACTACATAATGGTAAAGGGTCAATTCAAGGAACACCCAGATTTGTTTTTATTGATTGATTGACTTTCTTTGAGACCAAGTCTCGCTCTGTCACTTTTCCCTTAGCATTTGTTGGAGTGCAGTGGCATGATCTTGGCTCACTACAAGCTCCACCTCCTGGGTTCATGCCATTCTCCTGCCTCAGCCTTCCGAGTAGCTGGGACTACAGGCGCTCGCCACCATGCTCGGCTAATATTTTGTATTTTTAGTAGAGACAGGGTTTCACCTTGTTAGCCAGGATGGTCTTGATCTCCTTACCTCATGATCGGCCAGCCTCAGCCTCCAAAAGTGCTGGCATTACAGGCATGAGCCACCATGACAGGCCTTATTGATCTATTTTTTTTTTTTTGGAGACAGAGTCTTGCTCTGTCGCCCAGGCTGGAGTGCAGTGGCCAGATCTCAGCTCACTGCAAGCTCCACCTCCCGGGTTCACGCCATTCTCCTGCCTCAGCCTCCCGAGCAGCTGGGACCACAAGTGCCCGCCACCTCGCCCGGCTAGTTTTTTTTTAAGTAGAGACGGAGTTTCACCGTGTTAGCCAGGATGGTCTCGATCTCCTGACCTCGTGATCCGCCCGTCTCGGCCTCCCAAAGTGCTGGGATTACAGGCTTGAGCCACCGCGCCCGGCCTTGATCTATTTTTTGAGATGGAATCTCACTCTGTTGCCCAGGCTAGAGTGCAATGGCACGATCTTGGCTCACTGCAACCTTCACTTCGCAGTTTCAAGTGATTCTCCTGCCTCAGCTTCCTGAGTAGGTGGGATTACAGGCACCAACCACTATTCCCAGCTAATTTGTTTTAATAGAGACAGGGTTTCACCATGTTGGCTAGGCTGGTCTCAAACTCCTGAACTCAGGGGATCTGCCCGCCTTGGCCTCCGAAAGTGCTGGCATTACAGGCATGAGTCACATGTCCAGCCAGCACTCAAATTTATAAAACATACTTAGATACCTACAAAAAGCCTTAGACTCCCACAAAATGACAGTGGGAGACTTTAACACCCCACTGCCAATACTAGACAGATCTTTGGGAAAGAAAAATAACAAGGATATTCAGGACTTCTATCAGGTCAAGTGGACCTGACAGATATTTACAGAACTCACCAGCCAAAAAAAAAAAAACACATTCTTCTAACTGCCACATGACACTTACTTTAAAATTGATTATATAATTGGAAGTAAAACATTCCTTAGCAAATTCAAAAGAACTGAAATCGTAACAGTTTCTCAGACCACAGTGCAATCAAATTAGAACTCAAGAGTAAGAAACTCACTCAAAACCACACAACTACATGGAAATTTAACAACATACTCCTGAATGACTTCTGAGTAAATAATAAAATTAAGTCAGAAATCAAAAAATTATTTGAAACCAATGAGAACAAAGAGGCAATATACCAGAATCTCTGGAATACAGCTAAAGTAGTGTTAAGGGGGAAAAAATAGCACTAAGTACCCACATCAAAAAGCTAGAAAGATCTCAAATTGACTCCCTAACATCACTACTAAAAGAAAAAGAGAACCAAGAGCAAACAAACCCCAAAGCCAGCAGAAGACAAAAAATAACCAGGATCAGAGTGGAACCATACAAGACAGAGTCACAAAAAAAAAACCCTTCAAAAAAAATCAATAAATCCAGGAGCTGTTTTTTAAAAAAATAAAAGAGATAGACCACTAGCTAGATTAATAAAGAAAAGAGGGAAGAATGAAATAGACACAATAAAAAATGATAAAGCAGATATCAGCAGTGACCCTAGATTAATACAATCATCAGGGCTGGGTGTGGTGGATCATGCCTGTAATCCCAGCACTTTGGGAGGCCAAAGTGGGTGGATCACCTGAGGTCAGGAGTTATAGAGTGGCCTGGCCAACAAAGTGAAACCCTGTCTCTACTAAAAATAAAATAAAAAAAAATTAGCCAGGCATGGTGGCTGGCGCTTATCATTTCAGCTACTCAGGGGGCTGAGGCAGGAGAATCACTTGAACCCAGGAGGCGGAGGTTGCAGTGAGCCGAGATCACACCATCACACTCCAGGCTGGGGGACAAGAGCAAGACTTCATCTCAAAAAAAAAAAAAAAAAAAAAAAAAAAAAGAAGAAGAAGAAAAAAGAAATACAGACATCAGAAAATACTATCAACACCTCTATGTACATAAACTGGAAAATCTAGAAGAAATGGATAAATTACTGGACACATAACCCTCCCAAGACTGAATCAGAAAGAAGTTGAATCACTGAATAGACCAACAACAAGTTCTGAAATTGAGACAGTAATAAATAGGCTACCAACCAAAAAAACCCCAGGACCAGATGGATTTACAGCTGGATTCTACCAGAGGTACAAAGAAGAGCTGGTACTATCTCTTCTGAAACCATTTTAAATGAAAGAAAAGGAGGAACTCCTCCCTAACTCATTTTATAAGATCAGCATCATTCTGATACTCAACCTGGCAGAGATATAAAAACAACAACAACAAAAACTTAAAACCAATATCCCTGATAAACATTGATGCAGGCCGGGCATGGTGGCTCTCACCTGTAATCCCAGCACTTTGAAGGCCGAGGCAGGCAGATCAGTTGAGGTTAGGAGTTCAAGACCAGCCTGGCCAGCATGGTGAAACCCCATCTCTACTAAAAATACAAAAATTAGCTGGGTGTGGTGGTGCACGCCTGTGATCCCAGCTACTCAGGAAACTGAGTCAGGAGAACTGCTTGAACCCAGGAGGTGGAGGTTGCAATGAGCCGAGATTGCGCCACTGCACTCCAGCCTGGGCGACAGAGTGACACTCTGTCAAAAAAAAAAAAAAAAAAAAATTGATGGAGAATGAGAAAACTATTTTAAAATTAATATGGAACCCCAAAAGGCCCTATATAGCCAAGACAATCTTAAGCAAAAAGAACAAAGTTGGATTCATCATGCTATCCAATTAAAACTATGCTACAAGGTTGTAGTAACCAAAACAGCCTGGCACTGGTATAAAAACAGACACATAGACCCATGAAACGGAATAAAGAACTCGGAAATAAGACTGTATATCTACAACCACCTAATCTTTGAAAAACCTGACAAAAACAAGCCACAAGGAAAGAACTCCCTATTCAATAAATGGTTCTGGGAGAACTGACTAGCCATATGCAGAGACTGGAAACTGGATGTGGTAAGAAAAAGAGCAAGTGTGAGGTGAAAAAGCCAGGTTCAGGCCAGGCACACAGACTCACGCCTATACTCCAAGCACTTTGGGAGATCAATGAGGTCAGGAGTTCGAGACCAGCCTGAACAACATGGTGAAATCCCATCTCTACTAAAAAACTACAAAAATTAGCTAGGCATGGTGGCGGGTGCCTGTAATCCCAGCTATTTGGGAGGCTGAGGCAAGGGAATCCCTTGAACCAGGGAGGCAGAGGTTGCAGTGAGCTATGATGGCGCCATTGCACTCCAGCCTAGACTACAGAGTGAAACTCCATCTCGAAAAAATTTAAAAAGCCAGCTTCTTTTAATGAACTGCTCTCATTTGAATTAATGAAGTGTAAACTTTCTGATTATCAAAAGGCTGGTGCTAAGGCATTTATGAGAAATTTGCCCCCATGACCAAAAAACCTCCCTACCGAGTTCCACATCCAACATGGAGGATTACAATGCAGCATGAGGTTTGCAGAACATGGACATCCAAACCATATCACAGACAAACTAGGCTTAACAGACACGTAGAAAATTTTTCAGTTAAAAGCAAAATAATACACAACATTCTTATTTATACTTGATGTATTCTGTTAGAATCTCTAAATATAAAACAGATGAGCTGAGTGCAATGGCTCACACCTGTAATACTACGTAATTTTGGGAGGCTGAGGCAAGAGAACTGCTTGAGCCCATGAGTTAGAAACTATCCTAGGCAACATAGGAAGATTCTGTCTCAGGCCGGGCGCGGTGGCTCAAGCCTGTAATCCCAGCACTTTGGGAGGCCGAGACGGGCGGATCACGAGGTCAGGAGATCGAGACCATCCTGGCTAACACAGTGAAACCCCGTCTCTACTAAAAAAATACAAAAAACTAGCTGGGCGAGGTGGCGGGCGCCTGTAGTCCCAGCTACTCGGGAGGCTGAGGCAGGAGAATGGCGTAAACCTGGGAGGCGGAGCTTGCAGTGAGCTGAGATCCGGCCACTGCACTCCAGCCTGGGCGACAGAGCGAGACTCCGTCTCAAAAAAAAAAAAAAAAAAAAAAAAAAAACACATTCTTCAACATATTCCTGCCAAGGATCAAAAATTTTAATTTTGTTGAGATACCAACATAACCTACAGAGGTGAGCAAATTCAGTACAATCTCTATAAAAATCTCAATAGCACAGTTATTACAGAAATATTCTTTAAAATATTTGATTGTGAACTATAACTAACCAAACACCCATGAAAAGAACAGAGGCATTATACTTCCTGATTTTAAAACATTAAAAGCTACAATAACAATAACAGTATGGTACTAATACAAAGACAGATAAACAGATGAAAGAGCGGAATAGAGTTCAGAAACGAACCCTTGTGTATATGATTAGATGAACTTCCACAAAGCCGCCATGAACATACAATAGAGAAAAGGTAACTTTTACAAAAAATAATGTTAATAACTAAATATCAACACTGATAAAATAAAGTTGGATCATTTCCTTGAACCATATATAAAAAAAGTTTTCAATAAAATACACACATAAAAAAACAAATCTCTTAGAACAAAATAGAAAAAAATCATGACATGGGTCTTGGCATCATTTTCTTAGCTACAACATTAAATGCATGAACAATAACAAAAAAAAACAGAAAAATTTAACTACACTCTACTTCAAAATTTCTCCACATTAGAAAAAAAAAACCTTCAATCATGTGAAAATGCCTCATAAGAAATGGGTGAAAATATTTGCAAGTCACATGTGATAAGAGTTAATATTCAGGCCAGGCGCAGTGGTTCACACCTGTAATCCTAGCACTTTGGAGGCCGAGGTGCGTGGATCACCTGAGGTCACAAGTTCAAGACCAGCCTGACCAAATTACAAATTAATAATTTGTAGAGAAACGCATAAAAATAAAAATGAAAAACGAAATCACCTCACATCGAATTACAATGGCCACTATAAATTATTTAAAGATGCCAAATCTGTTGATGATGCAATGAAAATGAAACCTCTGTTGATGCTGGTAGAAAACAAAGATGCAGTCATCATTTTAAAATGTTACGTTTCTCAAATAATTAAAAATGGAATTATCAAATACAGCAACTCCATTAATGAATCTAAATTCAAAATATGCAACAAAAGACCTAGAAGACATATTTGAACAGCTATGATTATTGTACCAGTACTCACAAAAGTCAAAAGTCTGAGGCAACCCGGGTGTCTCTTGATTTATGAACACATCAAAAATGTAACATATACATACAATGGAATATTATTCAGACTTAAAGAAGAAAATCTTGTCACATTTTAAGATAAACTTTGAGAATATTACGTCACCTGAAATAAGCCAGAAACAAAATGATGGACACTGTATTATTCCACTTACATGAGATATCTTAAATAGTCACACTCATAAAAACAGAAAGTAGAAGGGTGCTTGTCAAGGGCTGAGGAGAGGGCAAAATGGGTTGTTGTTACTTATTGGGTATTTTTAGTTTCATAAGATGTAAAATTTCTATAAGTCTTTGGCATACCAATGTGAATCTACTTAACATGGTTAAAATGTAATTATTATTATTATTATTATTATTATTATTATTATTTTTAAGATGATATTTCACTCTTGTTGCCCAGGCTGAAGGGTAATGGGGCAATCTTGGCTACTGCAACCTATGGCTCCCAGGTTCAAGCAATTCTCCTGCCTCAGCCTCTTGAGTAGCTGGGATTACAGGCACCTGTCACAAGGCCTCGCTAATTTTTGTATTTTTAGTAGAGATGGGGTTTCACTATGCTGGTCAGGCTGGTCTTGAACTTCTGACCTCAGGTAGTCTGCCCGCCTCAGCCTCCCAAAGTGCTGGGATTACAGACATGAGCCACCACGCCTCGCCTGTAAAACTTTTTTTTTGTTTTTGAGACAGTCTCACTCTGTCACCCAAGCTGGAGTGCAGTGGCACAACTCACTTCAGCCTCAAACTTCCAGGCTCAAGTAATTCTCTTCTCTCAATTTCCCAAGTAGCTGAAACCACAGTTGCACACCACCATGCCTGGCAATTTTTAAAATAATTTTGTGGAGAAGGAATCTCCCCGTGTTGCCCTGGCTGGTCACAAACTTTTGGGCTCAAGTGATCCTCCTTTCTTGATCTCCCGAAATCCTGGGACTACAGTTGTGAGCCACCACCACCTCTGGCCCTGAAATGTACACTTAAAGAAATTTTTGGTAGGCTGGGCGCAGTGGTTCATGCCTGTAATCCCAGCACTTTGGAAGGCTGAGGCGGAGGGATCGCTTGAGACCAGGGATTCTTTCTTTCTTTCTTTCTTTTTTTTTTTTGAGACAGAGTCTCGCTTTATCACCCAGGCTGGAGTGCAGCGGCCAGATCTCAGCTCACTGCAAGCTCCGCCTTCCGCGTTTACGCCATTCTCCTGCCTCAGCCTCCCAGTAGCTGGGACTACAGGGGGCCGCCACCACGCCCGGCTAGTTTTTTTTTTTTTAGTAGAGAGGGGGTTTCACCGTGTTAGCCAGGATGGTCTCCATCTCCTGACCTCGTGATCCGCCCGTCTCGGCCTCCCAAAGTGCTGGGATTACAGGCTTGAGCCACTGCGCCCCGATGAGGCCAGGAATTCAAGACTAGCCTGGCGAACATGGTGAAACCCTGTCTCTACTAACAATCGAAAAAATTACCCAGGCGTGGTGTCGTTTACCTATAATCCCACCTACCCAGGAAGCTGAGGCAGGAGAACTGCTTGAACCCAGAAAGTGGAGGTTACAGTGAGCTGAGATCACGCTATTGCACTCCAGCCTGGGCGACAGAGCAAGACTCTGTCTCAAAAAAAAAAAAACAAAAAAAAAAAAGATTTAAGATGGTAAATTTTATGTTACGTGTTTTTGAAACCATTAATTTTTCTTTTTCTTCTTTCTTTTTTTTCTTTGAGACAGAGAATTGCCTGAACCCGGGAGGCGGAGGTTGCAGTGAGCCAGAGATCGCGCCACTGCACTCCTGCCTGGGCAACAGCAGCCAAACGCCGTCTCAAAAAAAAAAAAACACAAAAACAAACAAACAAAAAGGTGAAGAGGTGTCTGCTCTGTCAAATTCACAGACACCAATGCAAAATTGTATTGTGCTCACTGTGAATGCTTCTATTTTAACGTAGGACTGGAAAAAAGTGGCAGAATGATGAGTCAAAAACATTTTTAAAAAGCCACTGAAAACAAAGATAAGTAAGTAAAAGTTACTATTTGTGCATCATATGATCTTATATATGTAAAAAATAAACACTACATTGAAATTTGTCTAAAGTAATAAATACACTCGGTAAATTAGCAAAATATAAAATTAACCCACAAGTATAAATTATTGTTCCATAAATTTAAACCATCTGATACAATTAAGAGAACAATCTTATTTACAATAGCATTAAAATAATAAACTTCTGAGAGCAAATTTAACCAAGAAGGTAAAAAAAATCTTTACATTAAAAGATATGAGATCCTTTCCTTACTCCTTATACGAAGATTAATTCACGATGGATTAGAGACTTAAATGTTAGACCTAATACCATAAAAACCCTAGAAGAAAATCTAGGTAGTACCATTCAGGACATAGGCATGGGCAAGGACTTCATGTCTAAAACACCAAAAGCAACGGCAGCAAAAGCCAAAATTGACAAATGGGATCTAATTAAACTAAAGAGCTTCTGCACAGCAAAAGAAACTATCATCAGAGTGAACAGGCAACCTACAGAATGGGAGAAAATTTTTGCAATCTACACATCTGACAAAGGGCTAATTTCCAGAATCTACAAAGAACTCAAACAAATATACAAGAAAAAAACAAACAACCCCATCAAAAAGTGGGGAAAGGATATGAACAGACATTTCTCAAAAGAAGACATTCATACAGCCAACAGACACATGAAAAAATGCTCATCATCACTCACCATCAGAGAAATGCAAATCAAAACCACAATGAGATACCATCTCACACCAGTTAGAACGGCAATCATTAAAAAATCAGGAAACAACAGGTGTTGGAGAGGATGTGGAGAAATAGGAACACTTTTACACTGTTGGTGGGATTGTAAACTAGTTCAACCATTATGGAAAACAGTATGGCAATTCCTCAAGGATCTAGAACTAGATGTACCATATGACCCAGCCATCCCACTACTGGGTATATACCCAAAGGATTATAAATTATTCTACTACAAAGACACATGCACACGTATGTTTATTGCGGCACTATTCACAATAGCAAAGACTTGGAATCAACCCAAATGTCCATCAGTGACAGACTGGATTAAGAAAATGTGGCACATATACACCATGGAATACTATGCAGCCATAAAAAAGGACGAGTTTGCGTCCTTTGTAGGGACATGGATGCAGCTGGAAACCATCATTCTTAGCAAACTATCACAAGAAGAGAAAACCAAACACCGCATGTTCTCACTCATAGGTGGGAACTGAACAATGAGCTCACTTGGACTCGGGAAGGTGAACATCACACACCGGGGCCTATCATGGGGAGGGGGGAGGGGGGAAGGATTGCATTGGGGAGTTATACATGGTATAAATGATGAATTGATGGGTGCTGACGAGTTGATGGGTGCAGCACACCAACATGGCACAAGTATACATATGTAACAAACCTGCACATTATGCACATGTACCCTAGAACTTAAAGTATAATAAAAACATAAAATTAAATTAAATTAAATTAAAAAAATAAATAAATAAAAGATATGATAGGCACAGTGGCTCACGCCTGTAATCCCAACACTTTGGGAGGCCGAGGCAGGCAGATCACGAGGTCAAGAGATCAAGACAATCTGACCAACATGGTGAAACCCTGTCTCTACCAAAAATACAAAAAATTAGCTGGGTGTGGTGGC
This sequence comes from Piliocolobus tephrosceles, assembly GCF_002776525.5. Classification (NCBI taxonomy): domain Eukaryota; kingdom Metazoa; phylum Chordata; class Mammalia; order Primates; family Cercopithecidae; genus Piliocolobus; species Piliocolobus tephrosceles. Next base: position 31,900,024 of record NC_045454.1, on the reverse strand, counting down.
ATGGGCCTGTAGTCCCAGCTATGCAGGAGTCTGAGGCAGGAAGATTGCTTGAACCCAGGAGGCAGAAGTTGCAGTGAGTCAAGATCACGCCACTGCACTCCAACCTGGCAAAAGAGCGAGACTCCTTCTCAAAAGACAAAACAAAACAAAAAAGATGTAAGATACCAATGAAATAAATTATTGAAGACACAAATTTTAAAATATTTCATGTCCATGGATTGAAAGAATAAATATTGTTAAAGTGTCATATTATCTAGTCTATAGCTTCAATAAACTTCCTATTAAAATTCCAGTGAAGAGGGGTATTATACTTTATAATTTCTAACTGTATTTCAAGAATATAGTAGTAAAAACAGGATGGAATGTGCAGAAAGATTAACAAATCAGTGGAACAGAAACCACTGCTTTCATACATTTCAGACATGATGAAAAAACAGAACTAAAAAATAGTTTAACATGGAGTTTCCCAAAATTATGCAGATATCTGTGTGTACCCCAAAGTAATGGAAAAGCAGGCAGATTGTACAGTCTTTTATACTCCATGAAAAGGACTCTGGCTCTCACTGTAAACTTGAAGGAAGATCACCAAAAGGAAAGTAGAATCTTTAAAGAATTTAAAAGCATAAGACAGAAGATGCCCCTACATGACAGAAATAAATAAATAAATAAATAAATAAATAATAAAAAATAAAGTAAATAAAAAAATTTAAAAACCCAAAAAACAAAAACACTCAGGCGTCCCAGAAACTATTTCCTTTGGAACACAGCTTCCCAAATCACATTTGAATGACCAGTTTTCTTTTTGACCTTTGGACCTCTTATCTGTGTCATCTGTTGTGTTCACCCTCACCTACCTGAGCTTTTGGCTACCATCTCATGACTCTTTATATTCCAGGGCTCTTTTCCTTGCTCCAGACAGGTGATCAGGTCTGGCTTAGTGAGAGCAATACCTGCTTTATTAGAAATAAATAACATGAATCTTTCTCATATTCTCCAATTACCATCCTAGTAGTATGCTTAGTAAAGAGGAAGTGACAGAATATTCTAGAATAATCCCAAAATACTAATTAATGAGATAAATTTCTAAATATTTAGAGAATATTTAAAACTTGTAGGTCCTTAATTTCACTATCCAGTACTCATGAATCAAACAATTGGTGGTGATGAATAGATTTTAAAATATGGGCATATATATATATACACATTTATTTATTTTTGAGATGGAGTCTCGCTCTGTTGCCAAGGCTGGAGTGCAGTGTCATGATCTTGGCTCACTACAACCCCCGTTCTCCTGGGTTCAAGTGATTCTCCTGCCTCAGCTTCCTGAGTAGCTGGGACTACAGGCACGTGCCACCATGCCTGGCTAATTTTTGTATTTTCACTTTGTTGGCCAGGCTGGTCTCAAACTTCTGACCTCATGACCCACCTGCCTCAGCCTCCCAAAGTGCTGAGATTACAGGAGTGAGCCACCGTGCCCGGTCTAAAATCATGGGCAACAATATTTTATGCCACTAAATTTCTAGAATTACCACTGATCTAGCGTGAAGGATATAGATCAGCTTTGGAATGTGGGAAGTTCAGGTCAAGATGAAACATCTTGAAGACATTCTTTTCCACACAAAGTCTCAAGATTTTCTTGAAAAAACGGATCAGAAACTAATTTATGCAAAGCATAAATTACCAAAAATCATTCCACAAAAAAAGAGAAAGGAAACCTTTAGGGTATATTAGAAATTGTGTATTAAAGGTATTCTTACCCAAGAAGACCAGGTTTCTGTAGTTCTCTAACATCACTTTCCTATACAAACCCTGCTGAGCAGTGTCCAGGCATTGCCACTCCTCCAGAGAGAATTCTATGGCCACATCCCTAAATGTCAATGGCCCCTGAAAAACATAAGCACACAGACACACATATATTTACCAAGTGGCCATGAGCAGAAGTTATCATTTTAATTATAATGAAACAACAGAGTAAAGAGAATTGGTTCTGATTAATAGAAATAACTGAAAATTTGCAGTAATTTTTAACACAGAAATATTCTCTAAAATATCCTCTAACTCTGAGAGAAGAGAATGGCATAAGATCCACAACACCAGTGTATATATGATACTTTTTAGATAATAAAGTATAAAATTAAGAGCATATAGGCCGGGCGCGGTGGCTCAAGCCTGTAATCCCAGCACTTTGGGAGGCCGAGACGGGCGGATCACGAGGTCAGGAGATCGAGACCATCCTGGCTAACACGGTGAAACCCGGTCTCTACTAAAAATACAAAAACTAGCTGGGCGAGGTGGCGGGCGCCTGTAGTCTCAGCTACTCGGGAGGCTGAGGCAGGAGAATGGCGTAAACGCGGGAGGCGGAGCTTGCAGTGAGCTGAGATCCGGCCACTGCACTCCAGTCCGGGCCACAGAGCAAGACTCCGCCTCAAAAAAAAAAAAAAACAAGAACAAACAAACAAACAAAAAAAGAGCATATACACAAACATATACATTTTTTAGTGCAATGTTTACATCATAAAGAATGAGCTGTGTATATTTTTAAGATAAAAAAGAGATGATGAGTTAGAAGGCATCTCTTGAATTTTAATGTGTATAATAAACTGGAAATCTTGTGCAGACTGTTTTTCAGAAGATCTGGAATGAAGTCTGAGTTTCTGAATTTCTAATGAGCTCATTAGTAATGCCAATGTTTTTAGCCCCAAAAGAAAATTCTGTGAAACATCCAGTAGCTGGAAGAGCCTGTGTTTTGCCTGATTTTTCTGGCCTGTAAACAAAGAGACTTCATTTTCCAAAGACAGATATATGCAAAGAAAACCTAAGAAAAAAGGGCACCTGCCACATTAAATGTGATGGCTTATGCACATTATCTGCATAAAGATACCTAATACTGACAAGAAAAATAGTTAACTCTGTAGTGAGAAAAATATCAGAGCGCTTTTTAACTAAGTAAATTATTAATATTAACAACACTAGGACAAACTTTTATGGTGTGCTGATGCACATAGAAGAACACAGCATCATCGCCTAGATATTGCCCCTCAAAAAGTAAATTATAGTCTGAATTCAATCATACAGAAACATCAGTTTTATGCAAAGTTCAAGATACAGGTATCTCCAATGTTCTGTAATTTTCAATAATGATTTTATTTATTTATTTATTATTTTTTTGAGACGGAGTCTCACTCTGTTGCCCAGGCTGGAGTGCAGTGGTGCGATCTCATCTCACTGTAAGCTCCGCCTCCTGGGTTCACACCATTCTTCTACCTCAGCCTTCCAAGTAGCTGGGACTACAGGCACCCACCACAACACCTGGCTGATTTTTTGTATTTTTAGTAGAGATTTGGTTTCACCACATTAGCCAGGATGGTCTCGATCTCCTGACCTCGTGATCTGCAGGCCTCGGCCTCCCAAAGTGCTGGGATTACAGGCGTGAGCCACCACGCCCGGCCCCAATAATGATTTTAAGTAGTCTTTCTTTAGCACCCTACAGAGCAGGTATCTCTCAGGTTTTTTTTCAGAACTTTCTGGGTAATAAAGGCCACCCTATTTAAATAAGTATTTTCTTAATCCTATTCTGCATAGAGGTAATGGAGAACACAGATGGAACCTCAACATTACATATTCTCCATGTAAACCCCAGCTTTCCCCAATAGGAATCTTGAGTATCCACATCCTTCCATGTTCAACAGCCACAATGGGAACATTTTTAATAGTGCAGATCATAAATTCATGGTAAGAATTCTGCATGGCATATAAGAAGCCATGATATTGAGAATGTAGAGAAGGCTCTAGTACATAGGAAAGAAATATTCTGCATAGACCTTTGACTATCATCAGAATTTTAAAAAGTAGTTAAACTCATTAGTAAGGAAAAACACAAGTAGAGAAGTAAAGGTCTGCAAATACTAAATGCATGAGACTCCAGAAGAAAGAGTGGACAAAGCTCTTGATCTGAGACATGTGTAGCTGAAAAAAAAAAAAAAAAAATTCCTCTTTCTCCTCCTTCTCTTGGAATCCTTTTCAGATGAAATTCTCTAAACAAGTTAACACTTGCATCTTGAGAAAACTGCCTTAAACACGTCAGCACCACCTTCTTACCTGCTAGCATCACACCCACAGACAGAAGGACCAAGACCAAAAAGTCCACCCATTTCTTTCCTTTATAACAGAAGAGATTCAACAACAATGTACTGCTCCATGGATGTAAAAATATGTTTCTCCTTTCCTGTCCTCAGGTGCCCTCCCCTGCCACAAACACCAGCAATTTCTGCTACAGTAATGAAAATATGGGCCACACTGTCCTGTCCCTACCAAACCCAAACAGAACAGGTCCTGTAACCACCCTTTAGTGCAAAGCTCTCATGAATGTATCTTGAAGCCCTCATACTTGATTCTGGCCTCACCTTAGAGTCACATGAGGCTCTTCATTAAAACAACATGGATGCTTCCACCCACAATAAACAGGAGCTGTGGGGAGGGCACAAGAGATTTCTGCCAACTGGCCATGTGATACTAATGAGAAGCCTGGGCTGATAACCACTAAGCTAAGCATTGCCTCTCAAGCTTTAATGAACTTAAAAATCACTTGGTAATGTTGGTCCCACTCTACATAATGTGATTCTGCCGGTTTGGAAAGGGTCCATGGATGGGTGTTTCAAACAAGTCCCCTGTCAATCCTGATGTTGCTCCCCCGGGCTCATCATTAGCATTACTTAGAGAAGCAGGCACAGCACAGAGTCCCTTATACTCAGCACTCTTGTCACAACACAAATACTTCTGGTACAAATGAAGACAACTACACTCTATCTTGAAGTTTTATATTATTTGCTGGCTCTTTAAAGTTTACAGAGGAAACAGAAGGCAGCAATGTTGGAATAAGTCTGCATTTGGAAAACATGTACATATGTAGTAATGCAATAATTATTAAGCAGGTACTATGTGCTCAAGAGTATAATACAGAGCATTGTGCTGGGCCTAACACACTGGAAGTTGATACTAGTGTTCAGTAAGTCTCAGAATTTAGGTGAAGGGCCCAGCATTATTACTTCTTCCTCTTTTTTCTCTGTCATTGATTTTTTAAAAAATGTACAGAATAAAGCTAAATATAGACAGAGGAGCGGGCATACAAAGAGTTTAAGAAATTTTTTTCTATTTATATTTACTTGTCTGTGATTTGTGGAGCAACTACTAGAACTGCAGGAATAGAAAACACGTTGCTAAATGGAATGTTTCTGTAAGCACTGGTTTTAATACAAAATTTTAAGAAATAAGATGTTAAAATGTATAGTTTATTTTTCTTATTTATCTGCTTTTGGGTTGCAGGAAATTGTAAGCACCAGCTCTAGAAAGGCAGAAGGATTTACCGGCCAAAACTCTGACCTTTATACAACAGTTCTGAAAGGCAAGACTCCAGAGTGGGCCAGACCCTAAAGAAGGCCTTCAAAAAGGGTGAATCTGAACAGAAATGGGGCAGGGAAAGGACCCTATGTAGAATTCTGTTCTCTACGCCACTGGGGTATTTCCAGTTCTGTTTTTCCTAAGCTTACCTAAGAAAAACTTAAATCTCAGCGTTTATGTAACTTTAATCTATTTTTGCCACTGCTCTGTCAATTTATAACTATACTATCAAGCAATTTAAATGACTTTTTAAAAGTTTTCTGGAATAATTTTATTAGAAGATAAATATGTATTCTCAACAAAGTAAAAGATACAACAAATAACAATAACTCTTCAGTCCATAAATATCCCTTCAGGTGATAACCTCAGAAGACACAATAATGTGAAAAGAAGTGGCCCAAGTTTTTTTTTTTTTTTTGAGACGGAGTTTCATTCTTGTTGCCTAGGCTGGAGTGCAATAGCATGATCTTGGCTAACCGCAACCTCTGCCTCCTGGGTTCAAGCGATTCTCCTCCTCAGTAGCTGGAATTACAGGCATGCACCTCCACGCCTAGCTATTTTTTTTGTATTTTTAGCGGAGATGGGGTTTCTCCATGTTGTTCAGGCTGATCTCGAACTCCCGACCTCAGGTGATCCACCCGCCTCAGCCTCCTGAAGTGCTGGGATTACAGGCATGAGCCACCGTGCCCGTCTGAAGAGGCCAAAGTTTTATTTTGCTCTGCACACATCCATTCACCGTACCAACCATATGTTGTTTAATTCAACCATGTGTCCAGTTGCTAGTCTAGACCAAAAGTTTCTGGATGGTAGGGACCATGACTGCTTCATCTATTTTTTGAATGACCTTATGAAATGGAAGCAATTAGTTTATCTTTTGAGTCACCAGACCTCCTCTTTGTCTTTCACCAAAGTAACAGGAAACTAGAGAAACTCTCATCTGGGTACAAACCAAAGTTATCTCTTATATGAGGGGAGAAAAAAAACACAGAATGATCCATTTCTCTTACACTGAGACACAAGCAGAATTAACCACTCTTGTCAGCCTGACACAATTCTGCCCTGGACATCCTCAAATGTCTCAAAGACATCTAGGTGATTGTGAGAAGGTTCTTAGTGACCCTGGGCTGATGGCCCAATGATAAGCCAGGCTGAGAGAAATTCATGCTGATTCTAAATAGAAAATGGAACTGCCTTGGTGGAGCCCCAGAACCTGGATCACCTATCCTGATTTGCTAGCTTTTGGGTAAGAACAACAACAATACTCAACTCTAGTGTCATATTTTACAGGTAGGTATAGTTGTGGTCATGGCTCTGGATACTTTATGGCCTTGATCTCTCACTAAGATGCTTGTTTACACTTACAGATTCTGTCATCAGATTCTATTTACACCTGGAGTCTCTCACATAACTGTAGCAGGTCACTGAACAAGATCTGAAAAGCTTAAAGAGCCACACTCTCAAATGGGGGCTTTAAGATTTCTACGCTGACATCTCACAATACAGAAAATGCCTTCTGTTGGTTTTCAGTACATTTTCAATTCAAAGTCTTCTGGCCCTGTCTTGTAAATCCCAGGCAGAGGCCAGACCTTATGTGCAGATTCTAGGTGGGATCAACCTGGCTCTGCATCCTTGGGTGTTACAGCAAACAGTACAATCAAAGGAGAGTTCCCCTATAGAGGCTGCTCTGACACATTCTAAATAATATGTCTAACTAAAAGAAAAAACTGAGGCAACATGAATATAAGTAGAGAGTTCATCTGGGCCAAGCTTGAGGACTATAACCTTGGAGCGAAAATACATCTTTCAAAGACTGAACAAATAAGAAACTGAATCCCTCAACAGACCAATAACAAGTGCCAAAATTGAACTGGTTTTAAACGGCCAGCCAACCACAAATAAAAAAGAACCAGACAAATTTGCAGATGAAGAGCTGGTACCACTTCTAATATTATTTCAAAATATTGAGAAAAAGGGACTTATTTTTCAACTCATTATATAAAAACAGCATCATTGTGATACCAAAACCGTTAAGAGACACAACAACAACAAAAAAACTTTAGGCCAATATCCCTGAGGAGCACTGATGTGAAAAACTTCAAAAAAATACTGGAGAGCCGAATCCAGCAGCACATCAAAAAACTTATCTACCACTATCAAGTCGGCTTCATCCCTGGGATGCAAGGCTGGTTCAACATATGCAAATCAATAAATGTAATCCATCACATAAAGAGAACAAAAGACAAAAACATATAATTATCTGGAGAGGAGTCAGCTTGGGGAGGCCGCCGCAGCGGCGTGAGGGTGCGAGGAGGCCCAAGACCTGCCCGGGGCGGGTCGCGGGGTGGGCGGGCAAACTGAGGGCAAGGAGGCATCTGCTTGCGCGGTGCAGCCCCGACTGCGCCATTGTTGGGGGAGGGGGTGCTGCGTAGGGCCGCGGAGCAGGGTGCTAGAGAAGGCGCCGGAGGCAGCAGAGAGGAGCGAAGGCGCCCCATGGGAAACACGCTGACCTATTGCGTGTCCCCCAATACCAGACTCAAGCTGGGCAGGTGCGCGGGGTCTGAGGTGTACTGCGCATCCGACATCTACTAGGGGGCATGCGGGGTGGGGATGCGGTGGCGGTAGCTCCGGCTGCTGTGGAGCCTGCCAAGTTGGATTACGGGAGCGGGCGAGGGCCACCACCTGCAGCACGTCAGCGACCGCGAGATGCCCGAAGATTTAGCTTTGGAGTCAAACCCTTCTGACCATCCGAGGGCAAACACAATTTTCCTGAGCAAATCTCAAACCGATGTGCGAGAAAAGAGGAAAAGCAACCACTTAAATCATGTATCTCCAGGACAGCTTACTAAAAAGTATAGCTCATGTTCAACAATATTTCTAGATGACAGAACAGTCAGCAGCCTAATCTTAGAACCACAGTAAAATGTGTGACCTCAGAAATATATTACCACGTAAAGAACAGAGATGCAAATAGATTCCTGGATATTTCTCATGAGAGATCACATCCACTTACATGAGAAAAAGTTCCACAGGAATACTTTAAGCATGATCCTGAGCACAAGTTTATTTACAGATTTGTTCCTATTCTTTTTAGTGCTGCGCAGCTAACAGCTGAATGTACAGCAGTAACTTTGGTTTACCTAGAAAAGTTTTTAACTTATGCTGAAATCAACATTTGTCTCACTAACTGGAAAACGATTGTTCTGGGAGCCGTTCTTCTTGCCTCCAAGGTTTCGGATGATCAGGCTGTATGGAATATGGACTACTGCCAGATCCTCAAGGACATTACAGTTGAGGACATGAATGAAATGGAAAGGCATTTTTCGGAGCTTCTTCAGTTTAATATTAATGTTCCTGCCAGGTTTGTGCCAAACACTACTTTGACCTTCTCTCCTAAGCAGATGACAACAACTTGAATTTTCTATTTTCTCCTCTTAGCAAAGAAAGAGCACGGAACCTAGAGGCTATTTCTAGATTATGTGAAGACAAAGACTGGTGTGGAGCAGCTACACGGAGGTCTTTCAGCGCTGATAACTTCATTGGTATTCAGCACTCTAAAGCCATCCTCTCTTAAAGGGAGAAGTGAGGGGTTATAATGTCATGCGACCTTCATCTACAAACATTGGAGAAATATCACCTTTCCTGCTCAAAAACCAGCAAAATTAGTGTTTTCATCAAAAGAAAAGAGCTCAAATTCAAGAGACTCATGGACAACAAGGATCATACTCCACAGAAAAGAATGGGACCTTGTCAATGCAACAAAACACTCTTCTGTCCTTTTTAATGTTTCAAAAAACCACTCCAAAATGAAGGCTCCCATCCCACACACAGATATTTGCTTACGGTGTGGGCCGACAGCTGTGACCTATGTAAGGTTTTTTTAAACAATAGTTTAAATTTTTAGACTTTAAAGACACTTAACCATATAACTTTTATGTTTCTTCCAGTTTTTCTCCCCCTGCGCATTTTGCTGCATATCCCTTTAGAATCAATGCAGTGTTACCATTAAAACAAGGGACTCTAACTAAAGCCACTTAGGAGCAGACTGCAGCATCATTAGGGATTCAAGGGTTCTTCCTCCCTACTGTTACCACTGAAGCTGCTAGTCATTGGCAATCATTTTAAACCAAAAAGCTGATGGATAACATTTGTCATTCATATTCTTTGCAAGCATTACTTCAGCATCTTAGCATGTTTGGGGTCATTAAACAGAGGAAGTATCGGTTATTCATATCTACTTCTAGTGGGGTCCATGTTGCATTTCTTGTGAACTATAAATGGTGCTTCTCATTTTCTGATAATTTTTATCTTGTTAAATAAACGTATTAAAAGATATTTTCAAAATGCCAACCAACATGGTGGTTCAGTGACCGTGAAAAAAAAAGTATAGCAGTTTTAAACTTTAATATAATTTGGGCCCTCCAAGGCACTGCAGCATGAGTATAAATGCTATAGACCTTTGAAAAACATCGTTTGAGAGTTTTGTTTTTTTTTTCTTTACGAGATGGGGGTCTTGCTGTGTTGTCCAGGCTGGAATGCGGTGGCTATTCATGGGTGCAGTCATGGTGCACTGCAGCCTAGAACTTCCTGGCTTCGGGCCATCCTCTAGCTTTGGCCACACGAGTGACTGAGACTGCAGGTGCACCCGGCATTTGTCTCCTGAGTGTTAGGCATTTGATTTTTTGTTTCAGTCACTCTTGAAGATAGCAGACATTGACTGAAGCAAAAAATTAAAAGCTTTATATTCAAAATTCTTAAAATGAAGCTGGGTGTGGTGGTGCATGCCTGAGGTTCCAGCTACTTGGGGGCTGGGGCTGGAGGATTGCTTGGGGTCAGGTATTGGAGGGTGCAGTGTACCGTGATGGTGCCTATAGAAATAGCTACTGCACTTCAACCTGGACAACATATCAGGACCCCATCTCTTAGAAAAATGCAAAATTAAATGCAAAAGAAATGTGCTGGGCATAGTGATTCATGCCTATTATCTCAGTACTTTGGGAGGCTGAGGTGGGAGGATTACTTGAGCGCAGCAGTTCGAGAACAGTCTACTCAACACAGTGAAATCTTGTCTGTAAAATAATAATAATAATAATAAATAAAAATAATTAGCTGGATATGGTGGCATGTGTCTGTAGTCCAAGCTACTCTGGAGACTGAGGTGGGAGGATCACTTGGGCCTTGGGGGTCAAGGCTGCAGTGGACCACGGTCATGCCACTGCACTCCAGCCTGGGTGACATCCAGATCCCGTTTCAAAAGAAGGAAAAGAAAAACATTCAGGCAAGGTTTTGTGAAGGTTTGTAGCATTTATACTTCTACAAGTATCAAAGCTTACAATTACATTAAACATTTGGAGTATCTTGTATCTCCATAAAATGTCCTTCTCTTTTTAAAAGGAGTTACTTGCAGAGCTGTGCTCTATATGCATTGATCACTGAAGTTTCTTTAATGTAAAGGAAGATTTTGAAGAGCAGTGTTAATTAATATGTAATAAAAACAATTGGACCCTAATGATAGAAGGTGATATGAACAGCTGTTTTATCATCCTACATGCTACCAAGCTGTAGGTGTCCCATTAAATCCTGCTATTTAAGAAATAACTCACATGACCCTTAGGAACACTTATTTCAGACTTTAAAAGGAAAGGAAAAAATAATTTTAGGAGACTGATAATGTCATCTAAATTTGAAAAACTAAAAGGAGATTAGTGTTCTCAACTATGTGAAATCTATTTCTCCTACTTTCTCAAATCTAATCCTAGGAACCTTGCTCATAAACAAAGCATTTTTGGGCCAGGAATACTTCCTCCACTATAGCAATGTTTCACATCATATTGTGATACAATTTCCATCATTTTTAAAGGACAGATAAATACACGTTAAATAATGATATAAAAATATTACAATCTACCACCTCAAAAAAAAAAAATTGTTTATGGAGTTCAGAGCTTGGAGATTCAAGTATTAATAGCCATTTTATTTTAAAAAGAATGTTACAATTTATGTGGTTTTTATTTCTCATGCTTATATTAAAAGCTAATAAACTCTTTTAATTAAAAAAAAAAACATAATTATCTCAATAGAAAAAAAGCCTTTGATAAAATTCAGCATCCCTTCATGTTAAAAACCAGTGGAACAGAACAGAGACCTCAGAAATTAACACCACACATTTACAACCATCTGACCTTCGACAAACCTGACAAAAGCAATGGGGAAAGGATCTTCTATTAAGTAAATGGTGGTGGGGAAACTGGCTAGCCATATGCAGAAAAATGAAACTGGACCCCTTCCTTATAAAATTATACAAAAATTAACTTACACAAAAATTAACTGAAGATGGGTTAAACACTTAAATGTTTAACCATAAAAACCCTAAATGAAAACCTAGGCAATACCATTCAGGACAAAAGCATGGGAAAGACTTCATGACAAAAACACCAAAAGCAATTGCAACAAAAGCCAAAATTTGACAAATGGGATCTAATTAAACTAAAGAGCTTCTGCACAGCAGAAGAAACTATCATCAGAGTGAACAGACAACCGAGAGAACAGGAGAAAATTTTTGCAATCTACCCATCTGACAAAGTCTAATATCCAGAAAAAAACTTATACAAATTTAAAAGAAAAAATAACTCCATCACAAAGTGGGCAAAACATGGAAAGACACTTCTCAAAAGACGTTTACGTGGCCAACAAATATATGAAAAAACACTCAGCTGGGCATGGTGGCTAATGCCTGTAATCTCAGCACTTTGGGAAGCCGAGGCGGCTGGATCACCTGAGGTTAGGAGTTCAAGACCAGCTTGGCCAACATGGAGAAACCTGTCTCTACTAAAAATACAAAATTAGCCAGGCGTGGTGGCGGATGCCTGTAATCCCAGCTACTTGGGAGGCTGAGGCAGGAGATTCACTTGAACCCAGGAGACAGAGGTTGCAGTGAGCCAAGATCACGCTATTGCACTCCAGCCTGGGCAAAAGAGCGAAACGGAAGGAAGGAAGGAAGGAAGGAAGGAAGGAAGGAAGGAAGGAAGGAAGAAATCTCAACATCACTGATCATCAGGGAAATGCAAATCAAAACCACAATGAGATACATCTCACACCAGTCAGAATGGTAAATAATAAAAAGTCGAGAAGCAGATGCTGGTGAGGCTGTGGAGAAATAGAACACATTTACACTGTTGGTGGGAAGGCAAATTAACCATTGTGGAAGACAGTATGGTCATTCCTCAAGGATCTAGACCAGAAATACCATTTGATCCAGCAATCCCATTACTGAGTATATACCCAAAGGAATATAAACCATTCTACTATAAAGACACATGCACGCGCATGTTGACTGCAGCACTAGTTACAATAACAAAGACATGGAACCAACCCAAATGCCCATCAATGATAGAGTGGATAAAGAAAATGTGGTACATATATGCCATGGAATACTATGCAGCCATCAAAAGGAATGAGATCATGTCCTCTGCAGGAACATGAATGAAGCTAAAAGCCAGCATCCTCAGCAAACGAACACAGGAACAGAAAACCAAACATTGCATGCTCTCATTCATAAGTGGGAGCTGAAAAATGAGAACACATGGACACAGACAGTGAAACTACACACACCAGGAGCTGTTGAGGGGTGAATGGTGAGGAGACAGAATTTAGAGGATGGGTGAATAGGCGCACCAAATCACCATGGCACACATACCTATGTAACAAACCTGCATGTTCTGCACGTGTATCCCCCTGCTTTTTTAGAAGAAATTTTTTAAAACAGTAAAAAAATTGTTACTCATCACATAAACCAAAACTAAAGACAAAAACCACAGGATTATTTCAATAGATGCTAAAAAAGCCTTCAATATAATTTACTATCCTTCATGTTCAAACCCTCAACAAACTAGGCACTGAAGGCACATACTTCAAAATAATGAGTCATCTTTGACAAACTTACAGCCAACATACTAAATGGACACAAGTGGGAAGCATTCCTCCTTGAAAACTGGCACAAGACAAGGATGCCTTCCCTCAAAACTCCTATTCGACATAGAATTGGTACAGTCTCAGCAGAAAACCTCTCTAAACTGATAAGCAACTTCAGCAAAGTTTCAGGATACTAAATCAGTAGCATCGCTGTACATCAACATCCAAGCCAAAAGTCAAATCAAAAACATAATGCCATTCACAACTACCACATACACACACATAAACATCTAGGAATACAGCTAACTAGGAATGTGAAAGATCTCTGACAAGATGACCAAACACTGCTTAAAGAAGGGAGAGATGACACAAACTAATGAAAAACCATTTTAGGCTCATGGATAGAAAAGATTAATATCAGGCCGGGCGCGGTGGCTCAAGCCTGTAATCCCAGCACTTTGGGAGGCCGAGACGGGCGGATCACGAGGTCAGGAGATCGAGACCATCCTGGCTAACACGGTGAAACCCCGTCTCTACTAAAAAATACAAAAAAACTAGCTGGGCGAGGTGGCGGGTGCCTGTAGTCCCAGCTACTCGGGAGGCTGAGGCAGGAGAATGGCTTAAACCCGGGAGGCGGAGCTTGCAGTGAGCTGAGATCCGGCCACTGCACTCCAGCCTGGGCAACAGAGCCAGACTCCGTAACAACCATTTTAGGCTCATGGATAGAAAAGATTAATATCATTAAAATGTCAAAACTACCCAAAGAAATTTACTGACTTAATGCTATTCCTTTTTTTGTTGTTGTTGTTGTTGTTGTAGAAATACTCATGATCTCCAGAAACAGTCATTAAAATCTTACAAATCATATTTCCAAAAAGGTTTCACATTTCTTTTTTTTTTTAAAGGAGTCTCTAATCTCCCTCACATAGTGCAGCCTGGCTAGTCCTTTGGCCTGGCTACATCATGGCAGGGATCTCTGAAGACACTGTGTCCAGGGGCTGCCAGTGACAGTCCATCAGAGCATCATACAGCTCCTCACTCTGTTCCATGAACTCTTTGTTGGCCTCAGTCACATCCAGCTGTGGCATGGGGTCTTCCAATGCATCATCTCCAACTTCTTCATATGTCTGCATGGTGCTCTGGGTATAGCCATACCGGGGGTAACTGTAGCTGTAGCTGCCTGTGTTAATGCTATTCCTAACAAATTACCAAAAACATTATTAACAGAACTAAAAATTAACTTATATGGAACTAAAATGAGCCCGAATAGCCAAGGCAATTTTAAGCAAAAAGAAGAAAGCTGGAAGCATTACATTACCCCTCTTCAAACTACACTAAAGGGCTACAGTAATCAAAGCAGCATAATACTGATACAAAAAGAGATGCATACAAAAATGCAACAGAATAGAGAGCCCAGAAATAATGCCACACACCTCCAACTATCTGATCTTTGACAAAGCTGACAAGAGGAACGTGGGAAGAATTCCCTATTTAATAAATGGTGCTGGAATAAGCTGGGAGCGGTGGCTCATATCTGTAATCCCAGCATTTTGGGAGGCTGAGGCGGGTGGATCACTTAAGGTAAGAAGGTCGATACCAGCCTGGCCAACGTGGTGAAACCCTGCCTCTACTAAAAATACAAAAATTAGCTGGGTGTGGTGGCACATGCCTGTAATTCTAGCACTTTGGGAGTCCAAGGCAGGTGGACCACTTGAGGTCAGGAGTTCCAGGCCAGCCTGGCCAATACAGTAAAACTTCATCTCTACTGAGAATACAAGAATTAGCAGGGCGTGGTGGTGCATGTCTGTAGTTCCAGCTGCTCAAGAGGCTGAGGCATGAGAATTGCTTGAACCCATGAGGCAGAGGTTGCAGTGAGTCAAGATTATGCCACTGAACTCCAGCCTGGGTCACAGAGTGAGACTCTGTCTCAAAAGAAAAAAATAGTCATTAACAGATACTGGCAAGGTTGAAGACAAAAGGGAATGCTTATACGCTGCTGGTGGGAGTGTAAATTAGTTCAATCATTGTGAAAAGCAGTGTGGCGATTCCTCACAGAACTAAAAACAGAATTACCATTGGACCCAGCAACCTCTTAATTGGGTATATATTCAAAGAAATATAAATTATTCTACCATAAAGTCACATGCACATGCACGTTCATTTCAGCACTGTTCACAATAACAAAGACATGGAATAAACCTAAATGTCTATCAGTGGTAGCCTAGATTGAAAAAAATATGGTATGGTCAGACAACAGAGCTCATTCTTGTAATCCCAGCACTTTGGGAGGCTGAGGCAGGTGGATTACCTTAGCTCAAGAGTTCAAGACGAGCCTGGGCAGCATGGCAAAACCTCATCTCTACAAAATATGAAAAAAATTAGTCAGACGTGGTAGTGTGTGCCTGTAGTCCCAGTTACTTAATGGGCTGAGGTAGGAAGACCCCTTGAGCCTTGGAGGTTGAGGCTGAAGTGAGCCACGACTGCACCACTGCACTTCAGCCTGTGTGACACAGTGAGACACTGTCTTCAAAAAAAATAAAGAATAAAAACAAAATATGGTATATAAACATCATGGAAGATTATGTGGCCATAAAACACCACCAAGATTAAGATCTCTGCAGCAACAGGGATGGCGCTGGAGACCATTAGCCTTAGAAAACTAATGCAGAAACACAAAACCAAATCCATGTTATCATTTGTAAGTAAGAGCTAAATAATAAGAACACATGGACACAAAGGAGGAACAGTCACAGGGGCCTAGTTGAGAATGGAGGATGAAAGGACAAAGAGGATCAGAAAAAAATACCTCTTTGCTGCTATGCTTAGTACCTCAGTGACCAAATCATCTACACCAAACCCCCATGACACAATTTTACCCATAAACAACCCTGCACACGTACACATGAAGAAAAAGAAAACCCATGGGTGGGGAAGAATGCAATGTAACTGGATTGTTTGTTCTGCAGATAGTGGCCCAGGTGGGGCTGTACTCTGATTTACTTCTGGGTCCATGCAGGCAAATGAGATTAAGAACAGGTGGTCCAGGACCCTAGGCTGGTGGAGAAAACAGGTTGCTGCTGCAGATTCACTGTCTGGGGGTTGGGATATGCCAGGAGACTTGTAGACACTTTTGTGGGTTTTGGGCAAGAAGTACTAGGATCCACAATGCTGTGGTGAAATTCCCAAGGGTGATGACTAGTCCTGAGAGGTATGTGGACATGTCAATGTCTAGTGGGTATGTCTGTGAGTGGGTCAGAATCCTGTGGTGACAGCTGTGGGAAAAGGGGGTCTATCATCAGAGTTCCTTTCCTCTAAGTTTTCATCCTCTCTTACCCTAGGAGGAGACCTGGAATCACACGACAATGAAAGGCTCTGTCTTCCTTTACACAGAGAACAGAGCCTCCCATTGCAAGACACCAAGAGTTCCATTCCAGGCCAGGTCTCCGTGATATCTTTCTACTAGCACCAAATCTGTAGAGTTTGCTGAACACCAAGCAATTCTCTAGCACCAATTCAATGTCTAACATTTGAATTCTGACACCATGCAGAGTCAGCAAAGACCCTGATTCAGGGCTTAGTCTCATAACATTGCCCTCATTGCAGTTGCCAGTCACAAACCCCATAGGCCCATCTATGCTTCTGAGCTACTGTTTAAAAACTGAGGACTCCTGTGACCTTCCTCAAGTTTAATAATTTGATGGAACTACTCACAGAACTCAGCAAAACACTGGAGTTATGTTTACCGATTCTAAAAGATACAACTCAGGAAAAATCAAATAGAAGAAATGTATGGAACAAAAAGAAGAGGTGGGGAAAGATAAAACATATCGATAACCCTGGTAAATAGCTGTGACTAATAAAATTTTTCATCCTTTGTGTTCTCCAGGAACAGCTTATGTAAACACTCTTCCATTATGAATTACATGGTGCTCTCTTTTCTTTTTTATCACATAGCCAGACACAGACTCTGTCAATGATATATTGAACTAAAGCAACTCGATTTTGAATAGGGGCTGAGTAAAATATGGCTGCAACCCACCAGGCTGCATTCCCAGATGGTTAGGCATTCTAAGTCACAAGATGAGATAGGAGGTCAGCACAAGATACAGGTCATAAACAGCTAGATGATAAAACAGCTTGCAGTAAAGAAGTGGGATAAAAGTCACCAAAACCAAGATGTCGATGAGAGTGTCCTCTGGTCATCCTCACTGCTACACTCCCACCAGTGCCACGACAGTTTACAAATGCCATGGCAACACCAGGAAGTTACATCATAATGGTCTAAACAGGAGAGGCATAAATATTCCACCCCTTGTTTACCATAAATCTAAGAAGTAACTATAAAAATGGGCAACCAGCCTATGGAGAAAGCCATTCTCTTATTTCTTCACTTTCTTAATAAATTTACAGGCCGGGTGCAGTGGCTCACGCCTGTAATCCCAGCACTTTGGGAGGCTGAGACGGGTGGATCACCTGAGGTTGGGAGTTTGAGACCAGCCTGACCAACATGGAGAAACCCGGTCTCTACTAAAAATACAAAATTAGCTGGGCGTGGTGGCCCATGCCTGTAATCCCAGCTACTTGGGAGGCTGAGGCAGGAGAATCACTTGAACTCGGGAGGCAGAGGTTGCGGTGAGCCGAGATCGCGCCATTGCACTCCGGCCTGGGCAACAAGAGCGAAACTCCATCTCAAAAAATAAATAAATAAATAAATTTGCTTTCACTTTACTCTATAGACTTGCCCTGAATTCTTTCTTGAATAAGATCCAAGAACCCTCTCTTGGGGTATGGGTCAGGACTTCTTTCCGGTAACATTTTTCTGGCAACCACAAAGGGACTATATTGATGAGACCTCTGACCCAAAGGAAAACCATCTGTGTGCACTAACGGCTGACTCCGAGTGAGTAGGGTGCATATACCTGAGTAAAGCATGGGATTGGGTTAGGGGCCCGACTTAGGGGAATTACAGTCTCTCCTAAAGCAGAGTGGGTTAAAGGCTCCTCTTAATAAAAGGCAAGGATGCTTGACTGAACTTGGATTCGAGGCCCAACTTAGGAAGGTTATAGTCCTTGCTAAGATTTAGAAGATTAGACACCCCTCTCAGTAAAGTCCCTCTCAGCTAAGAACTGGTTTGGTACTATGGGATGTTAATTGCTATTCTTTCTTGATTAAGCTGTCTTGCACTCTTTGCTGGTAGATATGGGTGACAGAATTAGGCATCTACAGGACCACGGAACATGGGGAGCTTTTTCCTCTCCAAAAGGGACAACTTGAGAGCTGATGGGACTGCTGGAAAGATCCTTTTCCTACCGACAAGCAGCTGCCTGAGCTTTTCACTGTCGCTGCAGTTGGTGGGTCTTTCTCCAGCCTCCCTGAACTCTTTGCCTTCCCTACTCCGCCACAGGCAATGCTTTTTTCTCTCCTTTCCCTTTATTATCTTTTCCATTACTCAGGGTGACCGTCTTGCCCAGAGGCCACAAGTTGAAACTCCTGATTGGAGGTTGAATTAATGATAATAGGGCCCAACTGGGGGCAAGTTTGAGGCTTGTCAGTTTGATACTGATTGCCAAGTAGAGAGGTAATCAATGTCAAAAAGTATGTGTTTTGTCACACATATTTTGCTCTGGCCAAAATGAAAAAAGATAATTTTCCTCTGTGTTGTGGCTTGGCCCCCAGTGCTGTGGGGCAGCCAGCCATGTCACTAGGGCCACTCAGGGAAAAGGAACCCAGAAGCTTGGCATGCTGGCAGAAGGGTACAAATTTCTTACCAAACAGAATTCTGGCATCTCTCTATATATGCAAACTCATTGAATGAATGGCAAAAATCACTGTTTATCTCCCCTGTAAAGTTTTAATTGGAAAATGCATTTGTGATACTAGTCTTAAGATATAACAAATCTGTTGTACTTTGTGCTATAAATGTCTTTCTGTATTGTTCTGTCATTAAGAGGGGGTACCTCAGGATAGAATACTGGCTTAGGACCTCAAAGTTTCAAGATGGCCCAGCAAGCTGGTCAGTCATGTCCTTGGAAGACTGACCTTGTAACCATGTGACAGTACTTTCTCTTGGTCTCCACCATCACAATGATGGCCCAGGTTCAGGGTTCAATTTCCAGCTTAGGGAATGAGTACTTTCTTGTTTGATATTTCGGTGACCTTTAATCATTTTTTGATTCTCTTCCCCTCTAGGAACCGTGTTAAGTTTTCCTTTCTCAGAATACCTGTGAGGTTGCTTTTGGTAAAGTTCAAAAGCCAGAGATATTGGCCGTTTGACCTGACTAAAGTCTGGTAATAAGAAATTTAAAAGAGCACTATGCTTAAAAGTCAGTCTTAATTTAAAACAGATATTCAAGCTCTAACAGCCTGTGTGTAGGGGGAGCGTGGCAAGATGGGATGGCTGAGGGGGTTGTGGGGAGTGTTGGAACTGTTGAGCATCCTAATTATACTGTGGGTTACACAAACCTAGAGATATGTTAGAATTCATAGAACTGTACACCCCCCAAAAGTCCTTTTTACTGCATAATTTTATTATGCAGTAAAATGTCAAACACATTGAATATCTTCCATTTCATTGTGCTTGATCTAACACTCCTTGGGAAAAACAGAGGAGGTACCACAGACCCTGTTTGGGAAACACCCTTTTCTCCTCAGGAAACCCCATGAATTGCAAGTGGATAAGTCTCTCTCAAAATCTGAGGTTCTGTTCTGTTTTGCATTCATTATCTGACATTTTTTTACTTTTGGGGTTATCAGAAATTATTTCACATATGAAAGAATTTTGATATGTAATAATTGGATAAGAAATATACTTTTGAGGATGGCTAATAGCAGTTATGGGGAAATAGCTCTTCACATTTGAATCAGAGAAACATACCCTTGACCACATAAAAAGTATGGGGATGTCCCCACACACAACTGAGAAATAAGATTTCCATGGGAATAAACTGATTGTTTTTTGGATCCATTTAAAAATGGATCTGATTTTAAAATGGAACCCTTAGTTTTGGAGGATCTGTTTTGCCTTCCAGCTGCCTTTTTAGGCTGTAAGAACTACATGTTTTCCTGGTCCTGGGATCTACCCTGAAGCTAGTAATTCAATTAAGAAACTGACAAAGGAAAAACCTTACAACTACTGAATCTTTTGTCTGTATATTTCTGTGTATTTCTGTGTTGTGTGTGTGATATAAAAGAGCTCTGATTAATTGGTTTAAAAACAATAAGAGCTTAAATCAAATATTTTGTCAGAAAAGTAAAAAGTGTAATGCCTTTTAGCAGATGTGACAAATAATCTTTTGGAAATTAAACAGTTTTAAAGATTATTGGAAAAATAAAATGTCTTCAAAATATAAACATTTGATCAAAATTATAGAGGTCAGATATTAGGTTTACCAACTACTTGAAGGTCACAAACTGCTTCTTTGACTTTTAAAAATTGTTCAATTTTCCTATCTTGAAGCCATTAGCTTCTAAATAAGGCCTGGGGACATATGGAATTAGTCACGTCCCCTTACTATACAAAGAAGGTTATAAAGAAAAAAGGTTTCATATAAAGAAAAAAGGTTTTATATTAAAAAAAAATCTTGTATAGCAAATTCTTTTCCTAAAATAAAATGACTGGTTATTTAAAAAGAGGGATGTTTATGACAAATCAGAAAGTCCAAACATATTGTAGATAGTCTGTATAAGAATTGAAAGTATTCATGAAAGGGATTTTATACAAGAAATGTTATACAATTTAAAGGTGATTAGACTTTCTGAATACTTCATAAAATGCCACTAAGGCTCTTACTGTACAATTTGCCAGCTTTACAGCTAGGTAGGGCCTGGGACACATGGAATCAGCTATACCCTCTAACTATTAACACACTGGAAAGAGTCAGACTTTATCTACACTTGTGCCTGGGTCCTAGACTCAACACCTAGTACACAACTAAAATCCCACTTACCACAGTTTTCACCATAGGTAAAAGTTACTAAGAATTAACATTGTAACATGGAATTTTGACTACTATAAAACAGTTTTACATGCAAGATACGCAAAGAAAATGAAATGTGTTTTTGATAAAAGTTTATAAAAAATAGAAATGTAGATTTGTCTAGATTAAAAGGTTGTCTTAAATTAGAATAAAACTGAAAGTTTTAACCAATTGTGGATAATTTTTGAACATTTAATTGTAAAAGAGATTCTGTGAGCACACTGACTAAAGTTACAGGGGTATTATCCAGTTTTAATATATATTGAACACTGTGATAAAAATGACAAGTTTCTCTTAAAGCTATGATCAACTCTTTAACAACAAAAAATGTGTAGTTATAAAAGTTTTATGAGAATAATACCTTATGGTCAAACATTAAAACTGGATAAATTTGTCTAAAGATTCATTAAGGCCAGGCGCAGTGGCTCACATTTGTAATCCCAGCACTTTGAGAAGCCGAGGCAGGTGGATCACGAGGTCAGGAGTTCAAGACCAGCCTGGCCAAGATGGTGAAACTCCCGTTTCTACTAAAAATACAAAAATTAGCCAGGCACAGTGGCAGGCACCTATAATCCCAGCTACTCAGGAGGCTCAGGCAGGAAAATCACTTGACCCTGGGTGGCAGAGGTCCAGTGAGCCGAGGTCAAGCCATTGGGTTTGACATCACTAATACACAAATATAATGGTGAAATTTGGATCATTTAGTAAAAAATCATACAGGAAACGCTGTCAAATGTGAAATCATGTTTTACTCTTTTTGGACTATATTTGTATAAATATGCTATTAGTATGTGTTTCAAAATTATAGGGCTGGGCAACATGGCTGATGTTTGTAATCCCAGCACTTTGGGATGCCAAGATGAGCAGATAGCTTGAGGTCAAGAGTTCAAGACCAGTCTGGTCAACTTGGTGAAACCCCTGTCTCTACTAAAAATACAAAAATTACCAGGCATAGCAGCATGCACCTGTAGTCTCAGTTGCTCAGGAGGCTGAGGCAGGACAATCGCTGGAACCCAGGAGGCAGAGGTTGCAGTGAGCCAAGATCGCACCACCGCACTCCAGCCTGAGCAAAAGAGTGAGACTCCGTCTCAAAAAGAAAAAAAAAAAGGGAAATCGCTATAATTCTAATATGACTAAGTGTATGTTATTAATAATTACACTTTGGGAGGCTGAGGCGAGCGGGTCACCTGAGGTCAGGAGTTCAAGACCAGCCTGTCCAACATGGTGAAACCCGTCTCTATTAAAAATACAAAACTTAGCTGGGCATGATAGCAGGTGCCTATAATCTTAGCTAGTTGTGAGGCTGAGGTGGGAGAATCGCTTGAACCCGGGAGGCGGAGATTGCAGTCAGCCAAGATTGCGCCACCATACTCCAGCCTAGGAGACAGAGCAAGACTCAATCTCAAAAAATAATAATAATAATAATAATTATTACAATTGTTACCTAAAATCATCGTATGCCACAGAGCTAACCAAATTTCCTTGTCAATCATGTTCTTTTTTTCCTGTAACTGCCCTAAGACTTTGCCATTCCAGACAATCATCTTGTGTCGATCCTCTTCAAAAGATGATTTGTAGTCAACTATAAGACACTGACAGAGGTTCTTAAATGCAAGTTTCTGATAACATTAGAAATTTGACATTAGAATAGAGGAAGTTCTTTCTTTTTTTTTTTTTTTTTTGAGATGGCGTCTCACTCTGTCGCCCATACTAAAAGTACAAAAATTAGCCAAGTGTAGAGGCATGCCTGTAATCCCAGCTACTCAGGAGGCTGAGGCAGGAGAATCACTTGAACCCGGGAGGCGGAGGTTGCAGTGAGCCAAGATGGTGCCATTGCACTCCAGCCTGGGTGACAGAACTAGACGCAGTGTCAAAAAGAAAAAAAAAGAAAAGAAAAGAAAAGAAAAGAAAAGAAAAGAAAGAAAGAAAGAAAGAAAGAAAGAAAGAAAGAAAGAAAGAAAGAAAGAAAAGCTAAAGTATCTATTTCTTTCTTCCAGACAATAAATATACTACTTTATTAATTCCATTTAAAATTATGTCGTAAACAATTAGTCATATGGGAGCACTTCTAGACAGTACCAAGTTTCATCTCATAATATTCAGCATGAAACTCAAAAATCAATAGCGGCCGGGCACGGTGGTTCAATCCTGTAATCCCAGCACTTTGGGAGGCCGAGACGGGCGGATCACGAGGTCAGAAGATCGAGACCATCCTGGCTAACACGGTGAAACCCCGTCTCTACTAAAAAATACAAAAAACTAGCCAGGCGAGGTGGCGGGCACCTGTAGTCCCAGCTACACGGGAGGCTGAGGCAGGAGAATGGCGGGAACCCGGGAGGCGGACCTTGCAGTGAGCTGAGATCTGGCCACTGCACTCCAGCCTGGGCGACAGAGCGAGACTCCGTCTCAAAAAAAAAAAAAAAAAAATCAATAGAACAGGATTTGAACACAGATATTCACTGTCACAAATTTACCCTTTAAAAAAAAGAAACTGGCCGGGCGCGGTGGCTCAAGCCTGTAATCCCAGCACTTTGGGAGGCCGAGACGGGCGGATCACGAGGTCAGGAGATCGAGACCATCCTGGCTAACACGGTGAAACCCCGTCTCTACTAAAAAATACAAAAATCTAGCCGGGTGAGGTGGCGGGCGCCTGTAGTCCCAGCTACT
Source organism: Piliocolobus tephrosceles (assembly GCF_002776525.5). NCBI lineage: Eukaryota > Metazoa > Chordata > Mammalia > Primates > Cercopithecidae > Piliocolobus > Piliocolobus tephrosceles. The sequence continues at coordinate 31,876,076 of NC_045454.1, read as the reverse complement.
CGGGAGGTTGAGGCAGGAGAATGGCGTAAACCCGGGAGGCGGAGCTTGCAGTGAGCTGAGATCCGGCCACTGCACTCCAGCCCCGGCAACAGAGCGAGACTCCGTCTCAAAAAAAAAAATAAAATAAATAAAAAAGAAGAAACTGATGTTTTAATGAATCTATGTAACTCACCAATTATCCACATTTTCTTGTGGAAATGTATTCATTTTCTACACACCTGAGAAAATTCCTAAACTCACTCTGGGAAAGATAAAGGTAAATGAGAATTTTTAACAAATTTTTAACAAATGAAATATATGATTAGATATTTTTTTCGGAAACCCACCTCTTTTATGACCTTTGTAAATATTTTTCTACCTTTCAAGCCCTACTAATATAATGCAATTTACAGCTAAAAAACTGAGGTCAAAATAAGTGACAAATCTCTTTGAGGTGACAAACCCAGGTAGTGGCAGTGCTGATTAAATAACAGATGTGTCTGACTCGTGTTTCAGGTCAGGTCATTCAATCACGGGAGAGACTCTTTCACCCACTCCTGCTCACTTATGTGCTCAAGAACCACCCATTCGGCGGGGCGCAGTGGCTCAAGCCTGTAATCCCAGCACTTTGGGAGGCCGAGACAGGCGGATCACGAGGTCAGGAGATCGAGACCATCCTGGCTAACACGGTGAAACCCCGTCTCTACTAAAAAAAAATACAAAAATCTAGCCGGGCGAGGTGGCGGGCGCCTGTAGTCCCAGCTACTCAGGAGGCTGAGGCAGGAGAATGGCGGGAACCCGGGAGGCGGAGCTTGCAGTGAGCTGAGATCCGGCCACTGCACTCCAGCTTGGGTGATAGAGCGAGACTCCATCTCAACAACAAAAAAAAAAACCACCCATTCAGAAGACACTGCAGTATGCCTCAGTGACTGCCCCAGGTGCATTTTACTTTGCAAGCTCTTACACCATCTCACTGGGGTTAGTTCTGTTGTTGTTGTTTGTCTTTTGGAATACTTTTCAGTAACAAAATTTTCACTTTTTTTTCCCAGTATTTTTCTTTAACTATATTCATTTCACTATTTTTCTGCCCCCTTAGGTAATCCAGGGAGCAGAAATTATTTTTGCGTTTCCCCCTCAATACCAGCATCTGAATGGCTGACCAGCAATGTGCCTCCAAGAAATGAAAGCTGAGTTGGGTGAACACAATTTTAATGTCTCAAGGGGTTACCTTTTCAAAATAAGAGTGCACCAGAAGATTCCTCTCAGCCCCAGGGCATCCACTTGCTCCCTTGAAAGTACACATTCCATACCTCAGGTCATCCTACGGGAGAAAATAAACCAGAAGCTGACATTCACTAGGCACTTTAGCTGACAGAACCATGGTGGATATCTTGGTTTATCCCCAGATAGTACTGAAACCCAGGACCAGGAAAAAACTAAAGGGTGGCTGAGGACCCCTTTAAATCAGGGGAAGAAATCAGTACCTAGAGGGTGCCCACTGTTAGAAGCCAACTTGTAATCAACCTGTCACTGAATCCTGGCATCCTGTCTGCACTGGGACACATCACCCCATAGATTTTTCCAAACCAAAACCTTGACCCAAAACACTCTGATAAGATCTCTGTGCCTAGAGAAGATAAAAGGGAAAGAGACACAGAGATTTTCTACAATACAGTGTCACAGGATTAGTCTCTGTTTCCTTTTCATGGGAAATATTTATAAACGGATAACAAATCTCAGAAGCACCATTTAATGCTTTGTCAAAAACAATTAAAATATGGTATAAACAAGTACACCAAAGGACAAATAGGTGATAATGTGAATTAGGGAGGAAAAGTTGGCATTTGGGAACACCAGAAGAAATTGGAAATTTAATATCTTACGGTAAGCCAGCGTGAGGCCGGAGAAATGGGTGATAGGGGTTAGATTTAAGACCCTGCTTGGGACACAGGTGAAAAATGCAGCAGAAAATCAGTTCCCCGTGGAGTGTGAAAATAATTAAGTGACAGGCAAATTAGACTAAGGTGTCTCTAGTCCCTGGGTTCCTACTTAAAAAAAAAAAAAAAAAATCTAACTCAGGTGCATTTTTTTTTTAATTACTACATTCAGAGAAAATGTAGGCTTAAACAAATATAAACTGCTAATTAACCTCTGATTACACAACCAGGAAATCTTCACCGATATTGTACAAATTAAGAAACTACGTTACTGTACCTACCAATTACTAAATTTAGTTTTCTTCATAATGCATTTTATAAATGACTTTCCTTCAAGCCTCTCCCATAGACAACAAACTACAAACCATAACTGGGAGCTCTACGATTCTTGAATCACTGTTTGACTAAATTATTTAAGCCAGGCGCGGTGGCTCACGCCAGTAATCCCACCACTTTAGGAGGCCAAGGCGGGCAGATCACGAGGTCAGGAGTTCAGACCAGCCTGGCCAACGAGGTGAAACTCCGTCTCTACTAAAAATAGAAAAAAAATTTGCCGGGCCCGGCGACAGGCGCCTGTAATCCCAGCTACTCGGGAGGCTGAGCCAGGAGAATCTCCAGAACCCGGCAGGCGTAGGCTGCAGTGAGCCCAGATCGCGCCACTGAACCCTAGCCTGGGCGACAGAGCCAGACTCCGTCTCAAAAAAAAAAAAAAAAAAAAAAAAACTTTAATATTTGTGCAGTGACTCCCATACATTTTTAATAAGAGAAAAGAGGAACTGGGAAAGCCACGGACCAAAGCTCTTCCCGTTCCTGAATCCGCACCCCGAGTCAGGATTCTCCCCTGATGACCCTCCCGTGGTTCCTGCACAACCTGAGAGAGGCGGCGCTGCGGGTGCAGAGCTGCCCAGAGAGGGCCCCAGGCCAGAGCACAGTCACTAGGGCAGGGAAGAGACAAGACGCCTGGGGTCCTGGCAGCGCAGCCGCCATCTTATAGCTGAAGGGCACTGAGGCAAGCTGGGCAAGGAGAACTCGGGGCGCAGATTGTGGAGCTGACTGCAGAGAGGCCTGAGTCCCGCCACAGCCCCTTCCCTTCTCTCGGGAGGTCGGACCGGGCACTCTCACCATTTCTAGGCTTCCAGGGGGTCCTGTCGTCTTAGCGGTGGATCTCCCAATATCTGCAGGTCACAGGGCCACAGAGGACGCGCCCCCAGGAGCAGAAGACACAAACAGTGAGGACGAAACCTGGAGCTCCGGCTACAGCAAGAGACAAAGGCCCCGCCAAACCCGGAAGCCGCCCAGTCCGCTCCAGCTGCATGCCTGATTGGACGGTTTCCAGCGCAGCGTCCCTGGTTGGATAATGCTTAAATCCCCGCCCCATCAGGCTTTGAGTGACAGAGGATGTGATCAGACGCAGTACTGAATGAAGAAAGAGTGACAGCCTTGGCTGCCCCCACTTCTGACAGGGCTTCCTCTCTGAGCTGAGCCAGGCCCATACCAGAGAGTATTTGCCTTTAAACTTGTGTATAAGGTCATATGAATAAATAAATAATACATTATAAAGCTATACGCAAATGAAAAGAATATAATGACAATTATTTTAAAATTTCAGCTTTTATGACCTTCCTGGCTTCTGGCCTGGCCCTTTGAGAAGGCAGCCTGAGATTGTAGAAAAGAGAAAATCATCTAAAATGAATGATTTTCATTTTAGAAAAATTTCATTTTAGAAAATGAAATTCTAAAATTTAGAAAAAATTTAGAAATTCTAAAATTTCATTTTAGAAAATCCACAGCCACGTGTGGATTTTAAATTTTCTAGTAGCCAAACTTTAAAAAGAAACAAGTTGAACTGATTGTTAACAATGTAATTAACCCATTATATTCAAAATATTATCATTTTAATGTGTGAGAAATATGTAATTACTGATGAAGTATATAAATATATGGAACTAAATCTTTGAAACTGACTTTGTATTTTACCTTTCTAGCATATCGCATTTCAGACCAGGCACATTATAGGAACCCAGTAGCCCTCATGGACCATAGCTGTCACTTTGAAGTGCAGCTCTGATGTCAGCGGTGTGAAGGGCCTGAACATCTCTTTTCTGCCAGAGTGAAAGAAGAGACTCTCCCTACAAACATCTCTTTGGTTCCAAGGGTGGAGCAGATAGTGCCCATAGAAAGAGCTGAGGGCAACAGGAATAAAATAGCCACAGGTAAACAACTGCTGGCCACCTGTTGCCTGCCTTTCTTTTAGAGACCAGATAGTGAACAAAGGATGATGGAGCCACAGGAGAAAGAAAAACTATGTCTTCAGTTCTGTCCACAGACTTGAACTCCAATATTTAGAGATGGAGATTAAAAGCAAACGTATTTTGCATTTGGTCTTGGCCCTAATGGTCAGGCTGTGTTTATCTGTTTTCTCCTGTCGTGTGGGGGACTATGTGAGTCTAAGCACCAATCACATGCATACATGTCTACAAGTATTTCTGCATTACTCAAAATTCTCTTACAAAACATCCAACTTTAAATCAGGGGAAGAAATCAGTACCTAGAAGGTGCCCACTGTTAGAAGCCAACTCGTAGTCAACCTGTCACTGAATCCTGCCATCCTGTCTGCACTGGGTACATGTATTAGTTAGCTATTGCAGCATAACAAACCATCCAAAACTTATTAGTTTATCATTCAAATGATCAGCCATTTAGGCCAAGCCGAGTGGGGCCATTCTTCTAGTCTCAGCTGAGCTCCTTCAGACATGTATCATCACTGCTCGTTGACTAGACAGCTGTGCTTCTGGGGGTGAGCTTCTGCTTCTGGGTCTGTCAACAGGGGCACCTTGCTTCTCCTCCCCATGGTATCTTATTTTCCAGCTGGCTAACATGGGCATTATACATGGAGATGGCAGCATTCTAAAAGAAAAACAGAAGCAGTCAATACCATTTGAGCCTAGGCCCCAAACTGGCCCACTGTCATGTTCACAGATTTCTTTTGGCCTGAGCAAATAAGGCCAGCCAGATACAGGGTTTTGAAAACAGATTCCAGATCTTGATGGGAACAACTATAAAAGCACCTGGCTATGGGCATAGATACAAGAGGGATGAAAAAATATCATTTTGCAATCAGTATCATTCTACCTTTTTTGCATATGTGGTATATAGAACTCTTCCACATCAAGAAACTTGTGCAAAGACCTACAGCTACTAAGTGGCTGGGCTGAGACTCAGCATCAACTTTATCTGACTCCAAAGCCCATGCACCTCCACAGATCACACTACTCAAGTAGTTGCCCTTCCCTAGACCCTTGAAATCCTGGAGAATGACACTTCCATAGAAGTCAGATTCCTTTTAGATTTGTGCTCAGAGAGTACTTTTTTATCATTGGGAATAGTCCTCACAAGAAATTGCAGAAGCACACGGTGGATCACACCTGTGTTTTTAGTACTTTGGGAGGCTGAGATGGGAGATTTATGTGAGCTCAGGAGTTCCAATGCAGCCTGAGCAACATAATAAGATTCTGTTTCCATGACAAAAATGAAGAAATTAGCCACCAATGGTGGTGCATGCCTATGGTCCCAGCTACTTAGGTGGCAGAGGAAGGAGGATTGCTTAAGCCTGGAATGTCAAGGTTGCAGTGAGCTGTAAGTAGTTACACCACTGCAATCAAGACTGGGTGACAGAGTGAGACCCAGTCTCAAAAAAAAAAAAGAAAAAAATTGGAGAAGCATTTTGAAAAGACATCAAATAATTTGGGGAAATAGCTGAGGGATGAGTTTAGAAAATCACAGCCCAACGGCACATTATTTACTTTTCATCATAGAAAATATTTGAAATTCATTAAAAGAAAAAATCTTTAGAGAAATTAATTTTTTTAATTTATTTTTTATTTTTGAGACGGAGATTCGCTCTGTCACCCAGGCTGGAGTGCAACAGTGCAATCTCAGCTCACTGCCACCTCCACCTCCCCAGTTCAAGCAATTCTCCTGCCTCAGCCTCCTGAGTACCTGAATTACAAGCATGCGCCACCACAACCAGCTAATTTTTGTATTTTTAGTAGAGACGGGGTTTTACCATGTTGGTCAGGCTGCTCTCAAATTCCTGACCTCGTGATCTGCCTGCCTCGTCCTCCCCAAGTGCTGGGATTACAGGCGTGAGCAACAGAGTTCAATTGAGCATGGAATGATTTGCAAACTGGGTAGCCTGTGGATCCAGGGTAGGCGCAGACAGATTCTAGCACAACCACCTGATGAAAACAGATTTATAGACAGCAAAAGCAAAGTGACATACGGAAAATGTAAGTGAGGTACAGAAACATACAGATTGATTACAGGTTGGGATTTACCTTATTTAATCACAATTTAAACACCTGATGTTCTTTTATTGGCAAAAGCACAGTGGTTGGTACAATAATGGGTTACAGTCCATTTATATACCCAGTTAGGTTTCAGTTTACTATGTACGAAAAACCTAATGACCGGAGTTAAACAGGAAAGGGGGCTTTAGAGATCGTTAATTTAACAATTTCTTGGCCGGGCGCGGTGGCTCAAGCCTGTAATCCCAGCACTTTGGGAGGCCGAGACGGGTGGATCACGAGGTCAGGAGTTCGAGACCATCCTGGCTAACACGGTGAAACCCCATCTCTACTAAAAATACAAAAAACTAGCCGGGCGAGGTGGCGGGCTCCTGTAGTCCCAGCTACTCGGGAGGCTGAGGCAGGAGAATGGCATAAACCCGGGAGGCGGAGCTTGCAGTGAGCTGAGATCCGGCCACTGCACTCCAGCCGGGGGGAAAGAGGGGAACTCCGTTGCAAGTAAAAAAAAAAAAAAAAACAATTTCTCCCTTTTGGTCATGTTCTTAATTTTGAGAGATAGACCAAAACTTTAGACATTGATATACTCTGTCACCATCAAAAGTGTACTTACTTAGTCTCAAATCCCATTGTGAAATAGCAGAACTGTGAGTTTCTTTTTTTTTTTTTTTGAGACGGAGTCTTGCTTTGTCGCCCGGGCTGGAGTGCAGTGGCCAGATCTCAGCTCACTGCAAGCTCCGCCTCCCGGGTTTATGCCATTCTCCTGCCTCAGCCTCCCGAGTAGCTGGGACTACAGGCGCCCGCCAAAAAACTAGCCTGGCTAGTTTTTTGTATTTTTTAGTAGAGACGGGGTTTCACCGTGTTAGCCAGGATGGTCTCGATCTCCTGACCTCGTGATCTGCCCGGCTCGGCCTCTCAAAGTGCTGGGATTACAGGCTTGAGCCACCGCGTCCGGCCAGAACTGTGAGTTTCAAAAGTGGAAACAAGGACTTCACGTTGTTTGTTTTTTAGGGTTACAGTAGAGGGGACCATCTTGTATTGAAATCTGCTGTTTCCAAAACAAAAATAAAATCTGGCCTGTTTTAAGATCTACCTATTTATTTAAATTTTTAATTTGATTATTTCACGTTTAACGTGAGTGACTCCATTTACTTTGATTTGATCTGTTTGGGTCTATTGCATAAGGTCAGTCCAGAATAATGGCCTCTAATACTTTTGTTTAAAAAATTTCCCCCTTATGGTTAAGTTCTCAAATAGGTCAGAGTGTGAGTCAAACTCAGGGTCTTAGTGTCTCTCTCAGTTTCCATTATTGTTGGTTTTTGTTTTTATCAGGTCCTTCATGGGTTATGGTGTCCTCATGGTCACTTGTGTATTTGGCTTTTTGTGGTTCCAATTAAAGAGAGTTCATTTGACATTCTAGAGATAACTGCATGCAAACTTCAGTAACTTCTGAGAGAATACAGTGCAGTAGGGAGATACTATTTTGACTATCTGGGGGATAATATCAAAAGTTTCAAGTATGCTTTTCAGCCAGGGTCCCATGAACCCACCAACTAAAATTAAATAGATCAAATAATTAGCTACATAAATGGTCCCCTCATACATAATTTTAAGGTGTATAATATTCAGTATGAGTAAAGATGACTGTTGCTTAACAATGTAATTTTACTTTGTGCCACTAAACGGTGTACACTTAAGACTGGTTAAAATGGTAATTTGTACAGACAGTCATTATTTCTATTTACATAAAATATACCTTAAAATTAGAAAATTATATTTGTCAGATGTGTCTTAACAGATATAAAAACATTTTTAAAATCAGAGATTAACAAACATTGATTACAGTGTAATGAAATTGGAAACATTGTGCACCGTGAGCAGGAGTGTCAAATGGCACAGACCACACGAAAAATGGCACAGCACTTCCTTCAAAGTAAATTAAAGTTAAATTATTTTGACCAGGAGCCGTGGCTCACCCCTGTAATCCCAGCGCTTTGGGAGGCTGAGGCAGGCTGATCACCTGAGGTCAAGAGTTTGAGACCAGCCTGACCAACATGACAAAACCCTGTCTCTACTAAAATACAAAAATTAGCCAGGCATGGCTGCAGGCACATGTAATCCCAGCTACTTGGGAGGCTGAGGCAGGAGAATCGCTTGAACCCGGGAGGCAGAGGTTGCAGTGAGCCAAGATCGTGCTACTGAACTCCAGCCTGGGTGACAGAGCAACTCTGTCTCAATAAAAAAAGAAAAAGAAAAAATTTAAAGTTAAATTGTCTTATAATCTAGCAGTGTCTCTTACAGATGCGTACCCTAAATGATTGAAATGTGTGGTCTGGAAGAGATAATTAATACGCCCATGTTATACTGATAACAGGATTATTTACATTACCCAAAGACAAAAGCAACCCATTTATCCACTGATGAATATAAAAGGATACACAAAATGTCAAAAATACATACAGCGAAATACAATTTATCCTCAAAAATGTAAAAATTCTGGCAAATGCTTCAACATAGATGAATCTTTTTTTTATTATTTATTTATTTATTTTTGAGAAGGAGTCTTGCTCTGTCACACCAGGCTGGAGTGCAATGGAAAAAGATCTCGGGTCACTGCAACCTCTGCCTCCCGTGTTCAAGCGATTCTCCTGCCTCAGCCTCCTGAGTGGCTGGTGCTACAGGCGTGTGCCACCACGTCCGGCTAATTTTTTGTATTTTAGTAGAGATGGGGTTTTACCATGTTGGCCCAGGATGGTCTCAATCTCCTGATCTCATGATCCACCTGCCTCAGCCTCCTAAAGTGCCGGGATTACAGGCATGAGCCACCGAGCCCGGCCCATATTATTTCAAGTGAAATAAACCAGCACACACGCAAAACACTCTCTGATTCCATTTATAGAGTAGTCAAATGCATAAAGAAAGCAGAATGGTGTTCACCAAGGACCGGGGAAAGGGGTAATGAGAAGCTTTTGATTAATAGCTTCCACTAATCAAAATTAATTAATAGTACAGCATTTTACTTTTGCAGGATAGGAAAGATCCTAGAGATAGATGGTGGTAATGGTTTTACAACATTAATATGATCAACATCACTTAAAAATAAATAAAATGTGCATTTTGACACAATTTTAAAAGGTAAAACTGTCAATTTTAGGTATAGCAATAGACAAAAAATACAGGTCCAAAAATCAAAAGTGATAAAATATATGTTATAAAAATCAAATCAGTTAATAAATGCTGCATTTAAAAATATATCTGTAATGAAAGTTATTTAAACAGCAAAAATGACCGTATAAAAACACCAAAATAAAGCCTGAGAACTTTATGTAAATAATTGGGAAGACCTTGGTAAGTATAAAATAAATCCTAAGAGGCAATTAGGAATGTTACATTCAAATGTGTTATTTATTTCAGAATGGTTAGAGTTTTGCTCTTGTTGCCCAGGCTGGAATGCAATGGCACAATCTCGGCTCATTGCAACCTCCAGCTTCTGGGTTCAAGCCATTATCCTGCCTCAGCCTCCCGAGTAGCTGTGATTACAGGTGTCCACTACCATGCCTGGCTAATTTTTGTATTTTTTTTTTTTTTTTTCATTTTGGTGGAGATGGTATTTCACCATGTTGGTCAGGCTGGTCTCGAACTCCTGACCTCAGGTGATCCACCCGCCTTGGCCTCCCAAAGTACTGGGGTTACAGATGTGAGCCATCTTGCCTGGCCAAGTTTTATACTTTTGAGGGTGTTAATTTAAAAAGAACTTCAAAGCTGACAATAATTAAAGAAAATTGAAGGAGGTCCCAAGTTATGTGGAGCCAACACTACTAATTAAATCTTTCTGGGAAATGGCAAAACCCTAGTGCCCTGAATGAGATTGTGATAATTACAGGAAGAAGATCCTGAGGAGGCTCACCTGAGAGTGAAGAACTGCGTCCAGAAACACGGGACTTTCTAAGTAACAGGTTTTCGAGAATGCATCGGTAAGGGCCACTAAATCTGATTTTTCTTGGTCCTCTTTGTTGTCTAAGAAGAAAGGCAAGGGTGCGGGTTTTTGAGAATGTATCAGTAAGGGCCACTAAATCCGACCTTCCTCGGTCCTCTTTGTAGTCTAGGAGGAAAGCTAGTGTTTCTGCTGCTGCTTCAGTGGGGAGTGAAACTATTCCGAACAGCAGGGTCCAGGGACTGTTGTGGGTTCTTGGGCAGAAAAAAAAAAAAAAAAAAAAAAACACGGGTGTTTTTTTCTTTTGAATGGGAAACACTCAGGCATCAACAGGCTCACCCTTGAAATGCATCATAAGCCATTGGGACCAATTTGACCCGCAAACCCTGAAAAAGAGGTGGCTCATTTTTTTTCTGCGTTACGGCTTGACCCCAATATTCTCTCTCTGATGGGGAAAAGTGGCCACCTAAGGGAAGTATAAATTATAATACTATCCTGCAGCTTGACTTTTCCTGTAAGAGGGAAGGCAAATGGAGTGAAATACCTTATGTCCAAGCTTTCTTTTCATTGAAGGAGAATCCACAACTATGCAAAACTTGGAGTCTACATCCCATAGGAGAACCTCTCAGCTTACCTTCATATCCTAGCCTTCCTACAGCTCCCCTTCCTATTAATGATGAGCCTCCTCTAATCTCCCTGACCTAGATGGAAACAAGCAAAAATCTCCAAGGGACCACAAAACGTGCCCCGGGCTATCAATTATGTCCCCTTCAAGCTATAGGGGGAGGGGAATTTGGCCCAACCCAGGTAAATATCCCCTTCTCCCTCTCTGATTTAAAGCAGATTAGGCTAGACCTGGGGAAGTTTTCAGATGTTCCTGATAGGAATATCAATGTCCTACAGGGTCTAAGGTAAACCTTCGACCTCACTTGTAGCAATGTCATGCTATTGTTTTTTCTGTTTTTTTTTTTTTTTTTTTTTGAGACGGAGTCTTGCTTTGTCGCCCGGGCTGGAGTGCTGTGGCCGGATCTCAGCTCACTGCAAGCTCCGCCTCCCGGGTTTATGCCATTCTCCTGCCTCAGCCTCCCGAGTAGCTGGGACTACAGGTGCCCGCCACCTCGCCCGGCTAGTTTTTTGTATTTTTAGTAGAGACGGGGTTTCACCGTGTTAGCCAGGATGGTCTCGATCTCCTGACCTCGTGATCCGCCCGTCTCGGCCTCCATGTCATGCTATTGTTAGATCAAACCCTAGCCTTTAATGAAAAGAATGCAGCTTTAGCTGCAGCCCGAGAGTTTGGAGATACCTGGTATCTTAGTCAAGTAAATGATAGAATGACAGCTGAAGAAAGAGACAAATTCCCTACCGGTCAGCAAACCATCCCCAGTATGGCTCCCCACTGGGACCTTGACTCAGATCATGGGGACTGGAGTTGTAAACATCTGTTGACCTGTGTTCTAGAAGGACTAAAGAGAATGAGGAAAAAGCCCATTAATTATTCAATGATGTCCACCATAACCCAGGGAAAGAAAGAAAATCCTTGTGTCTTCCTTGAGCGGCTATGGGAGACCTTACAAAAGTATAGTCCCCTGTCACTCAACTCTCTTGAGGGTCAATTGATCCTCAAAGATAAGTTTATTACCCAATCAGCCATAGATATCAGGAGAAAGCTCCAAAAGCCAGCCCTAGGCCCTGAACAATATTTGGAGGCATTATTAAACCTGGAAACCTTGATGTTCTATAATAGGGACCAAAAGGAACAGGCTGAAAGGAGAAGTGAGATAAGAGAAAGGCCACAGTCTTAGTCATGGCCCTCAGACAGACAAACTTTGGTGGTTCAGAGAGGACAGAAAATGGAGCAGGCCAATCATCTGGTAGGGCTTCTTATCAGTGTGGTTTGCAAGGACACTTTAGAAAAGATTGTCCAATGAGAAACAAGCCGGCCCCTCGCCCATGTCCACTATGCCAAGGCAATCACTGAAAGGCACACTGCCCCAGAGGATGAAGGTTCTCTGGGTCAGAAGCCCCCACCAGATGATCCAACAACAGGACTGAAGGTGCCTGGGGCAAGCGCCAGCTCATGTCATCACGCTCATTGAGCAGTGGGTAAGTTTAACCACTGGGGGCCAGGAAATTGACTTCCTCCTGGACACTGATGTGGCCTTCTCAATGTTAATCTCCTGCCCCATATGGCTGTCCTCAAGGTTCGTTACCTTCTGAGGAATCCTGGGACAGCCTGTAACCAGGTATTTCTCCCACCTCCTCAGTTGCAATTGGGAGACTTTGCTCTTTTCACATGCCTTTCTTGTTATGCCTGAAAGTCCCACACCCTTATTAGGGAGAGATGTATTAGCCAAAGCTGGAGCTACTATCTATATGAATATGGGAACAAGTTACTCATTTATTGCCCCCTACTTGAGGAGGAAATCAACCCTGAAGTCTGGGCATTGGAAGGGCAATTCATAAGGGCAAAAAAGGCCTGCCTGGTTCAAATCAGGCTAAAAGGCTCCACTACTTTTCCTTATTGAAGGCAATATCCCTTAAGGCCTGAAGCTCATAAAGGATTACAGGATACTGTCAGACAAATGATGCATCCACTCAGAATGCACCTGTATGGCCTGAGCTGGAATCTAAACTTTGAAGTCTCAGACCCTGGAAGTTGGGTTTGTGTTAACTATTCAGAGTCCAGGAGGGGAAAGAATCCTGGAATAGGGGTTTTGGGGAATGTTTCATAGTTTCTCCTATTGCTATGGGGCATTTGTGGGTGAGATGTGGAGAAGGTGGTGGTGGAGACACTGGAGGTTTGGGGGCATTGGGTCACACCCAGACCTGCAAGACAAGCTGTGTCCAGAGTTGGTTCCTGCTGGTGGGTTCATGGTCTTGCAAAAATGAAAAAAAAGCACAAAACTATATATTTTTCTCTCTTTTTTTTTTTTTTTTGAGGCGGAGTCTCGCTCTGTCGCCCGGACTGGAGTGCAGTGGCGGGATCTCAGCTCACTGCAAGCTCCGCCTCCCGGGTTTACGCCATTCTCCTGCCTCAGCCTCCCGAGTAGCTGGGACTACAGGCGCCCGCCACCTCGCCCGGCTAGTTTTTGTATTTTTAGTAGAGACGGGGTTTCACCGTGTTAGCCAGGACGGTCTCGATCTCCTGACCTCGTGATCCGCCCGTCTCAGCCTCCCAAAGTGCTGGGATTACAGGCTTGAGCCACCGCGCCCGGCCAAAACTATATATTTTTCATACCATTCAGTCAAGTTTATGACAAAGACATTTCAAACATTGTTATCCTTTTATAAAATTAAATATATATGTTTATTTATAATATATATTTATAATATATGTAAAATATATATTTAATTATATACAAAATTATGTTAAAATATATAATTATATATAATTATATCTTTTAGATATAATTATATCTTTTAGATGTAAATATATATAAAAATATATATTTTAGATATAATATTTATATATATATTGTCTTGCTCTGTGGCCCAGACTGGAGTGCACTGGCATGATCTTGGCTCACTGCAACCTCCACCTCCCCAGTTCAAGCGATTCTCCTGCCTCAGCCTCCCGAGTAGCTGGGATTATAGCTGCCCATCACCACACCTGGCTATTTTTTGTGTTTTTAATAGAGATGGGGTTTCACCATGTTGATCAGGCTGGTCTTGAACTCCTGACCTCAGGTGATGCACGTGTCTTGGCCTCCCAAAGTGCTGCGATGACAGGTGTGAGCCACCATGCCTGGCCCTAAAAATATGTATATTTTTAATTTGACAGACACAATGTGTATTCTGTAAAACACGACATTTTGGAGTACATATACATTGTCAAATGCTTAACTCGAGGTAATTAATGCTTTACCTCACATAGCTAACATTTTTGTGGTGAGAGCACATAACATTGTCATCACTTTTCAAAAATACAAATACACTACTAAAATCACCATGTTGTACAAAAATATCTTGAACTTATTCCTCCTACGTAACTATAATTATGTATAAATTGACAACAGACATCTTTCCAAACCTCCCTTGTTTCTGAATACCTTGGCATCTGGTGGTCACCATTTTACTTTCTACTTTGATAAGATTAAGTTATTGGTCGGGCGCAGTGGCTCAAGCCTGTAATCCCAGCACTTTGGGAGGCCGAGACTGGCGGATCACGAGGTCAGGAGATCGAGACCATCCTGGCTAACACGGTGAAACCCCGTCTCTACTAAAAAATACACAAAAACTAGCCGGGCGAGGTGGCGGGCGCCTGTAGTCCCAGCTACTCCAGAGGCTGAGGCAGGAGAATGGCGTAAACCCGGGAGGCGGAGCTTGCAGTGAGCTGAGATCACGCCACTGCACTCCAGCCTGGGTGACAGAGCGAGACTCCGTCTCAAAAAAAAAAAGATTAAGTTGTTTAGAATCCATGTGTAAGTGAAATCATGAAATATTAATTTTTCTGTGCCTGGCTTATTTCAACTAATATAATGAAGGGGTGGCTTGCCCCTCCACACCTGTGGGTGCTTCTCGTTAGGTGGGACGAGAGACTTGAGAAAAGAAATAAAGACACAGAGACAAGGTATAGAGAAAGAAAAGCGGGGCCCAGGGGGCCAGTGCTGTGTTTTTAGAGGACCCACACTGGCACCGGCCTCTGAGTTCCCTTAGTATTTATTGATAATTATCTTTACCATCTAAAAGAAAAGGGAGTAGCTAGAAAATAGGATCATTGTAGGGAGGAAATCAGCAGTAAGACATAAGAACAAAAATCCCTGTAACATGAATAAGTTAAAAGGAAAATGCTGTGTCTTGAGATGCATATGCGAACATCTCCATAAACCTTTTAGCAGTATTGCTCCAGCAAGCCCCACCTTATTCCTAAAGGCGGTTTTCTCCTTACTCAGTAAACAAAGCACACAATGGGTTTTACACCGAGATGTTCCATTGCCCAGGGACGGGCAGGATTTTTAACCAGCAAGCTGCCTTCAGGTACTTGTTTGACAAAGACACGTCCTGCACAGCCCAATATCCATTAAACCTTGAGTCACCACACCACATGTCTCTTGCAAGGACAAAGTTGGGGGTAGGGTCACAGATTAACAGCATTTCAAATACAGAACTAAATGGAGTCTCTTATGTCTACTTCCTTCTATATAGACACAGTAACAGGCTGATCTCTCTTTTCCCCACAATATAATGCCCTCTAGATTAATCCATGTGATTGAAAATAATATAATTTTTTAGATGAATAGTATTCCATTATGTATATCTACCACATTGTCTTCATTTACTCATTAGATGCTGAATGCTTTATTTTATTTTTATATTAACCCCTTGTCACATGTATGATTTGCACATATTTTCTGCCATTTTTTAGTTGCCTCACCTTGTTGATGGTATCAGATTGGGTGCAGCAGCTTTTTAATTTGAAGTAATCTGACTCATCTATTTTTCCTTTGGTTGTCTGGAATTTTGAAGTTAAATTTAAAAAGTCACTGCCCAGACCAATGTTATGGTGTTTTCACTCTATTTTTTCTATTAGTTTCTAATTTACCTCTAAGTTTCTAGTTTATTTTGAGTGATTTTTGTACATGGTGTGAAATGAGGGTCTCATTGCTCTGCATGTGGCCATAAGGTTTTCTCAACACCATTTATTGAAGATACTGTCCTTTCCCTATAAAATTGTCACCTATATTCAAAATCAGTTAACTGTGAATACATGGTTATATTTCTGTTCTCTCTTTTCTGCTGCATTGGCCTATGTGTTTGTTTTTATTTAAGTATCATACTGCTTTGCTTACTATAGCTTTATAGTATATTTCAAAGTCAGTGTGGTACCTTCAGTCTTTCTTTTTTGCTTGATTGCTTAGGGTATTCAGGGTCTTTTGTGGTACCACATAAATTTTAGGTACATTTAAAAAAAATTTCTATGAAGTATATCACTGGTATTTTGATAGAGGTTACATTATATGTGTAGGTCATTTTGTGTAACATATTTAGCAATATTAATAATATTAATTAATACATGGGTAATTTTTTCCATTCATGTATTGCTTAAATTTTTACTTTATGTTCTTTAGTTTATAATGTAAGATACTTGATCATTTTGCTTAAATTTATTTCAAAATATACTTACTACAATTATGGTAGATGGGATTCTTTTTAAATTTTATTTTGAAATAGTTAATTGTTAGTGTATAGAAATGCTACTAACTTTGTTATGTTGATTTTGTATTCTGAAAGTTTAATGAATTTGCTTATTAGTTCTAGTAGTTCTTAGTAAAGTCTTAGGCTTTTCCATGCTTAAGATTATGTCATCTGCAGGCCAGGTGCGGTGGCTCACACCTGTAATCCCAGCATTTTGGGAGGCTGAGGTGGACAGATCACCTGACGTCGGGAGTTCGAGACCAGCCTGACCAACATGGAGAAACCCCATATCTACTAAAAATACAAAAAATCAGTCAGACGTGGTGGCACATGCCTGGAATCCCAGCTACTCAGGAGGCTGAGGTATGAGAATTGCTTGAACCCAGGAGGCAGACGTTGCAGTGAGCTGAAATTGCACCATTGCACTCCAACCTGGGCAACAAAAAAACTAGCGGGGCATGGGGGTGCGCACCTGTAATCCCAGCTACTGGGGAGGCTGAAGCAGGAGAATGGCCCAATCCAGAAGGCAGAGGTTGCAATGAACTGAGATCTTGCCACTGCACTCCCGTCTGAGTGACAAGCAAGACTGTCTCAAAAACAACAACAACAAAAACAAAAAACAAAACAAAGCAACAACAACAAAAAAACACGATTCTTTTTGTTTGCTTTTTGTTTTTTTGAGATGGAGTCTTGCTCTGTTGGGCAGGCTGGAGTGCAGTGGTGTGAGATTTCACATTTGACAATGTTTCCTATATGATTTTTATACTAAATTAGTCAAATTTCATCATTATGTGTATGATTGATTTCAAAGACAATTCTTCATAAATCTTTACAAATTTATCTAATTTTAGTGTTTGACCATAAGATAATATTCTCATAGGCCGGGCGCAGTGGCTCAAGCCTGTAATCCTAGCACTTTGGGAGGCTGAGACGGGCGGATCACAAGGTCAGGAGATCGAGACCATCCTGGCTAATATGGTGAAACCCCGTCTCTACTAAAGAATACAAAAAACTAGCCGGGCGACGAGGCGGGCGCCTGTAGTCCCAGCTACTTGGGAGGCGGAGGCAGGAGAATGGCGGGAACCCGGGAGGCGGAGCTTGCAGTGAGCTGAGATTGGGCCACTGCACTCCAGCCTGGGCCACAGAGCCAGACTCCGTCTCAAAAAAAAAAAAAAAAAAAAGAAAAAAAGATAATATTCTCATAAACCTTTTCTCTCTTTACAACTTTTTTGTTGTTAAAGAGTAGAACAGTGCTCTAAGAGAAGCTTGTCATTTTTCTTTCAATGTTAAATTTTTAGAAAAACTGAATAATACCCCTTTAGCTTTAGTCCATACGCTCACACACAGAATCTATTTCACAATTAAATTTTCCCAAATTTCCCCAAATATATTTAAACCTTTAATTTGATTGTAATATAAAACAACCTTTTAATCTAGGTGAAGTAATCCACATTTGTATGTCTTCTTACAATCTTTTCTCAAAAACATTTCACTTTCGGCCGGGCGCGGTGGCTCAAGCCTGTAATCCCAGCACTTTGGGGGGCCGAGACGGGTGGATCAGGAGGTCAGGAGATCGAGACCATCCTGGCTAACACAGTGAAACCCTGTCTCTACTAAAAATACAAAAAACTAGCCGGGCGAGGTGGCGGGCGCCTGTAGTCCCAGCTACTCGGGAGGCTGAGGCAGGAGAATGGCCTAAACCCGGAAGGCGGAGCTTGCAGTGAGCTGAGATCCAGCCACTGCACTCCAGCCCAGGTGACAGAGCAAGACTCCGCCTTAAAAAAAAAAAAAATTTCACTTTCTTTGTATACGTTGGATGTAAAACTGTTTTAGTGGTCGAAATTACATGTTACAATGTTAACTCTTAGCAACTTTTACTTTTGGTGAAAACCTTGGTAAATAAGGTATTTTAATTATATACTAGATGTGGAGTTTAGGACCCAGGCACAAGCGTAGATAAGGCCTGACTCTTTTCAGTGTATTAGGGTGTGTAGCTAGCTCTGGGTCCCAGGCCTTACCTAGCTGTAAAGCATGCAAGTTGTATGGTTAAGTCATAGTGGCTGGGCGCAGTGGCTCATGTCTGTCATCCCAGCACTTTGGGAGGCTGAGGTGGGTGGATCACCTGAGGTCAGGAGTTTGAGACCAGCCTGGACAACATGGTGAAACCCTATCTCTACCAAAAATACAAAAATTAGCTTGGCATGGTGGTAGGTGCCTGTAGTCCCAGATACTTGGGAAGCTGAGGCAGGAGAATCACTTGAATCCGGGAGGCAGAGGTTGCAGTGAGTCAAGATGGTGCCATTGCACTGCAGCCTGGGTGACAAAAGCAAAACTTCGTCTCAAAAAAAAAAAAAAAGAGTCATAGTGGCATTTTTTTTTTTTTTGAGAGGGAGTCTCGCTCTGTCGCCCAGGCTGGAGTGCAGTGGCCGGATCTCAGCTCACTGCAAGCTCCGCCTCCCGGGTTTAGGCCATTCTCCTGCCTCAGCCTCCCAAGTAGCTGGGACTATAGGCGCCCGCCACGTCACCCGGCTAGTTTTTTGTATTTTTTAGTAGAGACGGGGTTTCACTGTGTTAGCCAGGATGGTCTCGATCTCCTGACCTCGTGATCCCCCCGTCTAGGCCTCCCAAAGTGCTAGGATTACAGGCTCGAGCCACCGCGCCCGGCCTTTTCTTTTCTTTCTTTCTTTCTTTTTTGAAACAGAGTTTTACTTTTTTTTTTTTTAATTTTTTAATTTTTTTAAATTTTGGTACAAGTTTCACTCTGTCACCCAGGCCAGAGTGCAGTGGCACGATCTTGGCTCACTGAAACCTCCACCTCTTGGGATCAAGCAATTTTGTGCCTCAGCCTCCTGAGTAGCTGGGATTACAGGTGCCCACCACCATGCCTGATTAATTTTTTTGTATTTTTATAGTAGAGATGGGTTTTCTTTCTTTTTTTTTTTTTTGAGATGGAGTCTCGCTCTGTTGCCCAGGCTGGAGTGCAGTGGCACGATCTTGGCTCACTGCAAGCTCCGCCTCCCGGGTTCATGCCATTCTCCTGCCTCAGCCTCCCCAGTAGCTGGGACTACAGGCGCCCGCCACCGCGCCCGGCTAATTTTTTGTATTTTTAGTGGAGACAGGGTTTCACTGTGGTCTCGATCTCCTGACCTTGTGATCCACCCTCCTCGGCCTCCCAAAGTGCTGGGATTACAGGCGTGAGCCACCATGCCCGGCTGAGATGGGTTTTCATCATTTCAGCCAGGCTGGTCTTGAACTCCTGACCTTGTGATCCAGCCACCTTGGCCTCCCAAAGTGCTAGGATTTCAGGTGTGAGCCACTGCACTTGACTGAGTTTTTCTGTTTCACCCAGGCTGGAGTGAAGTGGCACAATCTCAGCTAACTGCAACCTCTGCCCCCTGGGTTCAAGTGATTCTCCTGCCTCAGCCTATCAACTAGCTGGGATTACAGGCACATGCCACCATGCCTGGCTAATTTTTGTATTTTTTGTACAGATGGGGTTTCATCATGTTGGTCAGGCTGCTCCCAAGCTCTTGACGTCAGGTGATCCACCCACCCCGGCCTCCCAAAGTGCTAGGATTACATGCATGAGCCACCATGCCCAGCCTAGTCACCTTTAAATTGTACAACATTTCTTGTGTAAATTCCTTTTTATGAATTCTATCATGACTTATACAGACCATCTACAACCTATTTGGACTTCCTGATTTTTCCTAAACCTCCCTCTTGTTTTTTTTTTTTTTTTTTTTTGAGACAGAATCTCACTCTGTCACCCAGGCTGGAGTGCAGTGGTACAATCTCAGCTCACTGCAGCCTCTGCCTCCTGGATTCAAGTAATTCTCCTGCCTCAGTCTCTCAAGTAACGGGTACTACAGGTGTGTGCCACTACACCTGGCTAATTTTTGTATTTTTAGTAGAGACATGATTTCACCATATTGGTCAAGCTGGTCTTGAACTCCTGACCTCATAATCCGCCCACCTTGGCCTCTGAAGGTGCTGGGATTACAGGTGTGAGCCACCACGCCTGGTCTTAGTAATATTCTTAATTGGATTATTAGCTTCAGGTTGGAGATCAGGACCAGGAAAGCATGTAGTTTTTAGTTTTTATGGCCTAGTGAGTACACACAGCTGGAAGGCAAAACAGATCCCTCAAAATTAAGGGTATCATTTTCACATCAGATCTTGGATCTAAAAAAGAGAGAATCAGTTCTTCCCCATGGAAGTCTTAATTCTCAGTGGGGGTTGGGGACATCTCCATACTTCCTAGGCAGTCAAGAGTATGTTTCTCTGATCCAAATGTGAAGAGCTGAGTATTTCCCATAACTGCTATTAGCCATCCTCAAAAGCATATTTCTTACCTAGTTATTACATACCAATTTTTTTTCATAATATGGAATAATTTCTGACACCTCCAAAAGCCAAAAACATTGGATAGTGCAATGCAAAACAGAATGGAACCTTAGATTTTGAGAAGTATCTATCCACTTTCAATTCCTGGGGTTTCATTAGGAAAAAGGGGTGTTTCCCAAAACAGGGTCTGTGCCACCTTTTGTTTTTCCCAAAGAGTCCCAGGCTATTAGAGCTTGAATATCTGCTTTTAATTAAGCTGACTTTTAACCATAGTGCCTTTTTAAAAAGTCCTTTTAAATTTCTTATTACCAGACATTAGTCAGGCCAAATAGCCAGTATCTCTGGCTTTTGAACTTTACCAAAAGTAACTTCACAGGTGTTCTGAGAAAGGAAAATTCAAGACGGTTCCTGGAGGGGAAAAGAATCAACAAAATATCCAATATCAAAATATCATTGAAATATCAAACAAGATATTCTGTGAGCTGAGAATTGAATCCTCAATCCAGGCCACCACTGTAATGGTGGAGATCAGGAGAAAATACTGCAACATGGTTACAAGGTCAAGCTCCCAAGGATATGCCTGACCAGTTTTCTGGGCCATCTTGAACGGCAGGCCTACAAGGTCCTAGGCCAGCATTCTATTCTAAGGTACCACTCTTACTGACGGAACACTATGGAAAGACATTTACAGCACAAAGTACAACAACTGTATTCACCTTCAGACTAGCCTCACAAATGCATGTTTCAATTCATTAAAATTTCACAGAGAGACTGGGTGTGGTGACTCACACCAGTAATCCCACCCAGTACTTTGGGAGGCCAAGGCGGGCAGATCACGAGGTCTGGAGTTTGAGACCAGCCTCGCCAATATAATGAAACTCTGTCTCTACTAAAAATACAAAAATTAGCCAAGCATGGTGGTGCATGCCTGTAGTCCCATCTACCCGGGAGGCTGAGACAGCAGAATCGCTTGAACCTGGGAGGCGGAGGTTGTCATGAGCCAAGATCACGCCACTGCACTCCAGCCTGGGCAACAGAGTGAGCTCCGTCTCAAACAAAACAAAACAAAACAAAACAAAAACTTCACAGAGGAAATAAACAGTAAATTTTACCATTTATTTAACCAGCTTGCATAGAGAAACCAGAAGTCTGGTTGTTAAAATTTGTACTCTTGGCTGGGCATGGTGGCTCATGCCTGTAATCTCAGCACTCTAAGATGCCAAGGTGGACAGATCACCTAAGGTCAGGAGTTCAAACCAGCCTGGCCAACATGGCAAAATCGTGTGTCTACTAAAAATACAAAAATTAGCCAGGCATGGTGACAGGCACCTGTAATCTCAGCCACTTGGGGGGACATTAGCCTCTTTACTTAGCAATCAATATCACACTGACAAGCCTCAAACTTGCCCCGGTTGGACCCTGTTATCGTTAATTCAACCTCCAATCAGGAGTTTCAACTTGTGGCCTCTGGGCAAGACAGTCACCCTGAGTAATGGAAAAGATAATAAAGGGAAAGGAGAGAAAAAAGCATTGCCTGTGGTGGGGTAGGGAAGACAAAGAGCTCAGGGAGGCCTGAGAAAGACCCACCAATTGCAGCAACAATGAAAAGTTCAGGCAGCTGCTTGTCGGTAGGAAAAGGATCTTTCTAGCAGTCCCGTCAGCTCTCAAGTTTTCCCTTTTGGAGAGGAAAAATCTCCCCATGTTCTGTGGTCCTGTAGATGCCTAATTCTGTCACCCATATCTACCAGCAAGGAGTGCAAGACAGATTTATCACAAAAAAAAAAAATAGCAATTAACATCCCCTAGTGCCAAACCCAGTTCTTAGTTGAGAGGGATTTTACAGAGAGGGGTGTCTAACCTAAATCTTAGGAAGGACTATAGTCTTCCTAAGTTGGGCCTCAAATCCAAGTTCAGTCAAGCATCCTTGCCTTTTATTAAGAGGAGCCTTTAACCCACTCTGCATTAGGAAAGACTGTAATTCCCCTAAGTTGGGCCCCTAACCCAATCCCATCCTTTACCCAGGTGTATGCACCCTACTCACTGGGAGTCAGCCATTAGTGCGCACAGATGGTTTTCCTTTGGGTCAGAGGTCTCTTCAGTATAGTCCCTTTGTGGTTGCCAGGAAAAAGTTACCAGAAAGAAGTCCAATTTCAGATCCCCAGAGGGATCTGGATCTTGGATCTTGATCAAGAAACAATTCAGGGCGAATCTATAGAATAAAGTGAAAGCAAATTTATTAAGAAAATAAAGAAATAAAAGAATGGCTTTCTCCATAGGCTGAGTGCCCGTTTTTATGGTTATTTCTTAATAATATGCTAAACAAGGGGTGGATTATTTATAACTCTCCTTTTTAGACCATTATATTGTAACTTCCTGGCATTGCCAAGGCATTTATAAACTGTCATGGCACCGGTGGGAGTGTAGCAGTTAGGATGACCAGAGGTCATTCTCTTCACCATGTTGGTTTTGGTGACTTTTATTCTGCTTCTTTACTGCAAGCTGTTTTATCAGCCAGCTCTTTATGACCTGTATCTTGTGCTGACCTCCTACCTCTTATCCTGTGATTTACAATGTCTAACTATCTGGGAATGCAGAGCAGTGGGTCTCAGCCTTATTTTACTCCGCCCCTGTTCAAAATGGAGTTGCCCTAGTTCAATACACCTCTGATAGAGTCTGTGACTGGCTGTGGCAGGTAAGAAAAGAGAGCACCGTCTAAGTCATAACGGAAGGATGTTTCTTTCCATAAACTGTTCCTGAAGAACACAGAGTATGAAGAATTTTATTAATCACAGTTATTTACCAGGGTTATCGATATGTTTCATCTTTCCCCTACCTCTTTTTCTGTTCCATACATTTCTTCGATTTGACTTTTCCTGGGTTGTATGTTTTATAATAAACCGGTGAACATAACTCCAGTGTTTTGTTGAGTTCTATGAGTAGCTCCATCAAATTATTGAACTTGAGGAAGGTCCCAGGAGTCCCCAATTTTCAAACAGTAGCTCAGAAGCATAGATGGACCTATGGGGTTTCTGACTGGCAACTGCAGTAAGAACAGTGTTGTGAGACTGAGCCCTGAATCAGGGTCTTTGCTGACCCTGGGTGGTGTCAGAATTCAAATGTTAGACATTGAGTTGGTGTTAGAGAATTGCTTAGTGTTAAGAAAACTACAGATTTGGTGCCAGAAGAAAGATATCACAGAGGCCTGGCCTAGAATGGAACTCTTCAGTCTGGGAATGGGAGGCTCTGCTCTCCTGTACACAGTCTGTCACGCTGTCTTTTGTCCTGTGATTCCAGGTCTCCTCCTAGGGCAAGAGAGGATGAAAACTTAGAGGAAAGGAACTCTGATGGCAGACCCCCTTTTCCCACAGCTGTCACCACAGGATTCCCACCACTCACAGACATACCCACTAGACATTGACATGTCCACACCCCTCCCGGGACTAGTCATTACCCTCAGGAATTTCACCACAGCACTTTTGATTATAGTGTTTCTTGCCAAAAACCCACAAAAGTGTCTGCAAGTCTCCTGGCATATCCCAACCCCCAGGCAGTGCATCTATAGTAGCAGCCTGTTTTCTCCACCAGCCTAGGGTTCTGTGCCATTATAAACATTATTCTTGTTTATAATCTCATCTGCTTGCATGAGCACAGAAATAAATCAGAGTAGAGCCCCACCTGGGCCACTATCTGTAGCAATAAACAATTCCTTCTAGCTACATTGCATTCTTCCCCACCCATGGATTTTTTTTCTTTTAACTTTTTTTTCCAGTTCAGGCATACATATCCATGTTTGTTATATGGGTAAAATTGTGTCATGGGGGTTTGGTGTAGATTATTTTGTCAATGAGGTACTAAGCATAGCACCACCAACAGGTATTTTTTGTGATTGATCCTCTGTCCTGTCATCCTCCATCTTCAACTAGGCCTTTGTGACTGTTCCTTCTTTATGTCCATGTGTTTCTGTATTTTAGCTCTTACTTATAAATGATGACATGCATTTGGTTTTGTGTTTCTGCATTAGTTTTCTAAGGATAATGGTCTCCAGCTCCATCCATGTTGCTGCAAAGAACTTAATCTTGTTTTGTTTTGTTTATGGCCACATAGTCTTCCATGATGTTTATGTACCATGTTTTATTTTTATTAAATCTTTCATTTAATTAACTTATTTCTTTGGAGACAGTGTCTCACTCTGTCACACAGGCTGAAGTGCAGTGGTGTAATCTTGGCTCACTTCAGCCTCAACTTCCAAGACTCAAGGAATCCTCCTACCTCAGCCCCTTAAGTAACTGGGACTACAGGCACACACCACCATGCCTGACTCATTTTTCTTTTTTGTTGAGATGGGGTTTTGCCATGTTGCCCAGGCTTGTCTTGATCTCTTGAGCTAAGGCAATCCACCTGCTTAGGCCTCCCAAAGGGCTGGGATTACAAGGGTGAGCCACCTCACCCAACCATACCATATTTTTTTCAATCTAGGCTACATTGATAGGCATTTAGGTTTATTCCATGTCTTTGTTATTGTGAACAGTGCTGCAGAGAACATGTATGTGTATATGTCTTAATGGTAGAATAATTTATATTTCTCTGGCTATATACCCAATTCAGAGGTTGCTGAGTCAAATGGTAATTCTGTTTTTAGTTCTGTGAAAAATTGCCACACTGCTTGTCACAACAGTTGAACTAATTTACACTCCCACCAACAGTGTATAAGCATTCCATGTTTTCTGCAACCTTGCCAACATCTGTTATTGACTTTTTTTTTGAGACAGAGTGTTACTCTGTCACCCAGGCTTGAGTGCAGTGGTGTGATAACTCATTGCCACCTCCGCCTCCCCAGTTCAAGTGATTCTCATGTCTCAGCCTCTCGAGTGCCTGAAACTATAGACGTGCACCACCATGCCCCGCTAATTCTTGTATTTTATTAGAATGAAGTTTTAGCATGTTGGCCAGGCTGGCCTGGAACTCCTGACCTCAAGTGATCTACCTGCCTCGGCCACTCAAAGTGTCATGATTACAGATTTGAGCCAACTAATCCAGCCTGTTACTCGCTTTTTAACAACAGCCATTCTGACTGGTGTGAGATTGTATCTCACTGTAATTTTTTTTTTTCATTTCTCTAATGATTAGTGATGAGCATTTTTTGTTGTTGTTGTGTTTTTTTCATTCTTTTTTTTTTTTATTTTTTGAGACGGTGTCTCTCTTGCCCAGGCTAGATTGCAATGGCGTGATCTTGGCTCGCTGTAACCTCTGCCTCCTGGGTTCAGGCAATTCTTCTGCCTCAGCCTCCTGAGTAGCTAGGACTACAGGTGTGTGCCACCATGCCGGCTAATTTTTTTTATTTTTTGGTAGAGACGGGGTTTCACCATGTTGGCCAGGAAGTTCTCGATCTCTTGACCTTGTGATCCACCTGCCTTGGCCTCCCAAAGTGCTGGGATTACAGGTGTGAGCCACCACGCCCAGCCTGAGCATTTTAAAAATATACTTGTTAGCCACATTTTTGTCTTTTGAAAAGCATCTGTTCATGGTTTTTGTCTACTTTTTAATGAGGTTTTTTTTTCTCATAAACTTGCTTAAGTTTTTTATGGATTCTGGATATCAAATCTTAGTCAGAAGCATAGTTTTCCTTTTTAAAAAAAAAATCTGTAGGTTGTTTAGTCTGTTGATAGTTTCCTTTGCTGTGAAGAAGCTCTTTAGTTCAATTAGGTCCCATTTGTGAATTTTGGCTTTTGTTGCTATTGCTTTTCGTATCTTCATCATGAAATCTTTGCTAGTTTTTATGCCTAGAATGGTATTTTCTAGGTTATTTGCCTTCCAGTGTTTTTTGTTTTAATTTTAAGTTTTGCATTTAAGTCTTTAATTCATCTTGACTAGATTTTTATATATAGTGTAAGGACGGAGACCAGTTTCAATCTTCTACTTAGTGCTAATGAGTTATTCCAGCACCATTTATTAAATAGGGAATGCTTCCCACCTTCCTTTTGTCAGCTTTGTCAAAGATCAGATGGTTGGAGGTGTGAGGCATTATTTCTGGGCAGTCTGTTCTTTTGCATTGTTCTATGAGTCTGTTTTTGTACCAGTACCATGCTGCTTTGGTTACTGTAGCCCTGTAGTGTGGTTTGAAGTCGGGTAATGTAAGGCCTTCATCTTTGTTTTTTTTTTGCTTAAAATTACCTTAGCTATTCGGGCTCATTTGAGTTTTATATAAATTATAAAACAGTTTTTTTGGGGGGGTCTATTAATGTTTCTGGTAGTTTGATAGGAATAGCATTAAATCAGTAAATTTCAATGGGCAGTTTGGCCACTTTAATAATACTAATCTTTTCTATTCATGAGCATAAGATGGTTTTCCTTTTGTTTGTGTCATCTCTGACTTCTTTAAGCAGGGTTTTGTTGTTCTTGTCATAGACATCTTTTACCTCCCTCTTTAGCTGTATTCCTATTCTATTTTTTTTGTGTGTGTGTGGTAATTGAGAATGGGATTATGTTTTTGATTTGGCTTTTGGCTTGAATGTTGCTGATGTACAGGGATGCTACTGATTTAGCATCCTGAAACTTTGCTGAAGTTGTCTGCCAGTTTAAAAAGCTTTTCTGCTGAGACTAGGGTTTTGAAGATATATTATCATGTCATCCGCACACAGGGATAGTTAGACTTCCTCTAATTGCTCTGGCCAGGACTTCCAGTTCTGTGTTGAATGGGAGTTTTGAGGGAGGGCATTCTTGTCTTGTGCCAGTTTTCAAGGAGGAATGCTTCCAGCTTGTGTCCATTTAGTATGTTGGCTCTAAGTTTGTCATAGATGATGTGTGTACCTTGAATACCTAGTTTGTTGAGGGTTTTAAACATGAAGGATGGTAATTATATTGAAACCTTTTTTAGCATCTACTGAAATAATCTTGTGGTTTTGTCTCTAGTTCTGTTCACGTGATGAGCAGCATTTATTAATTGTATGTTGAACCAGCCTTTTACCTCAGAGATACAGCCTACTTGATCATAGTTGATTGGTTTTTTGATATTCTCCTGGATTTCATTTGCCAGTATTTTGTTGAGGATATTTTCATCAATGTTCATCAAGGATACTGGCCTGAAGTTTTCTATTTTTTGTTTTATCTTTGCCAAGTTTTTGTATCAGAATGATGCTATTTTTATATAATGAGTTGGAAAGAAGTCCCTTTTTGCTCAATATTTGAAATAATTTTAGTAGAAGTAGTACCAGCTCTTCTTTGTACATCTAGTAGAATTCAGCTGTAAATTTGTCTGGTCCTTTAATTGGTAGGCTATTTATTACTAACTCAATTTTGGAGCTTGTTATTGGTCTCTTCCAGGATTCGTTTTCTTATTTGTTTAGTCTTTGGTGGATGTATCTTTGCTCCAAGGTTACAGTCCTCAAGCTTGGCCCAGATGAACTCTCTACTTATATTCATGTTGCCCCAGTTTTTTCCTTTTAGGTAGACATATTAGTTAGAATGTGCTATAGCAGCCTCTATGAAGGGGTCTCTCCATTGATTGTACTCCACTTGCTATAACATCCAAGGATGCAGAGTCAGGTTGACCCCACCTAGAATCTGAGCATAGGGTCTGGCCTCTGCCTGGGATATACAAGACAGAGCCAAACTTTGGATTGAGAATGTACAGAGAACCAACAGGAGCATTTTCTGCATTGTGAGATGTCAGTGTAGAAATCTTAAAGTCCCCCTTTGAGAGTGTGGCTCTTTAAGCTTTTTAGATCTTGTTCAGTGACCTGCTACAGTTATGTGAGAGGCTCAGGTGTAAATAGAATCTCACGACAGAATCTATAAGTGTAAACAAGCATCTTAGGAGTGAGAGATCAAGGCCACAAAGTATCGAGAGCCATGATCACAACTATACCTACCTGTTAAATGTGATACTGGAGTATTCTTGTCTTTATTCTTACCGAAAAGCTAGCAAATCCAGACAGCTGATCCTCGTTGTGGAGCTTCACTGAGGCAGCTCCATTTTCTGTCTAGAATCTGCATGAATCTTTCCAGCCTGGCTTATCATTGGGCCATCAGCCCAGGGTCACTAAGAACCCTTTCTTAGTCACCTAGACATCTTTGAGGATGACCAGGTCAGAACTGCGTCAGACTGACAAGAGTGGCTAATTCTGCTTCTGTCTCGGTGTAAAAGAAAGGAGTCATCCTGTGGGGTTTTCCCCTCATACAAGAGATAAATTTGGTTGGCACCCAGATGAGAGTTTCTGTAGTTTCCTGGTACTTTGGTGAAAGACAAAGAGGAGGTCTGGTGACTCAAAAGATAAACTAATTGCTTTCATTTTATATGGTCATTCATAAAATAGATGAAGCAGTTACAGTCCTTACCATCCAGAAACTTTTAGTCTAGACTAGCACCTGGATACAAGGTTGAATTAAACATCATATAGTTGGTACAGTGAATAGATGTGTGCCAAAAAAAAGAAAAAAAAATTGGGTGTGGCTTCTGATATTATCACCTGAAGAAATATTTGTGGATTGAAGAGTTGTTTTTATTATTTGCATTCCTTTTACTTTGCTAAGAATACATATATATCTTCTAATAAAATTATTCCAGAAAATTTTAAAAGATTCATTTAAAAAACTAATTAGTATATGTTATAAAATTGACAGAGCAGTGGCAAAAATAGATTAAAGTTACATAGACTCTGGAATTTAAGTTTTTCTTAGGTAAGCTTAGGAAAAACAGAACTGGAAATACCCCAGTGACACAGTGTACAGAATTCTACATAGGGTCCTTTCACTGCCCCAGTTCTGTTCAGATTCACTCTTTTTGGAGGCCTTATTTAGGTCTGGCCACACTCTAGAGTCTTGTCTTACAAAACTGAATTACAAAGATCAGAGTTTTAGCTGGTAAATCCTGCTGCCTTTCCAGAGCTGGTGCTCACAATTTCCTGAAACTGAAAAGCAGATAAATAAGAAAAAATAAACTATACATCTTTATATTGTATGGTTTTATATTGTATAGATTTTAAGATCACAATTTTTAAATTTTGTATTAAAACAAGTGCTTACAGAAACATTCTGTTTAGCAATTTGTTTTCTATTCCTGCAGATCTGGTAGTTGCTCCACAAGTTCCAAACAAGTAAATATAAACACAAAAAATAAACTACATTAAACTCTTATGTCCCTCTTATCTGTCTATATTTAGTTTGTATCCTATACATTTTTAAAAAATCAATGACGGCCGGGTGCGGTGGCTCATGCCTGTAATCCCAGCACTTTGGGAGGCCGAGGCAGGTGCATCACCTGAGGTCAGGAGTTCAACACCAGCCTGACCAACATGGAGAAACCCCATCTCTACTAAAAATACAAAATTAACCCTGTGTGTTTGTGCATGCCTGTAATCCCAGCTACTCAGGAAGGCTGAGGCAGGAGAATCGCTTGAACCGGGGAGGTGGAGGTTGCTATGAGCTGAGATGGCTCCACTGCACTCCAGCCTGGGCAACAAGGGCCAAATTCCATCTCAAAAAAAAAAAATTAATGACAGAGAAGCAGAGGAAGACATCATAATACCGGACCCTTCATCTAAATCCTGAGAATTATTGAACACTTAGTATCAACTTCAAAGGTGTTATGAGGATTATATTAAATGATGTGTTATTCCCAGCACAGGGCTCTATAACATCCTCTTGAGTACATAGTACCTGCTCAATAAACATTGCATTAGTGCATGTGTACATGTTGTTTTCCAAATACAGACTTATTCCAACATTGCTCCCTTTTGTTTCCTCTGTAAACTTTAAAGAGCCAGCAAATAATATGAAACGTTAAGATAGAGATTTGTTGTATTCATTTGTGCGAGAAGTATGTGTTTTGTGTCAAGAGTGTAGAGTGTAAGGGACACTGTGCTGTGCTTGCTTTCTCTAATGCTAATCATGAGCCCATGGGAAACAACATCAGCATTGACAGGGGACTTGTTTAAAACACTCATTCGTGGACCATTTCCAAACCTTCGGATTCACATTACATAGAGCGGGACCAACATTAACAAGTGATTTCTGAGCTCATTAAAACTTGAGTCAGTGTCTAGCTAAGTGGTTATCAGCCCAGGCTTCTTGTTAGGATTCCACGGCCAATCTGCAGAAATCTCTTTACTTGCGCCCTTTCCACAGGTTCCGTTTATTGGTCTAGGTGAAAGCATTCATGTTGTAATGAAGTGCCTCATGTGACTGTAAGGTGGGGCCAGAATTAAGTGTGGGGGTTCAGAATACATTCATGAGAGTTACGTTCCACCTTTGCACTGAAATGTGGTCACACGGCCTGTTCTGTTTGGGTTTGATAGGAAGAGGTCAGTGTGGCATTTCTTTCCATTACTGTAGCAGAAATGACTGTTTTTTTTTGTGGCAGGGAAGGGAACTTGAGGACAGAAGAAGAGAAATGTATTTTTATATCTAAGGAGCAGCTCATTGCTTCTGAATCTCCTCTGTTATATATATTTTTTTGTCTTTTTTTTTTTTTTTTTCCTTTTTGTGGAGAACGGGGTCTCGCTGTATTACCCAGGCAGGTCTCGAACTCCTGGGCTCAAGCTATCCTCCCGCCTCTGCCTCCCTGAGAGCTGGGATTAGAGGCGTGAGCCACCGCGCCCGGCCTCCTCTGTTATAAAGGACAGAAATGGGTGGGCTTTTTTTTGCAGGACTTAGTTCTTTTTTCTGTGGGTTTGAGGCTCACAGGTAAACAGGTGGTGCCGACACCTTTAAAAACTTTTTCTCAAGATGCAGCTGTAACTTGTCCAGAGAAAGTCATCTGAAAAGGATTCCCAGAGGAGGAGAAAGAGAGAAAGAGGGGAAATGCCTTTTTTTTTCTTCTTCAGATTCAAAGTTAGGCATTGACTCTCAAGCTTTAATGAACTCAGGAATCACTTGGTAATGTCGGTCCCGCTCTATGTAATGTGAATCTGAACGTTTGGGAAGGGTCCATGAAAAGTGTTTTAAACAAGTCCCCTGTCAATGCTGATGTTGCTCCCCATGGGCTCATGATTAGCATTTCATGACATTCTTCATCTGAAAGTCTCAGATGAAGGGCTGTGTCCACTCTGCCTCCTGGAGCGCCACACGTTTAGTCCTTGCAAACCTCTACTCCTCTGCTTGTGCTTCTTTTCCCCTAATGAGTTTGTTTTAACTACTTTAAAAAATTGTTGTGCTTGCCAAAGGATCTCTGCATTTCATTCCTATATACCAGAGCCTTCTCTACATTCTCTACATCATGGCTTCTTGTATTTCCTACAGAATACCTACCATGAATGTATTATCTGCAATATTTTACATGTTCCCTTTGTGGCTATTGAACATGGGAAGATGTGGATACTCAAGATTTCTATTGGGGGAAAGCTGGGATTTTTAGTAAAGATAAAGAACATGTAATGTTGAGGTTCCATCTATGTTCTCCACTAGCTCTATGAAGAACAGGATTAATAAAATGCTTATTTAAACAGGATGGCATTTATTACCCCGAAAGTTCTGAAATAAATTATTAAGAGATACCCACTCTCTAGGGTGCTAAAGAAAGACTACTTAAAATTATATTAAAAATTACAGAACATGGGATATAGCTGTATCTTGAACTTCGCTTAAAACTGATGTTTCTATATGGTTAAATTCAGCCTATAATTTACTTTTTGAGGGGCAATATTTTGGCAGTGATGGTATGTTCTTCTCTGTGCATCAGCACATTGTAAAAATTTGTTCTAGTGCAGTTGATGTTAATGATTTACTTTGTTAAAGAGCTCTGACTTTTTTTTGACTATGGAATTAATTATTTTTCTCTTTATTATTAAGTATCTTTATGCAGCTGATGTACATAAACCATCACATTTAATCTGGCAGCTGCCCTTTTTTCTTTGGCTTACTTTGCATAAATCTGTCTTTGCAAAAGGAAGGCAGGGCCAGGCATAGTGAGTCATGCACTTTGGGAGGCAGGCTGACCACCTTAGGTCAGGAGTTCAAGACCAGTCTGGCCAACCTGGTGAAACAGTGTCTCTACTAAAATACAAACATTAGCCAGGCATGATGTCGGGTGCCTGTAATCCCAGCTACTTGGGAGGTTGAGAGGGGAGAATCACTTGAACCTGGGAAACAGTGGTTGCAGTGAGCTGAGATTGTGCCACTGTACTCCAGCCTTGGTGGCTTAGCGAGACTCTGTCTCAAAAAAGCAAATGACGGCTCTTATCTTTGTTTACAGGTCAGAAAAATTGGGTAAAATGTAGGCTCTTCCACTTACTGGATGTTTGATAAAATAGTCTTCTTGGGCCAAAAACATTGGCATTACTAGTGACCTTGTTAGAAATTCAAAAGCTCAGACTTTATTCCAGATCTTCTGATAAATAAAAACTTGCATATCAACATCTTCAGTTTATTGTACATATTTAAATCTGAGAGGTACCTTCTAACTCAACATGTCTTTTTTTGTCTGAAAAATATACACATCTTATTCTTTATGATGTAAATAGAACACTCTGAAGG
Source organism: Piliocolobus tephrosceles (assembly GCF_002776525.5). Classification (NCBI taxonomy): domain Eukaryota; kingdom Metazoa; phylum Chordata; class Mammalia; order Primates; family Cercopithecidae; genus Piliocolobus; species Piliocolobus tephrosceles. The sequence goes on along the minus strand of NC_045454.1, from coordinate 31,842,972 downwards.
GTACATGTTGCTGTTTATGCCCTTAATTTTATACTTTGTTATCCAGAAAAGTATCATATACACTGGTGTTGTGGATCTTAAGCTGTTGTCTTTTCTCAGAGTTAGAGAATACATTAGAGAGTATGTTTGTGTTGAAAATTATTGGATAATTTTAATTCCTCCTGTAAGTCAGAATCAATTCTTTTTACTCTCTTATCTCACCTTAATTCAAAGGATAAATTCAGCCCATGGTCACTTTGTAAATATATGCGTGTCTGTGTGTGTGTGTATGTGTATGTGTGTGTCTGTGTGTCTATGTGTGTGTGTGTGTGCTTCAGGGGCTGCTGACATTTAGGGATGTGGCCATAGAATTCTGTCTGGAGGAGTGGCAGTGTCTGGACACTGCTCAGCAGGGTTTGTATAGGAAAGTGATGTTAGAGAACTACAGAAACCTGGTCTTCTTGGATGAGAATAACGTTAATACACAATTCCTAATATACCCTAAAAGTTTCACTTCTCTTTTTTCATAGAACAATTTTTGGTAATTATTCTTTGCATAAATGAGTTTCTGATCCATATTTTCAAGGAAATCTTTAGGACTGGTCTGTGTAGAAAAGAATTTCTTCAAGATGTTTCATCTTGACCTGAACTTTCCACATTTCTGAGCTGATCTGTATCCTTCACTCAGATTAGTGGTAATTCCAGAAATTTAGTTACATAAAATATTGTTGCCCATGTCATAAAATCTATTTGCCACCACCAATATTTGATTCATGAGTACTGGGTGGTAAAATTAAGTACCTACAAATTGAAAATATATTCTAAATATTTATAAAAATTTTTTTGAGATGGGGTCTTGCTCTCTTGCCCAGACTGAAGTTCAGTGGCATGATCTAAGCTCACTGCAACCTCCACCTCCTGGGTTCAAGCGATTCTTCTGCCTCTGCCTCCTGAGTAGCTGGGACTACATGTGTGCACCACCATGCTTGGCTAATTTTTGTATTTTTGGTAGAGATGGGATTTCACCATATTGGCCCAGCTGGTTTTGAATTTATGACCTCATGATCCACCCGCCTCAGCCTCCGAAAGTGCTGGGATTACAGGCGTGAGGCACCACGCCCAGCTAGAACTTTCTTTCATTAATTAGTATTTTGGGGTTAATTTTCTAGGATATTCTATTACATCCTTTTGAATGAGCACAGTAGTAGATTAGTAACTGGAGAATATAAGAATGATACATGTTATTTATTTTTAATAAAACAGTTATTGTTCTCACTAACCCAGACCTGATCACCTGTCTGGAGTGAGGCAAAGAGCCCTGCAATATGAAGAGGCATGAGATGGTAGCCAAACCCCCAGGTAGGTAAAGTAAATAAAACAGATGACACCGATGAGCAGCCAAAGGTCAAAAAGAAAGCCAGTCCTTGAAATGTGATTTGAAAAGCTGTGTCCCAGAGCAAATAGTTTCCAGGAAGCCTGAGGTTTTTTGTTTTTTAATTTTTCTCTCACATAGGAGCATCTTCTGTCTTACGCTTTTAAATTCTCTAAGGATTCTACTTTTCCTTGGGTAACCTTCCTTGAAGTTTACAGTGAGAGCCAAAGTCCTCTTCAAGGCATATATGAGACTGCACAATCTGACTGCTTTTTCATTGTTTTAGGGAACATACCAATATCTGCATAAGTATGAGAGACTCTATGTTAAACTACTTTTTTTATCCAGAGAAGTATCATCATTCTCTTTTTGCATCATATCTGAAATGTGTGAGCGTAGTGGTTTCTGTTTCATTGGATTTTTGGTTAACTTTTCTGCATATTCCATTCTGTTTTTATTACTGTGGTCTTAACGTATGATATTCCTCTGCTTTGTTCTTTTTCCTCAATATTGCTTTGACTATCCAAAGTTGATTGTAGTTTTTGTAAATTTTAAAATTATATTTTCCATTACTGTGAAAAAATGTCACTGGAATGTTGATAGGAAGTTTATTAAATCCATAGATTACTTTAGATAATATGGCACTTTAACAATATTTATTCTTTTGATTAATAGACATAAAATATTTTTAAATTTATTTGTGTTTTCTCTAGTTTCTTTCATTGATATTTTATATGTTTAATTGCACGAATTTTTTACCTCCTTGCTCAAATTTGCTCTCAGAAATTTATCATTTTAATGCTATTATAAATAAGATTTTTTTCTGTTAGATAGTTTAAGTGTATAGAATCATAACTTGTATGTTAATTTTATAATTGCTAATTTATTGACTGTATTAGTTTAGATAAGTTGCATATTTTTGGGACAGAGTCTCACTCTATCGTGCAGTGGTGTGATCTCAGTTTACTGCAACCTCTGCCCAATCCCTCACCCTGGGCTCAAGTGATTCTGTCATCTCAGCCTCCCAAGTAGCTGGGATTACAGGTGTGCACCACCACACCCAGCTAGTTTTTGTATTCTCAGTAGAGATGGGGTTTCACCATGTTGGGCAGGCTGCTCTCAAACTCCTGACCTCAAATGATCCACCCATCTTGGCCTCCCAAAGTGCTGGGATTACTGGCATGAGTCACTGCACCTGGCAGTTTAGACAAATTTTAATGTACTGTTTTTGTTTTTTTAGTATAAGATCATATCCACAAACAGCAACTTTTTGCTTGTCTTCAGTTTCAATTTTTTTTTTTTTTTTAAATGACAGAGTCTTGTTCTGTCACCCAGGCTGGAGTGCAGTGGTGTGATCTTGGCTCACTGCAAACTCCACCTCCCTGGTTCTAAGGAATTTTCCTGCCTCAGCCTCCCAAGTAGCTGGGATTACAGGCACATGCCACCACACCTGGCTAATTTTGTATTTTTAGTAGAGATGGGGTTTTACCATGTTGGCCAGGCTGGTCTCAAACTCCTGACCTCACGTGATCCACCTGTCTTGGCCTCCCAAAGTGTTGGGATTACTGGCGTGAGCCACCATGTCCAGGCTCAATGGCTTTTTAAAAATGCTTTTGACTAATTCTTCTGCTGAGCAGTTCTAGTTCTAACATTAAAACAGAAGCATTGACAATGGACACAATGCAGTTTTGTATTGGTTTCTGTGAATTTGAAGAATCAACTCCTCAAGCTTTTATAAACTGGTTCCAGGAGGTAAATATTTTCTTTTGTTGGGTCCTCAGAGTGATAGAATGCTCTCTGAACTTGTAGTGGAGGAGTTATAGCTTGGTCACAAGGCTGCTGGATCTGCAGTAGGGTCCACCTTTTGTTGGGAGCAAGTCCCCCAAAATCTGGCCATAAACTGGCCCCAAAACTGGCCATAAATAAAATCTCTGCAGCACTGCGATATGTCCATAATGGCCCTAACGCCCAAGCTGGAAGGTTCTGGGTTTACGGAAATGAGGGCAAGGAATACCCGGCCCGCCCAGGGTGGAAAACCACTTAAAGGCATTCTCTTTTTTTTTTTTTTTTTTTTGAGACGGAGTCTTGCTCTGTCGCCCGGGCTAGATAGAGTTCAGTGGCCGGATCTCAGCTCACTGCAAGCTCCACCTCCCGGGTTTACGCCATTCTCCTGCCTCAGCCTCCCGAGTAGCTGGGACTACAGGCGCCAGCCACCTCGCCCAGCTAGCTTTTTGTATTTTTTAGTAGAAACGGGGTTTCACCGTGTTAGCCAGGATGGTCTCAAACTCCTGACCTCGTGATCCGCCCGTCTCGGCCTCCCCAAGTGCTGGGATTACAGGCTTGAGCCACGGCGCCCAGCCAAGGCATTCTCAAACTACAAACAGTAGCATGAGCAAACTGTGTCTTAAGGGCGTGTTCCTGCTGCAATTAACTAGCCCAAACTATTCATTTAATTTGGCCCATCCCGCCATTTCCCTTAAAGGATACTTTTAGTTAATTTAGTATCTGTAGAACCTAAGCCAGCGCTCAGCAAGTTCTCCCAGGAGAAGGCCATATTCAGTTCAAGCGCCAAGATCGTGAAGCCCAGTAGTGAAAAGCTGGACGAGTTGGAGTAAGGCATCTCCCAGGCTCTTCTGGAGCTGGAGATGAACTTGGACAATGCTAACGGCTGGTTTGCTGTTAATAAATATGTGGGTAAATCTCTGTTTGGGGCTCTCAGCTCTGAAGGCTGTGAGACCCCTGATTCCCCACTTCACACCTCTATATTTGTGTGTATGTGTCTTTAATTCCTCTAGCGCCACTGAGTTAGGGTCTCCCTGATCGAGCTGGTCTCGGCAACCTTTAGCTGTCTTGTTACAAGAGGCTTGAGCAATCGAAATTCCCATTTTATTTTTGGAAAGATTGAATGTTTTTCAGGACTTTGATCTCTAGAACAGACTCTAGGACAGGTGTCTACAGTCGGCTTCATACATAATGGTCCTTATATCAGGATGTAAATGAGCATGGCTTTCACTGAGTACCAGAGAGGATTTTCACAGGTCACTGTGGGTTTCTATGTAGGAAAAACTGGTCATGAACTGTGGCTTATGGAGTTGGAACTGAGTCATTGAACTATTTCAGGGGCCATAGTAAAGACCAAGGTTTGCAGACCTGCCTGCATTTCTACAAATGGGTGTCTTCCTCTAGGTCTCCGGAAGGTCAGGACCTCTCAGACTGTGAGAGGGAGGAGTTTGGGATGGCTACAGAGTAATTTCAGAATTCTCAGTGGGACCAAGTTGGGTGGGCCATTTCTTGGTCTGTAACCAAGAACAGGGGTCCTGTAGTTTCCCACTTGAATGAAGACCTGCCCTCTGAAAAGGAACACTCCTCAATCTTGGGCTTTAGCAGAGTTTCACAACTTCCCCACCTGGATCTCATAGCTCTCTTAAAAGCACTTATTTTGAAGAGGGGGTCTTGCTACATAACTCAGACCAGTCTTGAAATCCTGGCCTGAAACAGTTCCCCAATCTCAATATGCCAGGTAGCTGTCATTAGAAGTGTGAGTCGTGATGCCTAGTTCTCATAAAGGCAGGTAAGGGATGACTGACAAATTCTTTTGCTGTGGATGGGGATAAGCAAATACTGCATCTTTCATTTATTTATCTTACTGGTATTACTCTCGCTATACATTTTTACTTTCTATTTTTATTTCAAACATCTGTAATTTTAGATTCAGACATGTAGGACAGTATGCTAGAATTTACATGTTATGCCTGAAGTAAATTAGATAATTGGTAGACACTCCATATTTATTTATTTATTTAATTATACTATACTTTAAGTTCTAGGGTACATGTGCACAATGTGCAGGTTTGTTACATAGGTATACATGTACCATGTTGACTTGCTGCACCCATCAACTTGTCATTTACATTAGGTATTTCTCCTAACACTATCCCTCCCACATCCCTCCCACCCCCCAATAGGCCCTGGTGTGCAATGTTCCCCTCCCTGTGTCCATGTGTTCTCATTGTTCAGCTCCCACTTATGAGTGAGAACATGTGATGTTCAGTTTTCTATCCTTGTGATAGTTTGCTGAGAATGATGGTTTCCAGTTTCATCCATGTCCCATGAACTCATCCTTTTTTATGGCTGCATGGCATTCCATGGTGTATATGTGCCACATTTTCTTTATCAAGTCTATTATTGATGGACATTTGGGTTGGTCCCAAGTCTTTGCTATTGTGAATAGTGCCTCAATAAATATACATGTGCATGTGTCTTTATAGCAGTATGATTTATAATCCTTTGGGTATATACCCAGTAGTGGGATTGCTGGGTCAAATAGTATTTCTAGTTCTAGATCCTTTAGGAATCGCCACACTGTCTTCCATGGTGAACTAGTTTACACTCCCACCAACAGTGTAAAAGCGTTCCTATTTCTCCACATCCTCTCCAGCATTTGTTGTTTCCTGACTTTTTAATGATTGCCATTCTAACTGTCATGAGACGGTATCTCATTGTGGTTTTGATTTGCATTTCTCTGATGACTAGTGATGATGAGCATTTTTTCATGTGTCTGTTGGCTGCATAAATGTCTTCTTTTGAGAAGTGTCTGTTCATATCCTTTGCCCACTTTTTGATAGGGTGATTTGTTTTTTTCTTGTAAATTTAAGTTCTTTGTAGATCCTGGATACTAGCCTTTGGATAGATTGCAAAAATTTTCTCCCATTCTGTAGGTTGCCTGTTCACTCTGCTGATAATTTCTTTTGCTGTGTAGAAGCTCTTTAGTTTAATTAGATCCCATTTGTCTATTTTGGCTTTTGTTGCTATTGTTTTGGTGTTTTAATCATGAAGTCTTTGCCCATGCCTATGTCCTGAATGGCATTGCCTAGGTTTTCTTCTAGGGTTTTTATGATTTTAGGTCTAACATTTAAGTCTTTAATCCATCATGAGTTAATTTTTGTGTAAGGTGTAAGGAAGGATCCAGTTTCAGCTTTCTACATATGGCTAGCCAGTTTTCCAGCACCATTTATTAAATTGAGAATCCTTTCCCCATTGCTTGTTTTTGTCAGGTTTGTCAAAGATCTGATGGCTGTAGATGTGTGGTGTTATTTCTGAGGCCTCTATTCTGTTCCATTGGTCTATATATCTGTTTTGGTACCAGCACCATGCTGTTTTTGTTACTGTAGCCTTGTAGTACAGTTTGAAGTCAGGTAATGTGATGCCTCCAGCTTTGTTCTTTTGGCTTAGGATTGTCTTGGCTATGTGGGCTCTTCTTTGGTTCCATATGAAATTTAAAGTAGTTTTTTTCCAATTCTGTGAAGAAAATCAACAGCAGCATGATGGGGACAGCGTTGAACCCACAAACTACCCTGGACAGCATGGCCACCTCCATGACACCGACTCCTCCCATGCATGAGCATGGAACTTCTCCCACCTGCCTGTGTCCTCTTCCACCTCATTGAGCAGTAGGTTGTAGCCCTCCCTGAAGAGGTCCCCAACATCCCCTGTAAGTTGGATTCCTAGGCATTTTATTCCCTTTGTAATAATTGCAAATGGGAGTTCACCCATGACCTGGCTCTCTGTTCATCTGTTCTTGGTGTATAGATGGAGTTTCACTCTTGTTGCCCAGGCTGAACTGTAGTGGCGTGATCTTGGCTCACTACAACCTCCTTCTCCCTGGTTCAAGCAGTTCTCCTGCCTCAGATTCCTGAGTAGCTGGGATTACAGGCATTTTATGTATATGTTAGACTTTTGATGTGTTTATAAATCAAGGAGAAATCTAGGTTGCTTCAGTCTTTTGGCTTTTTTGAATACTGGTACAACAGACATGGATGTTCAAATATGTCTTTTAGGTCTTGTGTTGTATAGTTTGGATATAGATTCATAAATCGGATTGCTGTATTTCATGATAATTCCATTTATAATTATTTGAGAAACATAACATTTTTAAATTAATGCATTCTTGTTTTCTACCAACAATCAAGAGAGGTTTCATTTTCATTGCATTATCAACAGATTTATGTTTTAAAAAAATTTATAGTGGCCATTGTAATGAGTGTGAGATGATTTCATTTTTTGTGTTTCTCTACAAATTATTAATATTGCATATAATTTCAAATGCTTTCTTCCATTTGTATATATTTTTATTTAATTTAATTAATTAATTAATTAATTTTTGAGATGGAGTCTTGCCCTGTCACCCAGGCTGGAGTGCAGTGGCGCGATCTCAGCTCACTGCAAGCTCCGCCCCCTGGGTTCACATCATTCTCCTGCCTCAGCCTCCCATGTAGCTGGGACTACAGGTGCCCGCCGCCATGCCCGGCTAATTTTTTTGTGTTTTTAGTAGAAACAGTTTCACCATGTTAGCGAGGATGGTCTTGATCTCCTGACCTTGTGATCTGCCCACCTCAGCCTCCCAAAGTGCTAGGATTACAGATGTGAGCCACCCCGCCCAGCCTTTTTTTTTTTTTTTTTTGAGGCAGGATCTCATTCTGTCACCCAAACTGGAATGCAGTGGCAGAATCTTGGCTCACTGCAACCTCTGCCTCCTGGGTTCAAGTGATATTCATGCCTCACCCTCCCAAGTAGCTGCGACTACAGGAGCCTGCCACCACACCAGGCTAACTTACGTATTTTTAGTAGATATGGGGTTTCATCATGTTGGCTAGGCTGGTCTTGAACTCCTGACCTCAAGTAATCCACCTGCCTTGGCCTCCCAAAGTGCTGGGATTACAGGCATGAGCCACCATGCCCTGCTGTATGTCTTTTTTGATGAAAGTTTAGTTCAATTATTTGTACTTTTCTAAATCAAGTCATTCAACTTTATTGTTCTGTTTTAAGAGTTGTTTATGTAGTCTGAATATTAACTTCTGTATCACATTCAATTTGCAAGTATTTTCACCTGTTTTCTACCAGGCATTTTTACTCTATTGAATGTTTTTTTTAATGTGCATAAAGTTGCAAGTATAGTGTAGTTAAGCTTTTCTGTTCTTCTTTTTGTTGCTTATGCATTTGATGTTGTATCTAAGAAAATGGTGCCAAAATCGGTGTCATGTTTTTTTTTGTTTTGTTTTGTTCTAACAGGTTTGTTAGATTTTTTATGTCTAAGTATTTTATTGAAAATATTTTTTGTATACGGTTCAAAGAAATGATCCAATTTTATTTTATCAGTGTGTGTTATCTGCTTTTGTGTCAATACCATACTGTTTTCATTATTGTACCTTAATATGTCTTTTGAAATCAGGAAGTATAATGCTTCTTTGTGTTTTTTCATGGGTATTTGGCTAGTTATATTTTATAATCAAATTTAAAAATTTTCAACATTATTTCTGTAATAAAACTGTGCTATTGGGATTCTTAAAGAGATTATATTGAATTTGTTCACTGTAGGTTTTGCTGACATCTTAACAAAATTAAATTTTTGACCCTTGAGCAAGAATATGTTGAAGAGTGTGTTTTATTTTTATTTCATTGTATTTTTTTTTTAGAAACAGGGTCTTCCTACTATATCGCCCATGGTAGTTTTGAATTCCTAGGCTCAAGGAATGCTTCTGCTGCAGCTTTCCAAAATGTTAATATTACAGGCGTAAGCCACTGCACTGGGCCTGTGTGTTTTATTTTTATGTATCCTTGAATTTGCCAGTTTTGCTTTTAATTCCTAATTTCATTCCGGTTTGGTCAGATAACTTACAGTGTGTGATTCTGGTCTTTTAAAATTTATTTATTTTTGTCGTTTTGAGACAGGATCATACTCTGTCACCCGTGCTAAAGTATAGTGGTATAATTTTGGGTCACTGCAGCCTCAGTCTCCTTGACTCAAGTAATCTTTTCACCTCAGCCTGGTGAGTAGCTGAGACTACAGAGATGCACTACCATGCCTGGCTAATTTTTAAAATTATTTTTAGTAACAGAGTCTCACTATGTTACTGACGCTATGTTACTGACTTATACTTGTGGTCACAAGTGATCCTCTCACTTTTGTCTTCCAAATTGTTGAAATTATATGTATCAGCCCCTACACCCAGCTGGTATTCTTTAATAAGACTTGTTATGTGTTCTAACAGAATAAATCAGGTGCAAATAAGAATATTGTGTATTATTTTGCTTTTAACTGGAAAATATTGTACATGTCTGTTAAGCCTAGTTGGTCTATGGTATGGTTTGGATGTCCATGTTCTGCAAACCTCATGCTGCAACGTAAGCCTCAATGTTGGATGTGGAACCTGATAGGAGGTGTTTGTGTCATGGGGCAAATTCCTCACAAATGCCTTGGCACCATCCTTTTGATAATCAGAAAGTTTACTATCCATTAATTCAAATGAGAGCTGGTTCATTGAAAGAAATTGGCTTCTTCACCTCATACTTGCTCTGTCTCTTACCCTGTAATATGTCTAATTATTCTTTGCCTTCCACCATGATTGTAAGTTTCCTGAGACCCTCACCAAAAGCAGATACTTTCACACCCTTCTTGTACAGTCTGTGGAACTTCGAACCAAATAAACCTTTTTTCTTCATGAGTTATTCACTCCCAGATGTTCCTCTATATGCAAAATAGTTAATACAGTATATAATATTGTCTGTTTTCTGTTCAATTATTGATCTTTTATCAGAATTTTTGCTTTGTTATTGCAAACAGTCTTGATGTCTACAATTACATGCCTATGTATTTCTTACTTCACCTTTGTCAAAATTTGCTTTATATATTTTAGGGCCCTGATGTCACATATACATATACATGTAAATAGATATGACAATTATAGATTTCTGATAAATCAACCCATTTGACCATTATATAATATTGTTTGTCTTATTCTAGTACCTGACTTAAAGTATATTATATACAATATAGTTATTACCACCTCACCCAATTGTGGTTACTACTAGCATGGAATATGGATTCTTTCCATTCTGTTACTTTCAGCCTATTTGGCTCAATGCTAAAATGAGTCTCTTATAGACAGCATATTGTATGCATTTTTACTTAAGCCACTCAGGCATCTTATATATTTTTTATGAATTTATTTATTTTCGAGATAGAGTATCACTCTGTCCATGAGGCTGGTTTGCAGTGGCATAATCACAGTTCACTGCAACCTCAACCTCCCAAACTCAAATATAATATCAGCTTCTCAAGTAGCTGGGTTGCAAATATGTATCATCATGCCCAAAATTATATATATATATATTTTTTGTAGAACAGGGTTTTGCCATGTTGTCCAGGTTGGTCTCAAACTCTTGGGTTAAAGTGATCAGCATCCCCGGCCTCTCAAAGTCCTGGAATTACAGTTTTTTAGTAGTTTAATTAATTTATATTTAAAATGATTGCTTAAAGATATGAAGTAACTATTACCAGTTTCATTGCTACTGGTTTTTAAACATTTTTATTTTGTTTTATGTTCTGGGATACATGCGCAGAATGTGCAGGTTTGTTACATAGGTAAACTTGTGCCATGGTGGTTTGGTGCGCCTATCAACTCATCACCTACGTATTAAGCCCTACATGCAGTAGGTATTTATCCTGATGCTCACCTTCTCCCCACAAAACAGGCCCCAGTGTATGTTGTTCACCTCTATGTGTCCATGTGTTCTTATTGTTCAGCTCCCCCTTATAAGTGAAAACATGTGGTGTTTGGTTTTCTGTTCCAGTGTTACTTTGCTGAGGATAATGGCTTCCAGCTCCATCCCTGTCTTTGCAAAGTACATGATCTTATTCATTTTTATGGCTGCATAGCATTTCATGGTGCATATGTACCACATTTTCTTTATCCAGCCTATCATTGATGGTCTTGTGAGTCAATTCCATGACTTTGCTATTGTGCATAGTGCTGTGGTGAACATACACACCCATGAATCTTTAAAATAGAATGATTCATATTCTTTTGGGTATATACCCAGTAATGTGATTGCTGGGTCAAATGGTATTTCTGGTTCTAGGGATTTGAGGAATCACCATACCATCTTCCACAATGGTTAAACTAATTTACATTTCCACCAACAGTGAAAAAGCATTTTTATTTCTTCACACCCTCACCAGCATCTGTTGTTTTTTTGGCACTTTAATAAACACTGTTCTGACTGCCATGAAACGGTATCCCATTGTGGTTTTGGTTTGCATTTCTCTAATTGTCACTGAAGTTGAGCTTTTGTTTGTTTGTTGGCCACCTGAATGTCTTCTTTAGAGAAGTTCCTGTTCATGTTCTTTGCCCACTTTTTAATGGGGTTGTTCATTCTGTTCTTGTTAATTAGTTTTTTTTTATTTTATTATACTTTAAGTTCTAGGGTACATGTGCATAACGTGCAGGTTTGTTACATATGTATACATGTGCCATGTTGGTGTGCTGCACCCATCAACTCGTCAGCACCCATCAATTCATCATTTATATCAGGTATAACTCCCCAATGCAATCCCTCCCCCCTCCCCCCTCCCTTGTTAATCAGTTTAAGCTCCTTGTAGACTGTGGATATTAAGTTTTGTCAGATGGATATATTGCAAAATTTATTCCCATTTTTTAGGTTGCCTGTTCACTCTAATGATAGTTTCTTCTGCTGTTCAGAAGCTCTTTAGTTTAATTACATCCCAGTTGTCAATTTTTGCTTTTGTTGCCATTGCTTTTGACATTTTCATCATGAAATCTTTGCATATGCCAATGTCCTAAATGGTATTGCCTAGGTTTTCTTCTAGGGTTTTTACAGTTCTGGGTTTCACATTTAAGTCTTTAATCCATCCTGAGTTAATTTTTGTATAGCTGTAAGGAAGGGGTCCAGTTTTCAATTTTTTGCATATGGTTAGCAAGTTTTCCCAGCACCATTTATTATTTATTTATTTATTTATTTATTTATTTTGAGATGGAGGGTCCTCTGTCACCCAGGCTGGAGTACAGTGGTGCAAGCTTGGCTCACTGCAACCTCTGCCACCTGGGTTCAAGCAATTCTCCTGCCTCAGTCTCCCAAGTAGCTGGGACTAGAGGTACATGCCACCACACCCATCTAATTTTTTTTTTTGAGATGGAGTCTTGCTCTGTCCCCCAGGCTGGAGTAAATGGGGCAATCTGGGCTCACTGCAACCTCCGCCTCCCAGGTTCTAGCGATTCTCCTGCCTTAGCGTCATGAATAGCTGGGATTACAGGTGCTTGCCATGTCATTTAGCTAATTTTTGTAATTTTAGTAGAGACAAGGTTTCACCATGTTGGGCAGGCTGGTCTTGAACTCCTGACTTCAGGTAATCCACTCACCTCAGTCTCCCCAAATGCTGGGATTATAGGCGTGAGCCATCATGCCCAGCTCTCAGCTAATTTTTGTATTTTCAGTAGAGATGGGGTTTCACCATACTGGTCAGGCTGTTCTTGAACTCCTGACCTCAGGCAATCCACTGCGCCTGGTCCCCAGCACCATGTATTAAATAGGGAATCCTTTCCCCATTGCTTGTTTTTGTTAGTTTTTTTTTTTTAAGATCAGATGGTTGTAGACATGCAGTCTTATTTCTGAGTTCTCTGTTCTGTTCCATTGGTCTCTGTGTCTGTTTTTATACCAGTACCTGGCTGTTTTGGTTACTACAGCCTTGTAATATGGCTTGAAGTCAGATATCATGATGTCTCCAGCTTTGTTCTTTTTGGCTGGGATTATCTTGGCTATATGAGGTCTCTCGGGATTCCATACGAATTCTTAAATAGTTTTTTCTAATTCTGTGAATAATGTCAATAGTAGTTTAGTTGGAATAGCATTGAATCTATAAATTACATTGGGCAGGATGGCCATTTTCACAATATTGATTCTATCCATGAGCATGGAATGTTTTTCCATTTGTTTATGTCCTCTGATTTCCTTGAGTGGTGGTTTGTAGTTCTTCTTGAAGAGGTCCTTCACTTCCCATGTTAGCTGCATTCCTATTACTAGGTATTTTATTCTCTTTGTAGCAATTGTGAATGGGATTTCATTCATAATTTGGCTATCTGCTTGTCTATTGTTGGTGTATTGAAATGCTTGTGATTTTTGCACATTGATTTTATATCCTGAAACTGCTGAAGTTGCTTATCAGCTAAAGAAGCTTTTGGGCTGAGACAGTGGGACTTTCTGAGTATAGGATTATGTCATCTGCAAACAGAGAAAATTTGACTTCCTCTCTTCCTATTTGAATACCTTTTATTTATTTATCTTGCCTAATTTCCCTGGGCAGAACTTCCAAAACTATGTTAAATAGGAGTGTTGAGAGAAGGCATTCTTGTCTTGTACCAGTTTTCAAGCTTTTGCCCTTTTAGTATGATATTAGCTGTGGGTTTGTCATAAATGGCTCTTATTATTTTGAGGTATGTTCCATGAATACCTAGTTTATTGAGAGTTTTTCTTTTTCTTTTTTTAACATGAAGGGATATTGAATTTGATTGAATGCCTATTCTGCATCTATTGAAATAATCATATGGTTTTTTCTTTAGATCTGTTTATGTGATGAATTACAGTTTTTTGATTTGTGTATGTTGAACCAGTCTTGATTCCCAGGGATGAAGCCCACCTGATCATGGTGGATAAGCTTTTTGATGTGCTGCTGGATTTGGTTTGCCAGTATTTTATAGAGAATTTTTGCATTGACGTTTTTCAGGAATATTGGCTTGAAGTTTTGTTGTTGTTGTTGTTATATCTCTGCCAGGTTTTGGTATCAGGATGATGCTGCCTCATAGAATGAGTTAAGGAGAAGTCCCTCTTTTTCTATCATTTGGAATAGCTTCAGAAGAAATAATACCAGCTTCTCTTTGTCCCTCTAGTAGAATTCAGCTGTAAATCCATCTGGTCCTGGGCTTTTCTTGGTGGATAGGCTAGTTATTACTGCCTCAATTTCAGAACTTGTCATTGGTTTATTCAGGAATTCAGCTTCTTTTTGGTTCAGTCTTGAAAGGGTAGATGTGTCCAGGATTTTATCTGTTTTTTCTAGATTTTCCAGTTTATGTGCATAGAGGTGTTTATAGTACTTGCTGATGGTTTTTTGTATTTCTGTGGGGGTCAGTGACGATATTTCCTTTATTATTTTTTATTGTGTCTATTTTTTTTCTTCTCTATTTTCTTTTTTATTAGTATAGCTAGCAGTACATCTATTTTATTAATTTTGTCAAAAAACCAGCTCCTGGATTTATTGACTTTTTGAAGAGTTTTCTTGTGTCTCTCATTCCTTCAGTTTCACTCTGATCTTGGTTATTTCTTGTCTTCTGCTGACTTTGGGGTTTGTTTGCTCTTGGTGCTCTCATTCTTTTAGTTGTGATGTTAGGGTGTCAACTTAAGATCTTTCTAGCTTTTTGATGTGGCTATTTAGTGTTACAAATGTCCCCCTTAACACTGCTTTAGCTGCATCCCAGATATTCTGGTATGTTGTCTCTTTGTTGTCATTGGTTTCAAAGAATTTCTTGATTTCTGCTTTAATTTAATTATTTACCTAGAAGTCATTTGGGAGCAGGTTGTTCAATTTCCATGTAATTGTGTGGTTTTAAGTGAGTTTCTTGCTTTTTAGTTCTAATTTGATTGCACTGTGGCCTGAGAGACTTTGTTATAATTTTATTTCTTTTGCATTTGCTGAGGAGTGTTTTGCTTTCAATTTTGTGATCAGTTTTAGAGTAAGTGCCATGTGGCACTTAGAAGAATGTGTACTGTGTTGGTTTTGGCTGGAGAGTTCTGTAGATATCTATCAGGTCCACTTGACCCAGAGTTCAGTTTAAGTCCTAAGTAGACTTGTTAGTTTTCTATCTCAGTGATCTGTCTAGTATTGACAGTGGATCTTAAAGTCTCCCACTATTATTTTTTGGGACTCTAAGTCTCTTTTAAGGTATCTAAGAATGTGTTTTATGAATCTGGGTGCTCTTTGAATTGATCCCTTTACCATAATGTAATGCCCTTCTTTGTCCTTTTTGATCTTTATTGGTTTAAAGTCTGTTTTATCAGAAACTATTATTACAACCCTTGGTTTTTTCTGCTTTCATTTGTTTGGCAAATTTCCCCCTATTCCTTTTTTTGAGCCTACATGTGTCTTTGCATGTAAGATGAGTCTTTTAAATACAGCAGACAAATAAGTCTTGACTCTTTATCCAGCTTGCCATTCTGTGTCTTTAAAATGAGGCATTTAGCTCATTTACATGTTAGGTTAATATTGTTGTGTGTAAATTTGATCCTTTCCTCATACTGCTAGCTGGGTGTTTTGCAGACTTGCTGATGTAGTTGTTTGAAAATGTCATTGGTGTTCATACTTCAGTGTGTTTTTGCAGTGTCTGATAATAGTTTTTCATTTCCATATTTAGTGATTTTTTTCAGGAGCTCTTCCAAGGTGAGCCTGATGATGATGAATTCCTTCAGCATTTGCTTGTCTGATGTCCGGAGCCTGAGGCCCGGAAATTGCTGCCGCTTCTGTTGCTTAAGCTCCGTATCATCAGAGACAAGATGGCATATTTCCGGGTTCTTCATTAACAACTTTTCCCGCGCGCGCCAACCTTTTTCGCGCCCAGGAAGATATGCAGCCTACAGTGCAGGCGCAATTCCGTGCCCGGGAAAAATACCAATTAATGGCGCATGCGCGATTGTAATTTGAGAAAACCCAGCCCCCCTTACCGCCCGGGCCCAACCTCTTCCCCTGCCAGCCTATATAAGGCATTGCACTGCCACCATTAAACGAGACTTGATCAGGCTATTTGTCTTGCCTCCATTTCTCGTGTTTTCTTGTCTCCTCCATTCCCACTCCCGCTTCCAGGGTCTGTTCGACTGTCCTACAGGTCGGGACACGTGGCGCCTAGAACAGGGACCTGGACACGGGGGAAAAAGTGAGGAAGAAGGCACTAAAGTCGGCCGAAAGTAAAAGTGGAAGAAAAACTCCGGACGCCGCGGGAGCCTGCCGCGTCAGAACCAGAGGTGAGTAACAGTGCCTGATTATGGGACAAGAATTAAGCCAACATCAGATTTATGTAGGACAGTTAAAAGAGGCTTTAAAAACATGAGGAGTAAAGGTTAAAAGTAATGATTTGTTTAGATTTTTTGATTTTGTAAAGGATACCTGCCCTTGGTTTCCGCAAGAGGGGACTATTGACATAAAGAGATGGCGTAGGGTGGGAGACTGTTTTCAAGATTATTATAGTACTTTTGGACCAGAGAAGGTTCTGGTAACAGCCTTTTCTTATTGGAACTTAATCAACGATATAATAGATAAAAAAGAAAAAGATCCTGAGGTAATGGCAGCAGTTGCTCAGACTGAGGAAATATTAAGAGGCAGTTCCCAAACCGACCTCGAAAAACCCACACCTAGTAAAGAAATAGACTTGATATCACTACAGAGAGACGAAGAGGAGGCTGGGCCCCCCTCAATAACAAATATAGAAACATCAAATAAGGAAAAGGCCAAAAAATACCCAGTTTTACCTACAACTAATGAAAACAAAAGTAAAAATAACCTTAACCCTTCAGAAGTAGACTGGGATAATTTGGAGAAAGGGGCAGCAAAATATCATAATTCTGACTGGCCACAAACTCTTACTTATCCTCCTCCCTATAATAAGGCTTCTGCCCCCACAGTTATGGCAGTAATAGACCCAAAAGAGGAGCTTAGAGAAAAGATTGCACAACTTGAAGAGCAAATAAAGCTCGAAGAACTACATCAGTCTTTAATCACTAGATTGCAGAAATTAAGGACAGGAAGTGAGAGCGTTCAATACCCTAAAGGAATAGAGAAACACTCTCACCCCCAGAGACCCGGACAGCATGTCCCAAAAGGAAGGTCGCTTGGTAGTAGGGATAGGGAGGATTCCTCTCCTTGAGATGTTTTTCCAGTAACTGAAACTACAGATGTGCAGGGCCGAGCCTGGAGACACCACAATGGGTTTGAATTTACTGTAATAAAAGAACTAAAAACCGCTGTCTCGCAATACGGAGCTACTGCCCCGTACACCCTGGCCATAGTCGAATCTGTGGCCAAAAATTGGCTCACTCCCATAGATTGGAATACCTTAGTTAGAGCAGTTCTTTCCGGAGGTGACCATCTGATTTGGAAGTCAGAATTTTATGAAAATTGTAGAGATACGGCCAAGAGAAACCAACAAGCCGGAAATGGTTGGGATTTTGATATGCTAACTGGCTTGGGTAATTACACAGAAACCGATGCTCAGATGCAGTACGATCCCGGACTATTTTCCCAAATCCAAGCAGCAGCCACCAAAGCCTGGAGAAAACTCCCTGTTAAAGGGGATCCAGGAGCTTCACTCACGGGGGTCAAACAGGGACCTGATGAGCCCTTTGCAGACTTTGTACACAGACTCTTAACCATGGCCAGCAGAATATTTGGAAATGCCGAGGCAGGGGTGGATTATGTAAAACAGCTAGCTTACGAAAATGCTAACCCGGCTTGTCAGGCAGCAATCAGACCTTATAGAAAGAAAACAGACTTAACAGGCTACATCTGCCTCTGTTCAGACATAGGGCCCTCATATCAACAGGGCTTGGCTATGGCTGCTGCCTTTGTGGACAAACCATAAAAGACTTTCTCGCTAGTAGAAATAAGAATAGCAAAGGGTGCTTTAAGTGCGGAAAAATGGGACACTTTGCTAGGGATTGTAAGGGAGAGCTAGCTAAGACCTTAGAGGCAAAAGCTCCAGGCCTCTGCCCTAGGTGTAAAAGAGGAAAACATTGGGCCAACGAATGTAAATCTAAAACTGACAATCAAGGAAATCCCCTAACACCTCAACAGGGAAATGGATTGAGGGGCCGGCCCCAGTCCCTGAAACAAGCTTATGGGGCGGTCAGTTTTATACCAACCAACAACAATCCGTTTCACAACTTAGCAGAGCAACCCCAGGAAGCACAGGATTGGACCTCTGTTCCACCTCCCACACAGCATTAACCCCTGAAATGGGACCCCAAGCCTTAGGTACTGGGGTATATGGACCCCTACTCTCAAATATGTTTGGATTAATCCTAGGAAGAGGCAGTGCCACTATAAAAGGCCTACAGGTCTTTCCAGGAATAATTGATAGTGATTACACAGGAGAAATCAAAATTATGGCCAAGGCCATTAGCAACATCATCACCATTCCTCAAGGAAATAGAATAGCACAGTTGCTCCTGTTACCATTGTTAAAAACAGCTAATAAGGTACAATCACCTTCGAGAGGGGAAGGAGGATTTGGATCCTCAGACATATACTGGGTACAGCCCATTACTAATCAAAAACCCTCTCTCACCTTATGGCTAGATGGAAAATTATTTACAGGACTAATAGACACAGGGGCCGATGTAACAATTATTAAACAAGATTGGCCCGCCAGTTGGCCCACTTCAGAGACCTTAACAAATTTACAAGGAATCGGGCAAAGTAATAACCCTAGACAAAGTTCCAAATATCTCACCTGGAGAGATCAAGAAAGTAATTCCGGTCTCATTAAGCCATTTGTTATCCCTGATTTGTCTGTTAACCTTTGGGGTAGAGATCTTCTCTCCCAAATGAGGGTCATGATGTGTAGTCCAAATGATAAAGTCACTGCACAAATGTTGGCTCAGGGCTACCACCCTGGGAAAGGGTTAGGAAAAAGAGAAGATGGCATTTTACAGCCAATCCCAGCCATAGGAAAATTGAATGAAAGGGGGCTTGGAAATTTTTAACCATGGCCGTTGACATGCCTGCACCCCAAAAATTTGCTGATCCAATCACTTGGAAGTCAGATGAGCCCGTTTGGGTTGATCAATGGCGATTAACCAATGAGAAGGTTGCCGCTGCCCAACAGTTAGTGCAGGAACAATTAGAGGCAGGACACATTACAGAAAGCAACTCTCCTTGGAACACCCCCATATTTGTCATAAAAAAGAAATCTGGAAAATGGAGACTCTTACAAGATTTAAGAGCAATAAATACTACCATGACACTTATGGGTGCTCTGCAGCCCGGACTACCCTCACCGGTAGCAATCCCTCAAGGATATTTTAAAATTATCATAGACCTTAAGGATTGCTTTTTTACAATTCCCCTTCATCCTACCGACCAAAAATGATTCGCCTTTAGCTTACCATCTATAAATTTTAGAGAACCAATGAAGCGATACCAATGGAAAGTGTTACCTTAAGGTATGGCCAACAGTCCCACCTTGTGTCAAAAATATGTGGCTACAGCCATACACTCAGTTAGAGAGACATGGAAACAAATGTTTATTATACACTATATGGATGACATTCTTATAGCAGGACAAGTAGGAGAACAAGTTTTGCAGTGTTTTGCTCAACTCAAACAAAAACTAACCACAGCGGGGTTACAAATAGCTCCAGAAAAAATACAACTACAAGACCCTTACACATATTTAGGTTTTCAAATAAATGGACCTAAAATTACTAATCAAAAGGCAGTTATCCATAAAGATAAGTTACAAACCCTCAATGATTTCCAAAAGCTCCTTGGAGACATAAATTGGCTCCGGACATACTTTAAACTCACCACCGGAGACTTAAAACCCTTATTTGACACCCTGAGAGGTGACCCCAACCCTAAGTCCCTTAGGTCGTTATCAAAAGAAGCTCTTTTATCACTTCATAGGGTAGAGACGGCCACTGCTGAACAATTTGTTACTAACAGACTATTCACAGCCATTAACCTTTTTAATATTTAACACAACACTAACACCTACTGGTTTATTCTGGCAAAATAACCCTATTATGTGGGTCCATTTGCCTTCATCTCCCAAAAAGGTATTACTCCCCTATTATGATGTCATAGCAGATTTAATCATCTTAGGTAGAGACAATAGCAAAAAATATTTTGGAATTGAACCCTCTATAATCATACAACCTTATTCTAAGACACAAATCCATTGGTTAATGCAAAACACTGAAATGTGGCCAATTGCTTGCGCCTCTTATGCCGGTAACTTAGATAACCATTACCCACCAAATAAGCTTATCCAATTTTGTAAACTACATGCTTTTGTCTTCCCTCATGTCATCAGTAAAACACCTTTAGACAATGCCTTATTAGTATTCACTGATGGGTCATCCACAGGAACTGCTGCATATACCTTTGCTGACACCACTGTTAAATTCAAAACTAGTCATACCTCGGCTCAGCTAGTCGAATTGCAGACCCTAACTGTGGTGCTGTCAGCCTTCCCTGATCAGGCCCTTAATATTTATACTGACAGCACATACTTAGCTCACTCAATACCTTTACTTGAGACTGTAGCACAAATCAAACATGTGTCAGACACAGCCAAGTTATTTTTACAATGCCAACAATTAATACATGACAGATCAACTCCCTTCTTTCTTGGACATATTAGAGCTCACTGTGGATTGCCAGAACCCCTATCCCAGGGCAACCAAATGGCTGACATGGCAACGAAAACAATAGCCATAACTACAAACACAAACCTAACCCAAGCACAAGCCACTCATGCCTTACATCATCTTAATGCTCGAACTCTAAGATTAATGTTTAAAATAACTAGAGAACAAGCAAGACAAATAGTCAAACAATGTCAGACCTGTGTAACACACCTACCAGTCCCTCACTTAGGAATTAACCCAAGAGGACTAGTTCCCAACATGATCTGGCAAATGGATGTCACTCATTATTCAGAATTCGGTAACTTAAAATACGTCCATGTATGTATAGATACATTTAGTGGATTTATACTAGTCACCTTGCAAACAGGAGAAGCTACCAAACATGTCATAGCTCATCTACTACACTGTTTTTCTATAATTGGAAAGCCTAAACAACTAAAAACAGACAATGGTCCTGGCTATACATCCAAAGCCTTCCAAGACTTCTGTCTTAAATTACAAATAAAACACATTACTGGAATTCCCTATAACCCTCAGGGACAAGGAATAGTTGAAAGAGCTCACCTATCCTTAAAGACCACCATTGAAAAAA